>NC_089754.1:26505677-26575677 GCF_040412425.1 Macrobrachium rosenbergii | reverse complement strand
ATGTATGGCTATTAACATCTAACTGGCACTGAACCCCTCTCTAATGATGATCTGAAGCTGTACAGGTTCATCTCATACTTGCTTTTTGAGAGTAACGAACTAATTAATGAATATTTCTGATGCCGCTATGTATTTGTAACGTTGCCACCAATGTATCTATTTTGCTTTTTAATGTATAAGAAGTTATGAATACAACGTGATGATCTAAGAGAAGTTATCTGTACTATGCTTTCTTGTAAAACAAAATAAGGGCTTTTAATTAAAGTGAATTCCAGATCCGCAGAAAACTCAATTATTCTACGGAGTTGTTACTTCATATTTCGTTATTCCATCTCCGCGGCCTTCAAGAACTGGAAAGTTTTCGCGACAGAAATGAGTGGAAGACAAATTACTCTTTCGCAATTAAGGGTTTCTCCAGATTCTGAAAATCAGCCTCGCTTCGAATACAGATGAATTTTGCTTACCAGGAGAAAGTTTAATAGATTCACCGAACGAGGGATCACGCAGTGGTCAATATTAAATCGAAGGAATCAGTATAATTGTTTTGATTAAATAAACGCATTTAGTCACGCTAACATCTTTTTCCTTCTTATCCACCGGTTATAACATGATTCACTGTGAGATTAATACTACCACTTGTATTATGCGTAAAACACACACACACACCTGTATAGATTTGCATATTTTCCTGCTTCTATATATGAAAGTAAACAATGCATATTGATATAAAAATAACCAGAGATTTGCGCATGCTCGGTGCGAGCTGAGAAAGAAATGAAATATTCACTTCAAGCTTGAACAGTTTCATGAAATTTTGCAAGCAACTTTCTGCCACATCACAGCCGCTGGGGGAGAAAAAGTGGCTCTCATAAACTCAGGGTTGAAGCGACAAGGGATATATGATGGTGTGTCTTTTATAGCCCTTCTTGCTAAGAAGTACTCGTCGTGCATATTTAAGAGGGAAGGTGAAAGTTTCTGGGGGATTTAAAAGCATCTTTCTCCCACGCAACCACTGGGCCTAATTTTGGAAATTCTTTTCGGGATCATGTATATGGCGAGGTAGGATAGGCCTACATAATCTCTTTAGAATTAGGTTAATGAATTATTCTTAAAATAAATTAAAATATAATGATATGGTTTACTCTAAAAACTTTTTTACCAATATAAAGTTTAATACATACACACACACACACACCATCACTCATAAAACACGTACTCAAAGTATACAAATGCTTCCACTCTACGTATCTCAGGATGTGCATATACAAATATATAACTGTATTGACGAAAACCTTTTATGTGTGTGTGCGTGTTTGCAATGCTATTACTTTTCATTCATCATCTCGGGCTCTTTGCTGTTTCGTTTCTAATAAGAACTAAAATGAGCATTCACTTCTCATTGTCACGAAATACTGACATTTTAAGAAACATTGAAACACTAACCTGAAGGGAAAAAGTAAGCGCTCTTGCTTTCACTTTCTTCATCTTCCTATCTTCATCTCTCCTCCTCACCCTCTTTCTCCTTTTCAGTGAGCAATGCAACACCTTGTTCACAGAGCACAATAAATATTACAGTTCTCTCTTGCGGTTCACATGCATTAATGAAACTACTGGCTTGAAATCCCATACCAAGAAACCACAACTTTCACTTGCTAATTCCGCCCAGTTTCCACCCCTATATCTTGAGCTGTTATTTTCTGCAGGAGATGGCTATCCAAGATGGATCCCATGTAAATAACATCCTTACAGGATTTCGTGTACTTCGTTAAGTGGATTAAGACAATGGCAATACTGTATGGTAAAGATGGACGCTGAACCAAGGTCAGATGTCGGCAATATTTTACCACTAGCAAAGGAAGTGCACTTGCTACTTTGGAGGTTGACCTTGATGACCTTTCTGTCACAGCACGCCAATGAGAGAGCATTCTACTCAAAAACGCCCATAATGTTGCACACAAGTTCACAACAATTGTAGTCTTTCTTGAACCATTAATTGCTGACCGAAACTTCTGTTTGTGGGAGCAATCATAATTTAACAATTTCTTTCATGTACTCCTTGGTTAATGACATGGCTATTACGCACGTGTTGCTCCGATGTTGCTCGAGAGTTCACTATAGTGCGAGATTGATCTTATTATGCCTCATGACTCTTGACACTGATGCTGGCCATGATCGAAAAGTAGAGTTCAGAGACTCTGATTGAACAGGAGCAGCCTTTTTCACCAACGCTTGCCACGCCACACTGTGGAGTCTGAATTGTCTTAACAACTGCGCTCTGCTGAGCTAATAACCCCATTTACAGGGAATAGCTGTTGGGACAAAAGGCTTTGAAAGTTAATTTTTGTGCCATTCAAATTCCAGTCGTTAGTTCTGATAAATTCATTTAGTACTGCTGATAATGCGCGTTGTTCAAGTAAATTTAAGGTAACTGGAAAATGGATTCCAAATTTCGTTTTATAATAAATTTCTCGAAGAATTATATCGTGAAAAGTTACCGAACTGTTGTCAAAGCCAATTGATGACTGAACAATGGAAGTTGTCGAAAGTTAATCTTCTTAATGGAAGATGTAGAGTCCTTTCATGATGTTTTCCACGAATATTCCTTAGGGCTGGGGGGTGGGTGGGGGTGTGTTTGTAAGGGGGATATGGATTGGGGGAATGCTGTTCGCCTCCTGCAGAAGTGAGTAGCTGGAGATACGGGCGTTGAAATTAGACATAATTAGCAAGTGGAAAATAGGGTAGTTAACATATACTTTGAGAATTCCAGTTTCACGTTTCATCATGGTCAAAGGAACAAAAAAGCTAGTAGCTGAGGGCGTTCTTTGATAATCTAAGTGTAACCATGATTCGCTGAGAGAGAGAGAGAGAGAGAGAGAGAGAGAGAGAGAGAGAGAGAGAGAGAGAGAGAGAGAGAGAGGGGCAGGAACATTTAATGATTTCTAACTATCTCTGATAAGCAGACAACAACGCTTATGCTTATCAATAATCTGAAAAAGTGGCAAATATACAAGTTAAAAATATGCAGGTGACTGATCGACAGTGCAAAGCAGTATTGGCATTGTAAGATGTTACTGTATGACATAAGGGAATTTTATTTTGTTGGGTAATTCGATTTGTTTATTATATGAGGGCCCTCTACAGTAAATTTTGTTAATTTTTTTATAGCTGTCTTGATGGCATGTATAATATATATACATTGAAAACTTTTACCTTAGTTATTCTCCATCTTATCCTGGATGAGGTCTAGTCTTCTGCGGTGTGAAAGGCGTCAGATGTGGGCCCATTACAAGAGCAATGACTTCATTTTTATGCTGAGAGTGAGTAGTTCTCTTGCTCATACTCTGAATGCCAGCCTCGCCCTTAAAACTACTTGGTTAGCACTTGTATTATACAAGTGTGTATCCTTCATCTCAGTATTGTATTCGATTTGTTATCTTGTCAACAACTTATCTGTAAAGAAAATTAGTTATTGTTGAAGATCTCATTATCAACTTTATCTTAGGAAAGAGGATAAAAAGGAAAAGGGAAAAGGTAACAGGATTAAGGTAATTTACTCTGCTAGAGTTGACAACGAGAAAAAAAAGGAATATAGTTAATGAGTGAAGCTTAATTTTACAGGGCATCTAAGCTATAGGATCCTATATCTTAAAATGAGCAAGGGAGAGGATTGTCCTTCTTCTGTGGTGTTAGATTCTTTTCCTGTTGTTCGTGTTTAAATTTCTCACTGTAATCTTGTACTCCCTTTCGGTAACTATATCATAAGACACACAGGCCGTTTGTCTTTCTTCTGTGGTGTTAAATTATTGTTTTGTTGTTTGTTTTTATATCATATTTCTTATTGTAATCTTGAAGCCTCTTCAGGTACTATGTCCCAAGATACACAGAAAGAAAACTATTAACGGTAAATAATTACATATATGACATTATTAATCTTATTATCACTGTTATCAGTATTGTCCATTACCAAATGAATAAACTTATGAGGTACATTCAAGAGCATTTAGCCAAAGTATCAGTCAAATTCTCATCTTCGTTGTCTATGGCTGCAGGACAGTAGTGTGTGAGCTGAGACTGCTGCCGTCACCATGGGGAAACGACTTCAGACCAGAGCTGCAGTGGCCTGCATGAAGACTCTCCTGATGACGTTTAACGTCATCTTCTGTGTGAGTAGTAATCATCTTTCTCCTGAAATTTATACGTACTGTAGTTAAGTATACCTTAGTTTAACCAGACCACTAAGCGATGTCAGGCAGGGCAGCCGGTCGAGGTTACGGCCTACCCCACCGCCAAATCAAAGTCCTTCAAAGAAGGCACCGTGCTTACCCCATATAAAAATGGGTATAAAAGCACGTTAAAACGAAGAAGAAGAAGAGTTTAACCAGACCACTGAGCTGGTTAACAGCTCTCCTAGGGCTGGCCCGAAGGATTAGACCTATTTTACGTGGCTAAGGACCAATTGGTTACCTAGCAACGGGACCTACAGCTTATTGTGGAATCCGAACCACATTATAGCGAGAAATGAATTTCTATCACCAGAAATAAATTCCTCTAATTCTTCATTTGCCGGCTGGAGACTCGAACTCGGGCCTGGCAGAGTGCTAGCCGAGAACTCTACCAACTTGTCCAACGAGGAACTACGTACTGTAGTCTAACTCATTGTTCTAAACTACTTGTAGGTTATCCATCTGCCAATCTAAACCGCTTCGATTATGTATTTCAATTCGAAAAGATGATAATCAAAGAAAAATGACAATTTTCATTGATATGTAATTTCATAATCAGCAAAGACAGCTCCCTGACAACCTCGGTTATGATGTTTGTGCATGTTATTTACATTCCGTTATGAAAGTCCTGAGCGTTTCCTCGTATGTTAACTTCTAATTAAGAATAAATACTGCGCTGCGTTTCTGGTCTATTGATTTTGGCATTAGGAAGCTTTAAACAGGTAAGTTAGTATTAGATAAGTCGGTGATTGCATGTCCTATGTTAATATAACTATGTCATAATGAATATTTCATAATACTTTTAAGTTTTGTCTTTCATTGGTATAAGATTTAATTTATGTCTGTTATGAACCATTATCTGCAAAATAAAATATGAAAAAAATATACTGACAGCCTGGAATCTTAGAATATGGCCTCATTTAGTTATGAGATGTTAATTTCAACTTGTAAAGTAATTAGAAACCCAAAATGTGCATTTACACTCATTTATATATATATATACAAATATGTACATACTATATATATATATATATATATATATATATATATATATATATATATATATATATATATATATATATATATAGAGAGAGAGAGAGAGAGAGAGAGAGAGAGAGAGAGAGAGAGAGAGAGAGAGAGAGAGTATGCACATATTTGTATATATATATTCATTATTCGGAATGAAACATGATATTATATCAAATGATACATGTTAATAGGGCTTCGATTTTATTGTCTTCATGTTTTTGACGTTTGCTTAATCTTCATGGTTGGTTTCGTTCTTAATGTAAACATACCTTGCAGTAAGTTGGCGTTCGTCTGAATTGTAAAGGGTATTTTGACTAGAATATACTGCGTAATTTAAAGCTGGATATTTTAGAGGTAAAAAATGTCTAATAATGGCTTTCAGAAGTTTACTCTCTGGATTAAATATTGGCTGAATATTTAATGGCTGAAACTGAATATTGGAAAAGGTCTTGGCTGGGTTTCCTTTGCGGCCAAGGTCCCGTGGCTGAATCAATTCATCTTCAAGCGAAACCGAGCTTTCCACAAATCAAATATTAGGCCACAAATACACCTTCATATCGAATTCACTTTGCCTTGGGAATAGCTTTCATCCAAAGGATTCGGAGAGCGCTCTCTTCTGCACGACTCCTCTTTCATGTCTTAATCTTCTGCTTTTGTATTGGATTGGTTATATTCATGCTTACAATCACGTAGGTTGTATAATAGAGGCCTGGGTGCAGAGTCACAACGCATAACTTGATTACTTCTTCTTTTAACGTGTTTTTTTCCCGTTTTTGTATGGGATAAGCATGACGCCTTCTTTGAAGGACTTTGATTCGGCTTTGGGGTAGACCGTAGTCTCGATCGGCTGCCCTGCTTGACATAGCTTAGACCTCGGTAGCGTATATACATGTATTGTACCAGTCACCAGCTCCCTTTCTCCCAATAGCGAGGAGACGTTGCGCGGTTAGGTCGACAGTTCGAGACGTGTGAGGTGTCTGTTATGGCTTTAGGAGATGTTGGAGTGGCTTTGTTTGTGTGAGTATTAGTCTGTAACACACATTTGCTTTTAAGCAAACTTATCCGTTGATTACATACATAATTCTGGGGTGTCTACAGGGATAGCAAAGTGTCCGCCTCTCTGACCGGTCGGCTGCGGATTTGAACCCGTGCCACAGACCTCTATGAAGTCCGAAGCTGTTGCTCTAACCGACTTGGCCATCGAAGCTTTGCATAATTTGATTACTTATATGTACAAAATTGTGATGCTCGAATTATAGAACATTATATGGTGTTTTCTACTGTATTACACATTAGGTTGTAGTAGACTATTACTTATGGCATGAACAAAATTATAGGCCAGTTAATGGCAATTACAATACTACCGATGGAGATGCAGTTATTAAATCTGCATCTCTAATAACAATTAGCAAATTTTGTGCAAGAGTTTAAACTGCACACTCAATTTATATGCCCTTCTCCCTCCTTACAAATGAGCCCCATCATCAAAATTGTTGCTTAGAAACTGTCTCAGAACAGAGAGCTGGATCGTCTCCAAATCTGTAAGGACTGACGCAGTGAGAATCCCAGAATAACCATCACCAGCGATACTATATAATTCGTACGTTATCTGATAATATATTTCGTCTAGTTACAACTGATATCAGGGCAGCCTGGTATATGGACACACGTGTGTATATATATATATATATATATATATATATATATATATATATATATATATATATATATATATATATATATACATACAAACTGTATACCTTATGTTGCTTTTCGCTTTATATATCATCATATTTGTAGTTTATAAAGACATGTATGTCTATGCAGAATCTAATGACATTTAGATTTTGAAAAGCCGTCTATTATTGACCAAGTTATAATTTTTATGACTTGTGTGATTTTGTTTACTTGCAACTTGCCCGAAGCAAGATGGCGTCAAGCTTTGTCAAGCATGAGCGTATCGCTGCTATCCTGTTCAACTTTATGCGTCGTTACATTAAAAAAAATGATAATACAAATGAAATATTACAGTAAATCATCAAAGAACAAACTGAAGAAATAAACACCAATATCAACTAAAATAACTGACATGATATCTAATGATATCCAGGAGATTTAAACAATAGACTTTAATCCAATGCTAGAAAGCAACTTATATAAAAAATCTATCTATTTAGTCGACAGCAGTTCTTTTATATATTAGATTATGCTAAACCACTTACTGATAGGAACTGCATTTTTCTTGAAGGGTAAAATTTTAATGGCATTATATTCCAGATAGACAGTAACATTTAAATTTCAAATAATCCTCACGTTCTTTATTACTGTTGTTTGACGGCCAGGTCACAAACACATTTATTGATAAACTATAGCACCCTATATACAACCATTACGATTCGGGCTCAAATCGTCAGGCTCTTTTCAAAATATTTACTTAATAACAGGATTTCCGCACTGACAATTGGGAAGCAGGGCAAAAGAATAGAGAAAGAAAATTCACACAGCATTACGGTATATTTATTTACAATATATACAGAAAATGAAAAAGTCTCTTGCAGTCAGTTATTTTAGGCGCACATCGTAGTACTAGGGAATATAACACAGTGAAGGTAGGGGAATGGTGTGCAAGATAGCATTATAAAAATTATATATTTGTATTATGAATCAGCCACTGATGCAGGGCGTTGACGCTGGTCCGCAGAAGATACAGACGGTTTCATACAAGGTGGGACAGCAATTCCGTGGTATCGGCCGGCATTCGAGGCTTTCAGAGGCTTCATAAACTGTATCAATTCGTTTCTCACTGAGACCCGACCGTTCTCAGTTCTTCTCTCTTATTTGTTCTTGCTCTTTTCTCCTCACGAGGGATTTCGTTTTAGATTAACAAGTAGAACTTGGGAAGGAAGGAATAAAATTCAAGTCAGAGAAAAAGGATAGACATAAGCATTTCCTATCGATAAACTGTAAAACTTATATACCACTAAATGGGCGGAGCTAATACCGTCACTTGCTATGATCGTCGATTCCTTACTTGGAGATTCGTCCAGTCGCTGCTTTTGATTGGCTCATCGGAAAGCCGCTTATCGCACCACTAGATTTGCGACGAAGGCTTGCATCACCAGGCGTCGAATTATCAATAGTGGTTTCTATAGTAGACCACGTGGGGCTACAACGAGGGAGTACAAGCGACCATAGTGATAAAAGAAGAGGTTAGCTGGACAGTGGGACAGCCTCTGCGCATCTACGTCACTCAAGCCGCTGCATTCCGCGTTCACCGTTTTAATGTATTACAGATAAACAATACTTACTCTTCTGTTTTCTTTCTCTCTCTTTATGCATGTATATGGACCTTGCATACGATAATGACTGGCACATCGGACCCAGGGAGACACCAAACTGGGAATCTACACAACATGTGCTTAATAAAAAGAAACTTATCGTTTTCATTACTAAACCTCCTTAGCCAAAATAGTCACTACCAATGACAACAACTTTGAGCGAAGTGGCAAACACAAGTAACGAAACTCAAGCGTTGCATTAATGTTACCTTGCTGTCAGTATAAACACCAAAAATAATTTTAATCCTCCAGATAAAAAAGAACAATAAAATGCAAATTTAGTATTAGAGGGTAGGCCCACATAGCTCAAGCAGAGTTTTACACCAAATTCCACCAAAACTTAGCAGTTGAAAACTAGCACAATGCTTGAGTTAATATATATAAAATTACAAGGTGAACAGTATTTAGTGAATTATAAAAGAAAATACGTGCATGACTGACCATTGAAGGAAAGGACGCGATAAATTTAGTTCAATAATTCGGTCAGGGACATCATAAGCAGCTTTTCATGATTTAATTTGTGTCAAGATACACAAAAATTCTCTAAAGAAATCTCTCGCCTGAAACTACCTTTCGTGCACGAACTGTGTTTTTCACTTGCCAATATTATCAGTGGAAAAGTGAGATTTCATGTTTACCTTCAGGGGTAAGTATCATGTATAACGGATGTGTCAATACTTTTTGCCAAACACCGTGACTGTCGTTTCTTTTGTATACTGAACTCTTAGTATCATTGTCCACAAGAGTGTCTTAATTTTCAGAGCATTTCAGAGACGATACTTGTGGCATTCTGTGATCTTGTAGCCTAACCGTAACAATCAGCGATCGGTTCGTGGATTCTGTCGTTTCCAAAGTATGCGTTGCTTGGTGCTCCACATGTCTTGACTCTCTCGTATCAATTGCCCTCATCCGTAGATCTCTCCACCTGAGTTATTGTCTCCTGCAGGGGCTCTGGGTAAAAGGCTATTTGGACTGAGTCATCCGATTTGCCCTTCCTCAAAACATGCTCTTCGAAATCTGCCCTGTTTTTAGAACAAATCACATCTGAGCTTTAAAATACACGACTGGCAACGAATTAATGGCGCTAGACATCAGAGTTTTCATCTTGTCTTGATTTCACTTTTATTCTCGCTCCAGAATCAATCAATAAGTATTTGCATAGCGTTTCCTTGGTGAATTTTTGACTCTCAATACTCACTGACATTTATCAGTAGCAAACTGTGCTCGTAGAGAATAATAATAATAATAATAATAATAATAATAATAATAATAATAATAATAATAATAATAATAATAATAATAAAAAAATAATATCCTTTATTTAATTTTAGGGCCATATACATGGAATATACATATACAATACACACAATCTAGATACATAAGATAACATGATAAAAATAATAATCGGCAGTATCCACACAGTTGCTGAAGAAGTACAAAAAATAGAATTCATAATAATGGTAATGACAGTAATTATGTGGAGAATAATAGTAAAGAAAATATTAAAAATTATAACAATTCAACATACACATTACAATTTCCTTTTTCTCATTATGAATAAAAAAACAGGTTCTGCAGAGATAGCAAGGTCTCATTTCGCATAAAAGACACAGTTCTGAGGTTGTCACAAAGATTTTGTTGTGTGAAAGATAAAGTAGATTTTCTTTAATCAGGTTTCTCATTGGCCTTATAAAAATCCCATGCGTCCCAGATTTCAACCACAGGTTGGGATTACTATTTTTATCAAGTCAGACATACTCAAAATTTTCATTTTCTTTGAAACAGTTCTGAATTAGTTCTTAGGAATTATTTCAAGGAAATACTGAATGGATGAATAACCTTCGAGGTCACGTGAAAAAGAAATTGTGAAACCACAAAGGCGAGGGGAAAAATTGCAGAGCGTTAGCTTTTATTGAGAGTCATCGGAAATTACTGGGAGAAGTCAAATTTTATCAAGCGCCTGCATTTAGTAGGATATATCATTTTTGAATATCATATAATATGAGTCAGTTGAGGGCCACCCTGAAGTTTTCATAATTACATAATACACACACACACGCACAAATACACACACATTATATATATATATATTCATATCATATATATATATATATATATATATATATATATATATATATATATGATCAATTTCTTTTACGTTTAAAGCTACTTTCTACATTGGCTTTATGCAGCTTGTAGTAGTAGTAGTAGTAGTAGTAATAGTAGTAGTAGTAGTAGTAGTAGTAGTAGTAGTAGTAGTAGTAGTAGTAGTATAATAATAATAATAATATGATAATAATAATAATAATAATAATAATAATAATAATAATAATAATAATAATAATAATAATAATAACAATGTTATTATTATTTTGGAAGAAGACTCTCTTTGAGGCAAACTTTGCTGAAAAGAACGGCACTCTGTATGCCGTTGAGCTTATATTGCTCCTTCTCAACTTGGCATATAAGTTACCTCGTTTCAGCAGGTAAATTACAAAGCAGCTGTCGAAGTTCATTTATTATTCTAACGCTCCGGTAGTCCTCCATATCACTGCAAGGAGGTGAATGGCACCACGGGTTTACAAAGAAGGTAGGCGAATTTTTCCCTGCATTTACTCCTGGTGCCATTCAGAGCGCCATTCTTTTCAACGAAGTTTGCCTCCAAGAGGGTCTTCCAAAATATAATAATAATAATAATAATAATAATAATAATAATAATAATAATAATAATAATAATAATAATAATAATAATATTTTTATTACCATTATTATTATTATTATTATTATTATTATTATTATTATTATTATTAAAGACAAGCTGCCACCATAGTTGGTAAAGCAGAACGGATAAAGAAATTACTCAGTAGATGCATATATATATAAATATATATATATATATATATATATATATATATATATATGAATATATATATCAAAGTAAAGAAGGCATCATATATATATAAAAGCACGTTAAAAACGAAGAAGAATATATATATATATATATATATATATATATATATATATATATATATATATATATATATGTGTGTGTGTGTGTGTGTGTGTGTATGTATGTATGTAAACATGAAACTTCAGGGTGGCCCTCAATTGAATAATTTTATATGGTATATTCAATAATGACGTATCCTACTTAATGCAGGCACTTAATAATAATAATAATAATAATAATAATAATAATAATAATAATAATAATAATAATAATAATAATAATAATAATAACACTCACTTACGTACCAATTGCTGTTGAAAAATTACGTAGAACTAGACTGAAAAGAAAAATAAGCAAAAACCCGAAACTGCAAAATACATACATAATACATACAGGCACTAATACCACCGGGTACACAGACATTTCTTTAAGGGCTGCTTTCATATGATACTAACTCTTTATATTTAGTCTGGTAAACTCAATCTCTTCTTTATTTAACTTTGTTGTTTTGAAACTATCCAACGAGAGAGAGAGAGAGAGAGAGAGAGAGAGAGAGAGAGAGAGAGAGAGAGAGAGAGAGAGAGAGAGAGAGAGAGAAAGGAATTCCTATATGAAAGAGATATTATTATATCTGGAAGGAAGAATGGAGTTGTTATTGAAATGGAAAGAGAGAGAGAGAGAGAGAGAGAGAGAGAGAGAGAGAGAGAGAGAGAGAGAGAGAGAGAGAGAGAAAGAATTCCCATATGAAAGAGATATTGATATTATATCTGGAAGGAAGAATGGAATTGTTATTGAAATGGAGAGAGAGAGAGAGAGAGAGAGAGAGAGAGAGAGAGAGAGAGAGAGAGAGTTGGTCTGATATTGAACCTGGAAATCCTGCAGTAATGTTTGTTTATTTGAGCGAGGCTTCTATTTTTGAAGGGTATTTTCCTTTTGATGTGAGAAAAGCTTTACTATTACTCTTGAGAGGTTTATATTAGAATTGAGGGCTAATCAAAAATTCATTGGAGAGCTCTCACAAACACTTTATTTACTTACAAAGAAATTTAAGATATGAAAGCTCATTTGAAGGAAAGGCTTATTCACTGACCTTGACCTTAGTGAAGGGACGGGGATGTGGAATAGAAATGTTGTTTAGCTTTACACAGAAATGTTCCCGGACAAATGTTAAAAGAACGACTTCAAATCACACGATCAATTTTGAAGACGTTGTCGTCTGATATCGGAAGTCGTTTATCAACGCTATTGACCGAATAAGGCGCGCGAATCGTTAGGAATCAGACGGTTTTCTAAAAAGCACTCGTTCTCACCACAAGCAGCATTATTTATCCGCCCACCAAGTCTGTAGGTAGCTGAATCGATCTTTGGTGGGCGGTATAGCTCCGTGTGAAGATTGTGCGTGTGATATAAATATAAGTATCAAGCCCTGATGATAGTGTAAGGAATGACGTTTCTTTGAGCTTGATATTGATGCCTTTAAGCGAACCGTTCTTATCCGTTCCCGTCTCCCAGGCGGAATACCAAAGTCGAAGTAAAATCTCAATATTTATCTCATCGAAAATGGTTATTACTTACATTCCAGTGTCACTTTTACCGATAATAACTCGTTTTAAGGAAAAGTGAGATCATTTGTATTGCTAGAAAAGATTATACATAACAATTGGCGAAAGTCAATTTCAAAGTACTTATATCTAGTGTGCAAGGGGCAGTATTGCAATACAATATCACTGATGTCGGTAAAAACAGAAATGTAACGAAATATATCAATACTGCACACCAGAACTGTAGTAAAACAAGTAGCGTGTAATGGTACAGCCATAAAATGAAAGTGATCCCCTAAAGCAACATGCAATTTTATAGTAGGATTGAACGATCTTCCTTCTTTCTAATATATACAACGCTATACAAAGATGAGGCTATACAGTCATCTGAATGTTACCCACATTACTAATGTACATCAGCTGCGATATAAGATAGTCTTACCTGCTTACCCAAATCCTTGTCTGAAGACAAATGAAATGAATAGGCAGGTTCAGTAAGAAAATATTCATATTATTAGACCTTTGAAACTGCTCTCCCTTACAGATAATGAATTTCCGTTAAAACACTCCAAAGACTTTTAACGAACAAGTGTTCTTAAAATAGGAGTCGCCTTCGTATCGCGAGTTTACTGTTAATTCTTATTTATGAGAGAGAGAGAGAGAGAGAGAGAGAGAGAGAGAGAGAGAGAGAGAGAGAGAGAGAGAGAGAGAGAGAGAGAGAGAGAACGAAATTTCTGTAGGAAAAGGAATTTCTATAAGAATAGGAATTTCTATGAGAAAAACAGTTCCATTCTTTCTTCCATATATAATAATCCATATGGAAGAAAGAATGGAACTGTTTTTGAGAGAGAGAGAGAGAGAGAGAGAGAGAGAGAGAACCAGGAAGAAAGTTATCCTCAAGGATTTCAGATGTAAAGTGGGACCGAGGGCACTGGGGAGCGTCCCCCTGACATAGAGGTGGTCGATAGAGGCAGCCAGTCAAGCCTCAGATTGATAGTGGGGATGAAGGGCGTCAATAAATAATAACTTGAACATTTTTCCGTGTTACTTACAACCTCCTTTTGGTGCTTTCGATCAACTTTATGGTGCGAGATTCCGTGGCATTACTGCTTTTCTAAATAGGTTTCGGACGAGGAATATTGCACTGAAGCTGCTTATTTTGGAGGCTTTTAGGCGAAACTTCTACATTTCATACGTAATTTAGTTCCCGTGTCCTTCACAACGGTTTAAACTTATAGTTTACGGTGTTCCGGAGATAATGTGATATATATTTGTTTGTTGTTGTTTCGTACACGGTGTGCATATGAGAGTTTCTCTCCCTCAGACACGTGTATATGTGCATATGCACATGTATATGTGTATATATATATATATATATTTATATATATATATATATATATATATATATATATATATATAAATATATATATATATATATTCTATGCATTAATATATATATTACTAACATATCATAATATATATATATATATATATATATATATATATATATATATATATATATATATATATATATATATATATATATATATATATATAAAACTTTATCACATATATAATTGTTCTGTGCATTAATACAATTACTTATAGGACCTCATCCAAGCTAGATACCATCCAGTTTGAATGAGGTCCTATTAATATATATATATATATATATATATATATATATATATATATATATATATATATATATATATATATAGAGAGAGAGAGAGAGAGAGAGAGAGAGAGAGAGAGAGAGAGAGAGAGAGAGAGAGAGTCTGTTAAGCTCATATCATCGTATACAAGGTTACGAGGAATTAATTGAGAAAGATGAGGAAAGTGATGATGACACATGCAGTGGTGTTGGGGTGACAAAACGAGCGGGAGAGATCAATGAGACGAATGAACTTTCAAGATCTACTGGCGCACTGTAGATGTAGCCAGAGCATCTTCCAAAATACGGTAATTTAACCAGAGCGTAAAGAGATAGGCTTCTTAGACTGCTTAGTTTACGAGAGATGTAAAGTTTAAAAGTTAATTTAACTTGAATCACCAAACTATTTCTTTTACGAGCAAACGGATCGTTGGTGAAATGATGCTGTCTGTATGTTAAGTACAAAACTTACGAATTGGTCTGTCTGTCTGTATACTGTCCTTTCTGTTTGTCCCGGTAAACTGTTGAATACGCTGATTCGTACTGATGAATCATTCCTAATAAGATTACAAACGATTTTGTGTGAGCTATAGGAATGAAATATAGAGATTAGGCCAAAGGCCAAGCGCTGGGACCTATGTGGTCATTCGGCGCTGAAAGGGAAATAGAGAGTAGGTAGGTCTGAGAGATGTAACAGGAAGGAAACCTCGCAGATGCACTATGAAACAACTGTTAGCGGAGGGTAGATAGCAAGATGGATGAAAGATAATAAGAATGGAGGTACAGTAAAAGGAATGAAAGGGGTTGCAGCTAACGGCCACAGGGACGCTGCAAAGAATCTTTTGTAATGCCTACAGTTCACCCGGTGAGGGGTGAGGAGCACTGACGGTACTACCCCCAACCGGTTGTGTGAGCTATAGGAGCTGAAGCATTATAGTTTTTACCGATAAAAATAAAACACATACTGGTATATTTCAAAATGGCCGCTGAAGAAAAAATATAATTTCCTTTCCAGTCTAAACTGTATGCTGTAATAATTTTATTTTTATTCGTAGGCACTATTTAGCAATGCAAAGATAATTCGCCTGTCTCTGAGCTTCATTAATATTCAGCCAGCCATTTCAGTGGCAAACTTTATTGCCTCATAAAAAGCGGTAAATGAAATTGTGCAAGTTTTCAAATATTTTGGGAAATACTGTTAAAGCAGGGAAACTAGGTGGCGGGAAATTCAATACGGTTGAACAAGGATGCGATCAGAGTTGAAATATGAAGAAAACAATCTGTAGCCATTTAATAATAATAATAATAATAATAATAATAATAATAATAATAATAATAATAATAATAATAATGTTTGGCGACCGATTCCATAGTTTATAAACAACTTCGCTTGTTTTGAGTCCTTTTATGTTTACTTGGTTGGAGTGCTGCATCAACGCATCAGATTGAAAAGGGGAACCGAACGAGTTCCCGAAAGCTATCTATATTGATTTATCTTTAAATATATCTACATATAAATAACTGTGGATTTGCTTCTCCAATAATAATAATAATAATAATAATAATAATAATAATAATAATAATAATAATAATAATAATAAGAAGAAGAAGAAGAAGAAGAAGAAAAGAAGAAAATCTAAATCCATAACTTAATTGGTGAATGTGCTTCAGTATAATAGTATAAAATTTGAATAAACGTAAAATGTAACAGCTTGCAAATATGTGTACTTCACACTTAAACGATACTTCACTAAATTTCTTCCCTAGTGTTGAGTAGCTGTTTTCTTGCTCTGTACTCCGTTACCTATGTTTTCATGGCTTTGATATGAACAGAATAACGGATACGGTCTCTATTGAATAAAGGAAGAAGAAAAAAAATGGAAGAAGGGTAAACAGAGGTGTAAAGATACAACAAAGGCAAGAGACAGAACAAATGGAAAGCAGCTGAGCAAAGGCTGAAAAAATGCAACAACTTCAAAATTATGAAAGTGTTACGATGGCATCAGTAAGAGATCATGGTTAAAAACATAAATAAATGGACATAAAATGTTATCAGCTAACAAATGTTTACAAGCAACAGTCTCGTCAAAGTGTTTATCGATATCTGAAAGAGAAGAATAAGAAATCAAATAGAGAAAAGTAGCGAATATAAAGTTAGAGCAAAAATTGTTTTTTTCCTCCCTTGGCTTATTCAATGTGGGAAAATGGGGCACCTTGAGAAGAAGAAAACTTTATTAATTAACATGATAGCCAGGGAAGTTCTATTAACAGGGAAAGTTATCAAAAAATCTCACCAGGCTTCAACTTTATGTTGCTGAGGATGTTCCAAGTTCTGATAGACTCGATATTTTTCTTACCTGGCGGAAAATTGCTCAGTGGTTTTACAGAGCTTAGGTGGTAATTTTTATGCATGTATTTTATATTATGAAAAATTAAGAACACGCAGATATCGTTTGGTTTTCTCCAGAAATAATAGTTCCCGGTGATGCGTTCATATTGCATTTGATAATTAAAAGAAAAAATGGTGCAACTAGTCTGTGAATATTTCGTCATATATACTTACTATTACAGCTACTATCACTACTATGCTGTTACTACTGCTACTACTTACGTCCTTTCATTTCTTTTCAAAACTTGCCTTCTGGGGGCGTATGGATTCTATAAACAAAATTCAGTGAATTTTATCTATGAAATTTAAGGCATGGCACCAGTAAAAACTAAAAGTCTTAAGCATCAAAAGAATCTGCATTTTTTGAGGTAAAGAAATTATCAATAACTTTTATTTGTTTTTGAATCATTTGTTACGGTTTTACATCTTTCTCTTATTAACTTTCGTCAGTATCTTCAACCATGCTCGCTAAATATGCATTTAGTATGTTTTCATGAGTGAAGGTTATATAGAAAACGCCAGTGTCAATAATGACATTTGGTGGTGTCAAAGTAAAAAAAAAAACAAGTGACCAAAATTTATATTTACAATATTCACATTCAAGTTATTAAAATTTAGTATATTCTCGTAATGTATGTTTCTGTATGAAAGATAGTGACCATGAGAGAGCATACAGTGGAAATCTAAATGACGTAGGTGTTTTGTGTCTCCTTAATTCAGGCACGCTCTACTCGAAGAACATTCCTGTTGCAACACATTCGTTACAAGGATGATGTTTTGTTATCACTTGTATTCGCTCATATCCTCCAGGTGCGTGATTTTGTTTCCTTGGTCTTGTACTGGTTTACGATATTTCGTCCAAGTGGAAAATGAAAGATTGTGCATAAGCACATACACGCAACGTTTGTGAAAACAAACTGGCTCTCAGGCGATGGCAAGAGCACTCCTTGAACCACAGAAGGTCAGGCGAAGGGAACCAGAAATGCTCAAGTTACGTTGAATGTGGTTATGCCACATTAAACGTAAATGTGTTAAAGCTGGTTTGATAGTTGTGTAAGAGAATCATATGGGTAGAAAATCCAAAGGTATCATTATCAGTTAGTACGCTTTTTGCTAGCACAAAGTATTGCAGAGTTTCTTATACATCTTATCAATAACATGACAGTTGTTATGAACCGGAAACGCATGGATGTATTGCTAGGTAGGGTGGACTCATGCTGTCCTTGGTAGGTAGGACTGAAAGATAGGAAAGATCGTTTTCACATTTTCTTGTTAAAAAGTTTATTTTTAACCGTCTATCAGTGGTTCTGAACCAGGGGGGCATTTCAGTTTCGGGTTGGGGTGGGTGGGGGTGGGGGGAGAATTGTGACCACAGATTGGCAGGCTCAAACTGGCTCTAGGACCACACAAAACGCAGTGGGCATCGGTCCGCACTACTTACAGATCACGCTCGGTTTTGCTAGCTTCTGCGTTTGTGTTGGTATTTTGTTGCATATTATTTGGAATGCACCTTTTAAGGCAGACAGTTTTGGAAACGGGGGGGTGATGGCAATCTGACTTATGATGAAAGAGTGCATGGGCCAAAAAAGGTTGAGAACCACTCTATATCATTTAGAATGTATGTGCTAATTTGACTAGATCAAGTGAGCTTTGACAGAAAACTGCAATGTGTATTCTACGAGAATAACTACACACATTCCCATTTGACAGCTGCACTCCACGCAATTTCATTGTAAGCATTAAACTGACTAATTGGCGCTGTGCCTTTCTTGGTAAACCTTTCATCAGCGACCGTAATAAAAAACATTCACAGTAAACACCAGTATGTCCAGCTTGGATAATCATAAATTCTTCCAGAATACGTATATCCAACTAATTACTAAAAATAAAGAGCTTACACAACGACTGCGTCTGCTTCATATTATCCTGGGAAATGGTGAGGCTTTCTTGGTATTAGTGACCGCTTTTGCTTGCTTACGCATTGTTTGTATGTTTGGACTAACTGTGGCTTCGATAGCACTGCTTTCACTGCGGGGTTGTTTGTTTCTGAATGCTTGGCATTCCATCCCTTTTTGCGTCTGTGAATATTTTCTCACGCCATACTCTAACACAGTTGTGTCAGTACAAGAGGGACAGGCATAATAAACATCAAACCCTATAGAGTTATATAGAAAATAAATACCACTTCAGTTTTCTAACAAGGAATGTAACTGAAGTTGTTGCTTAGTCTTGATGCACTTAACAGGTTATGCAACAGAAAAGCTCATCAGCAAAATCATTCAAGAAGACAGTATCAAGAAAGAGATGAAACAGCATAAAAGGTCAATGTTAAAATCTCATAAAACAGCGATGATATGATTTAGAAATGGTAGTGAAATAAAGAGAAAATATAATTTTTGAAATTAGACTGGAGAACTTAAACACGATTTAAACCTTATGCGTGAATGGCAAACAAATTTGTATCAAATAATGAAACTCGTAGTAAGGAAGTAAATGATAGTGAGAATAATGGATGAAACCCGACTGCAGAAAACCTCCACAATATTAGCTGCTTTATACACCTTTCAAAGAAGGCTAATGGGCAATATGTCGAATTGCATATCACCCACTCTTATCGTCAAACTAATGTCGTCCATTCTTTTTGCACAACCGAACTATCCCTTAACACCCTGATTCATTTTTTCTATACTAACCTACTTACCTCATTTCTGAGTTTTAGTTTTTTTTATGGCACATGTACTATGCAAACAGTTGTCAACAGCTTCAGTTTTTTCTTTCTTATTCATATCAACACTTCACTTCCATAAATGAGAGTTGGCTCAAGAATTCCTTCAGACGTTTCCTCTGTGGCTTTCACTGGCATTCTAAGTATCTTCCCAATCTTGTGCATGCACTCTTTTATCTCCCTTGTTTCACCTACACTGTTAACCAACTATTTCCCTATCTTACTTTATACATTATATATACTCTCAAATGCTTACATAAATTAACCGATTCCATGCTGTCATAATCCATATCAGCGTTTGTTGTTCCACTTTCCTGGTTTTGATTTACACTTAGAGCCTTCATTCTCATTTACCCTTAACTTTCTCCTCTTTCACTAGCTTCAGTAGTTTCTATTCACTAGCCCCAAACGGTACTGTACCATCTGCAAGCATTAGACATTCCAAAATACAACAGTATTAATCGATATTCTTATCCTACATCTATGTACCAGCAGCTTCTGTCATTTCTCTGTCTAATCACATCACTCCATCCATAAACGCATTTAAAAGCCATGGAGACATAATGCACCCTTGTCTCAGACCCACTTTTACACCAAACTATCACCCTCCCATGAATACATTATTCAAACTTGTTTGTCAGATTAAGGCAGATTTCCTGTATTCATTTTGTTGTAGGTTTAAAGAGCTTTCGTTTTTCCCGATGTTATCTAGGTCACCAGATAAAAATGTTCGAGGAGTTTGATTATAAGAAAATGAATGTGGGCGGTTTTTGTTAGAAAATGGATAACAATTATGAATATAAACAAAGCTCTTGACAGATACAATAAATTGAAAACATAAATTCGCCCAACTTTATTCACCAGATTTTCTCGTCCCTAGTTTTTATTTTCACCCATAAAAAGCTTAATATTTTTCTTTTATACTAGACCCTTTCCACGACGGGAGGGAAGGTCCAGCTACTCAGCTTCAAGAAGTTGAGGTAGGGGGTAGGAAAGGAGGCGGTTGAGTTCAAGGGGAAGAAATCTTCTACCCCTCTGTGCGGTGCGAGATCGAATGAACGAGCGGTGTTTGTGTGTTTGTCTAGCAACGGCCAGGGACGTATAGTTGATAGATCTGAGGTTTTAACATTGTTTTATATTAACTTTGATCTTTTTATACGCGCACATTAACTCCTTGCTTGTTCTAATACTGACTGCAATGATCTTTTTTTTTTTTTGTAGTTAAAAGTTCTCTCTGTCTTTTCAACTTTCTCTTTCGCTTTTGTGGTCGGAACATCATAACAGCTACTTGGCTGGAGCAACTCAAATCTCTTTCTCTCTCTCATTTATTTTATGAAAATAACGTGAAAGTAATGTTTGCATCTCATAAATCAGCCAGAGCAGCTCAAGATGTGTTATCCTTCCACAGTCTCTCTCTCTCTCTCTCTCTCTCTCACGCGCGCGCGCGCAAATACAGTACAAGCTGAGATCCATACGACATTTGCCCACGAACTTGTTTGTTCCTTTAAAGATACTCATATTGTTTTCTACCAGAATGAAGTGAAAATTATTTGCTTGGTACACGTACAAGAGTAATTTCTATAAAAAATCTCTTTATCAAATACCGATGAAAAGCACTATTGATAGTTTATTGTATTTGGGTGAGAGGAGTCACAGGTTTTTGGGAACATTTTTTAGTCTTAGGTAGAGCATCACTTAAGGAGACTATTTTGCATATTTTTGAAGTGAGTTTTTAAAAACTTTTCTATATGCGTATAAATATTGCAGTCAGAAAGTGTTATGGATTTCAAATAAAAAGGTTAGAAAAACTTCTTCAAAACTTTAAACGATAACTGAAATTAGACATGAAATTAATAATTAGCCAGATTCCCACCCCGACCTAAGGCTTTGCTAAAACACTCAAAAGTCAAAAGGAAAGTATCACAGTATGTCTGGACGAAGTATTGTCATCAATGGTCCACCATCCTATTCCGGAAGACGCCACACAAAATTTGACATCTTCGTAGCGTACCCCACCTATGGTTCTCTTTTGCCAATATTTACATGGGTATCATAGAAGAGAGGGTCTTCGACCAGATGCCAGTTCCACTTACTGCAGCTCCTTCAGCATCGACACCTTTGTTAGTGCCCAACGAAAGGAGGATACCATAAATCTTCCAAGAAAATTTTATGAATGTTCCACCCTCCTCTTCATGTGTGAGAAGGCCAGCAATCATACCCATCCTTTACTCAATGTTCTTCTGTCAAGGGGCACTCTCTTGTAACTAGGGCAATGTCTACTCGAAGCCCACCGACCTGGGGTTTTGCCTTGACGAGAGTGCCAGGCAGGATATAGAAGTCAGTTATCATCTTCGTAGAGAATTGCCTACTCTCGCATTGTTCACCATGGCCCTTGAAAATGCAGAACTAGAAGAAATACAGGTATCCCAAGATATGGTTGATAATGGATACGCAAACAAAGATATTAACAAGTAAACAATAACTATATGAACCGATGATGTGCTGAAGGCATTGCTTTAGGTGTTTTTGAGCTTGGCGTGTTTTTTTAAAAGGTCACAGGTCTCGTTGAATTTTACAATCTTATTTCTATGTGGTTTCAATTTTGCACCACGATTCTCGAATGCCATATCAGTTAACGACCTGTAGCTACGTATTTCTTATTTTTCCAACATGAAAAATAATCTTTTGGATGCGAAAATATAATTTTCGCATGCAAAAGACGTTTCATACTTCCCGGCGCGTCCTCTTCCACCTAATAAGACTCGGGAATAACATTTGTAGCCCAACAGCCGCTGCCATCTAGTGACAACAAGCAAGGTAAAAAACCAAAACAAAACACAGCTGATCAGTCAGTATCGATGCCACTTCGGACCTTTAAATGCTGGTCTTTAATTTTGACCTTTAAACCAATATACACAATTTAAAAGGGAGTGTTTTTGTTTTTCATATATATATATATATATATATATATATATATATATATGTATATATATATATATATATATATATATATATATATATATATACTATATATATATATATATATATATATATATATATATATATATATATATATATATATATATATATATATATATATATATATATATATATATATATATATATATCTAAGCATGGAGTCAAATGTCACAATTTTGTAAACATTTTGAAATGTTTTACAAAATTCGAGTTAACCTGTATGCTTTCATTTTAGTATGTGGGCGATCTCGAGGAACCTGGTTAAAAGTTAAGTATATCTTAGTTTAACCAGACCACTGAGGTGATTAACAGCTCTCGTAGGGCTGGCCCGAAGGATTAGATTTATTTTGCGTGGCTAAGAACCAACTGGTTACCTAGCAACAGGACCTACAGCTTATTGTGGAATCCGAACCACATTATGATGAGAAATGAAGGAGTTTGGTAATCGGTTATTCATGGTATTTTGATTTCCCAGTGAAGGATATTTACTAGGCTAGCATACAAGGCAAGTATGTCCATTTTTAAGGAAATGGCTACCGAAGCTATGAAGGGCTAAACTTGGAAGCTTGAATTTCAAGACAATGGCCCCTGTGGGCTTATTCCAAATGAATAGGGTTCATCTTCTGAATAATAATAATAATAATAATAATAATAATAATAATAATAATAATAATAATAATAATAATAATAATACAATTTAGTACGATTTAATCTGCTGAAATGATCAAGTGCTAACATAGTTGTGAACTGATTAACTGTAATCTAGCGTAGACATTTTCGTTTAAAAAATACTGTTGCCTATTAAGAAATTGTAGATACAGTATCCTAGCCTATGCTTCTTTGGTGAGTAGTCGCAGCTTACTAGCGAATTTTAGATCGATCGAAGAATAAGAAAAGAATCACTAAAGGTTCATGTTATACATCTAAAGGCAGACAGTCTTTATGGCTGTCGCCAGCGTTGCGTGTCGCGTATAAAGACTAAACATACAATAGACTAATGCCATGGTTGTGTTGATTCTTTAATGCTTTTACCATGCAAATTTTGCTGAAGTGAAGTATTAATATTGCACCAACACTACTATAATACAATATTACCTTTCTTGGGTGTCGCTAATACCTCGTTACTAAGAGTTTATATGGAAATGACTTGGTGGAAAATGTAGCTTATTATGAGGGTAATGTTAATTAAACCATAGGGTTATGCTATGAAATTTAATCCGGGAAATGAAATGACAGCACTAAAATCATGTATTATATTGATATTTTTGTTTCATTCCAGAATTAAATAACTTGTTTGGGGGGAATTACGCTGCTACAGAATTCAGCTTTAACCTAATTTATGAATTTTTATGGAAATTATCAGTTTAAATTCATTTGAATAACCAACGTGTAATTTATGAAACTACTGAAATGATTTTCATCTTTTTCTCCATCTTACAGTTAATACAAAGATGTGGTAGGGTAGAATGTCTAAAAAATAAAGAAGAGTTTTTTAAAGGAACTAATTAATTTCCATCCTTGTAATGTACGTATAAAGACAAAGAATGCCACCTGAAACCTATTACCGTCTTCACTTACCAGAAGTGTAAAATTTCTTTTCAAATATATATTTGTAACCTACTGGTCACTTTTTACCATATACGTACGTAGCATTTATTAGCCCCAATGACCTATTAACTTCTCGATTTCTTCACATTTTGGAAACGATTGTCATTACTAATAGAAGGCATACTGTTTTAATAACAATGTCTTTCCTTTATCAAAGAAAATGCACACGAGAAGTGAAAAGTGTTGAAAAAATATAACAGAATAAAACACGCATCACATATAATGCTGCTGGCTCAATGGGAATCCGCCTTTAATCTGTGCTAGACCATAATCTTGAATCACCAGTCTGAAATATTGATTAGAGAGAGAGAGAGAGAGAGAGAGAGAGAGAGAGAGAGAGAGAGAGAGAGAGAGAGAGAGAGAGAGAGATATGGAAATAGGGGTGTATTTTGTACCTGTTTTCAGCAAAAGGAAACAACTGACACTTTTAGAATAAAATACTGCTAAGGGTTTACACTTTCTTACATACTTTCTCATATGAAATGGTGATTTGTCATCCCTGTGCTACAATTATCAAGCCGTCCTGAAACTTTCAAAATTCTTACATTTTTTAGTGTGGCTGTAGTCCTGACTACCTAACTTCTCTTTTTGGAAGATTTTTTATGTATATTTTGATGAGAGATTTAATATTACTTATATTAATTATTATTTTGAATCTAGGGTACCATAACGCATGTACGGAGATCAGTTATTAGATTCAAGTGCTAGAATCTTGTCCTCTTGGAATAACTATACCTTTTGAAAATAGCTCGCTTCTGTCAACCTTTTCTGCGAATTTTCTTCATCACAGAGCAACGTCAATGAGCCAGTCAATATTATGACTTATATATATCAGAAACGTCTGTTCCGAACTTTTAGTTTGGCAAGCACGCTCATTAAACCCTGAACTTATGAGGGGAAAAGCGAGCGAGGTTCAGATATGAATTCAGTTTATCTGCATTTCGTGACTGCAAATAATCCACGCTGATTATAGCAATGAATACGATTCTAGTGAATAATTATATCTCCTTTGTTTAGATAACGGAATATGGTTAGCTCTTAGTATGATTTACAAGAGCTGTTCAGTCAGTACAAAAGGTATTTTGACTGGGTATTATATTTCGAGAAGGATACATCTGATCGATTTTAGCCATTTCTAATTTATCTTCTTACATAGGACTTCTAGGTTACTAATGATATGAAAAAATGAGTACTTTGTTTTGGTATTATTTGTCCAATAAGCTGGTAGTCAAAACGAGTGGATAAGTCTAAATAAGGGTTTGATGGAAATCAGACCTAAAGCCTTTAATGGTAATTTGAGGAACCAGTGGGGCTTGCTCATTCTTTTCCATGTTTATACTTCACTATTTCCACCTTCCTTTCCTTGCTTCTCTTACACTATTCTCCGCAATCCTTGAAAATCGAGAACAACTTCGCTTGGAGAAGAAAACGCGATGCTCGACAAAGTTGTCAGCGAAACAAGCAATAGACGATACGTTAAGATCATGTTGCAAGCCATGAATCATAGCTGAATGAAAAATGTACCAGCCTCTTCTAACCCGACAACTGTCGTAGTAGGGACAGACTTGGGGAACGTGCATACAGAATTCAAGGTACAGGGACAAGCGCGCCTTTGACTAATGCAGGAGAAGAATTCGGAATCGCTCTCAAAATAGTCACAGACGCACGGGGAATACGCTGCAGCAAATTCGCTTGACAAATGTGGCCAGTGATATAACCGGTGCGTTGGCTTTCCAGCTGTTCCTTCACCGAGGAATTTTCTTCGTATATTTGCTTTTTACTTTATTTTATACCGTCCAATACCACATTAAGTTAGTGGCCTACCAACCCCTTCTTGCTCTCCCGATTATAATTTTATCAAATGAGTAGAGAATCCACTAAGAATGGATGGCGAGGCAATGGAATTGATCATTCATACAACTTATCTAATGAATTATTATTAGATGCAAGTAAAACCTTAATTAACTATCACAATGTTTACCATACAAACAACAATTGCACTATCTTAAACTCACTTGAGTCCTATCAGTGTACTTCATAAGAGAATATTAGTACAATAATGTTCACACTAAAGTGGATAATCGCTTTTGTGTGCTAGTAAAAGAGAGTGTTAAGATATCTTGCTATTAATAAGATATTGCAAACGTAGGATCTATTTTGGTATGGAAGACTTAATGCACAGAAAAGTGTGGTCTTTCATTGCTCTAACACAGGTACGTAGGGTAAGAGCATAAGTTAAAGCAAGGGACAGGCAAAGAACCACATTTATAGTAACGAAGATTAAGCACCTATCCTGTTGATAGGCATGGCTTCAGGTGTTAATCTTTTAGTTATATTTGAATATTTTGCAACGAAGTTGCTAAATTGGCTACCTATATCCTAGATGCTACCCACTAAGTCGAATATCTGCCAAGTGCAAACACTGCTTCGGTCCAAAGGGTAAGTGGCTTTTAGAAGAAGGAACTCACATTGTTCCACCCAGCTCGGAACTCCAAACTGGGCTCTCTTGCTAAGGAGGCGAGTAACCTAACCGCTGAATTACAAGGAATCACACAAACACTTTCTATATATATACAGTGCATATGTGTATGTATATATATATGTATATATGTATGTATGTATGCATGTATCAGAGGTATGTGGCTATATGAGTTGGTGACCTCCCTCTTACTAGAGTATGTCTGTGGTTGGAATTCCACCCGGGAACGGAGAGCTCCTTCAATTATTCCCTATTGGGATCGAGGGCTTTAAATGGGAGCGTATTGAAAACGTATGCGGATACTGAGAAGTTGAAAGATCATTCTAGCTATTAAAGGTACCGTTTTACACACACACATATACATTATATACATATGTATATACACACACACACACACTATATATATATATATATATATATATATATATATATATATATATATATATATATATATTAAGTGTTTTATGTAATGTAAACTATCAGTATTTGTTGAAGATGTTAATCTTCAACAATTATGATTCATATTTGTAGTATTTTCACGCTATATTCTGTATGAACTGAGAACAGAACATTATAATTCATCATACTCCAGCATTTTATGGCAATAAATCTTTTTTTCCGTTTGAAAGCCAAATCTCCATTGCTCCTCCATTAAATTTCTCTCATCACTTTCCAGCTATGCGGTCTGATAGTGCTGGCGACAGGAGCTGTGGTCAAACTAGAGCTCTCCAAGTACCTGCAAGTGTCAGCAGAATTTTCTGCCACTGCCCCCTACGTTCTTATGGCCACAGGCGGTCTCATGTTCCTGCTGGCCATCTTGGCTTGCTGTTGCACGGCGAAGGGACAACCAGTTCTTCTGTATATAGTAAGTTATTCAGTATCTTCTTCGTGTACCTGGCCCTTCAGAATAGACGGTACTATTCAATTCTTTTTGCATGTTATATGTTACGTACAGTTTGTCGGTTTGTATTTTCTTGGTGAAGGTTCTGATATAGCTAAACGCAGTGTTCATTATCCATCGACATATAGGGATTTTTATGGTTTCCTGCTCTTCCCTTTTCTTGTTTTAAAGACTATCCTAAAACAAAATTAGTGACATTGATGGGCACTTTGATGAATGTAACTGTAGAGGCAAGTTATAACTTCAAAATTCACGTTCCTATGGAATATAAAATCGACAGATCGATATATCGTATTTCATATTAGAGTATTATATACAAATAATCAATGAATGTATATTCAGATATTCTTGTTCATAATTAGCGTGCACTCCTGGAAAGAAATAGGAATATGGCCCCATACGGAATGAATATAAGAATTTGCATGACTAACCTAGTTTTTCCGAATGTGTATGAGGAATTGCATACAGAATCCGGAGAATCAGATATGAATCTTGAGGA
The DNA here is from genome assembly GCF_040412425.1 of Macrobrachium rosenbergii. Lineage (NCBI taxonomy): Eukaryota > Metazoa > Arthropoda > Malacostraca > Decapoda > Palaemonidae > Macrobrachium > Macrobrachium rosenbergii. The sequence continues at coordinate 26,547,362 of NC_089754.1, read as the reverse complement.
TAGCCTAAACAATTCCTACAGTAATGGTAAGCATATAATGAGTGTTTATGATACAGAAACACGCATTTAGTGGGATGAGCCGGCAACAGTCATTTCATAGCCAAACAAAATTTAAATTATTTGGTGTCATATTAAAGTTTGAGTCAACTTGGCAACCTCAGCCTGTTTTGGGATATTTGGGGTCTAGGGGAAAATGAGCGAGATTTTTGCGGCAAATGGAAATAATCCGTTCAAGCAGCTCTAACATTTGAATAAGTAGCACATTTTGAACATATCTGGTGCCATTAACTTTGCAATAAGTCCTACAATTGGTTATTTGAATGAATTCTGCAATACACCAAATAATACCGCACTAGATGTGTAGTGTGCCTGTGTATGTATTATGAATACTACTGTTCTTATTTCAGTATGCGGCGTTTTTGCTAGTCATCTTCGTCATCCTGGTAGGAGAAGGAGTCAGCACATGGGCCTTCAGGAAAAGCCTCAAGAATGACTTTCTCGAAGGACTCAGCACCGCCTTCACAGACTATGAGAGATCATCCACTATGGCCAGGGCTGTTGATAACCTCCAGAGCAGGGTAAAGGATGCTATGCTGCCTTTATATTCATTTCAGCCCCAATCTCCCATTGCCAATATAGAAAAAAAATTTATATATACCAACAGTTTCAGCAATATTCATGTTATACATTCATCTGTAAATATAACAGTAAGTTTGTTTGCTTGTTACCTAAAGGAGCCTATACAGCGTAAGATAAATTTTGCAAGAGAAAATTATACAGTCAGAAGTATTTTAACCCAAGATATGCCATAGTAAACTCGAAACTGATGAATGTGCGACACTATAACTGGAACGTAAATTTCTATTTATTTATATTTATTATTTCCAGGGGTCATATATAGTACGCTGAAAGTATGTTGAATGTGGAGGAGAGAAGAGAGACAGAGCTGAATGATGCAAGAGTAGAAGGGGTTACTTTAAATATGAGCATGGTAGTTAAAGTGACTAGTGAAGATTACAGTGAAGGCACTTAAGATATTATTTTACTTGACGAATAGTTCTATAGCAAATAAAAAGTTCAGTATAGGAAGTCAGATAGCTGGAAATAGATTGCTGCGAGATGATTAAAAAAAGTTCATATGAGGCAATGATCATCTTTGTATTTGCAAAGATACATATAACATGATTTAAACAGCGTATTCTGAGCATTAAACCGCAATACTTCGACAGTCTTCCGATAGCTGATATTTTGCACTAGATGGTACCCAGTCAAATAGCTCCTTAATTTCCTTTCACTTGCAATGCAGTGATCTGTTGGCAAGCTACGAATATTTAGTGCAAATTTTATATAAAAGATCTCCGTAAAACACTTGCACATCTATTATATCATGATAGCTCATACACTAACCAAGGCAATTAAATATTTCAGCTCTCATGCTGCGGCATCCAGAATGCTAGCGACTGGGTGTCTATGCCTTACGGTTTCAACAACGATCCTCCATACCCGCCATCATGCTGCAAGGAGTCTCAGGAAGGAATGTGCATCGCTTTGCACGCTCAGGTAAAGTATTCATTCCAAATTGGTCATTGTGTTCAACTGAAAAAGGAAATAGGCATACTGTAATTTTACCTCCATTGACCCCGCACATGGATGGTAGTGTATTTTACCTGTACAAGACACAAAAACGATTATGCAAACTTAATTCGAATACCCATCAGTGACCACTTGGGCCAACTCTTTCTCCTCCGATTTTTAAGAGAAGTATAACAGTCTGGAAAGAGATATATATAGCTGTTCATATCGGGCGATAATATCCTAATTTCAACCATCAAGAACAAGAGGAAGTCCCCGAATTCCTGTTCTGAACCTTATTGTTATTTAAAGAACTTTTCATTTATAAATTTGCATTTGTAAGATCACTTCCTCTTTAACCACATTATATGTATATATATATATATATATATATATATATATATATATATATATATATATATATATATATATATAAAAATATATATATATATGTGTATATATATGTTTATTTATATGTGTATATATATATTAATATATATATATATATATATATATATATATATATATATATATATATATTATATATATATATATATATATATATATATATATATATATATATATATATATATATATATATAAAACAATAAGGAGTGACTCCATAGGGAAGGCTAAACAGTCACAGCTACAAACAGCCTCCGACATAAAAAAAACTAAAACCCTCGCCAGGGTTCATTCCATCATGACCACCAAGAATTTACTGTAGGTTGGGGTACTGACCACGTTTGTCAGCATATCTGAAATTTTTCTCTAATTAAACTCAGCTAAGCATTTAAAGAGGTGTCACACACACTGCTGCAACGGTTTGTAAGAAATCATATTAATCCCTTTATATTTCATGAGTTGTTTGATCAGTTCTTTGTTGTCAAACTTTTTTACTTAAAATGACACGCGTAATTAGTTTTTTTTTATTTAAACTTATTCCAGAAGCAGGGTTGAGTGTTTTTGTTGGTCGTTATCTTCTCTGTACATTTCATTTAATGATTCTTCATAGTCTGTTTACATACTCACTGATGTGCATCTTTTGATGCATTATGATATGGCCAATAAAATAAACTCGTGTATGTTCATGTACATTACAGTAAGTAGTATTAATCAGCTATAAAATATCTCTTGTCTTGTTTTCACCAAGTGACGTCTTCTTTTCCACAGGGATGCTACAGGACAGTCATCAGTCTTGTTGAGGCTGGAGTCGGCGCCTTTCTCATCATGGCTCTGACATTCACTTGTTTCATGGTACTTCACGATTCTTTTTTTTTCTTTTGCTGTGATGGTGATATAATATGACAAATAGGCACATAGCAACTCACACCATCAGTTGAATTCGTCTTAATAGTCCTCCAAAAGAGGAGAGATCACAAAAATCTACTGTTAATTTTGCAATTAAATTCACAGAGTTGATGCTGTCCGATCTTATTAAATATTCAATTGAGGAATACTCTCCAGAAGTGAATTTGCCTGATTTAAGTAGACAAGAGAAAAACGAATTCTACATTTTCCATAATTTTTTTTCAGTTCTTTCTCCATGAACACTGTTGCAAAAGCAGAAGTATAAAGCATCATTTATATTTCTCTTCTACTTGGGAACGAAAGGAAAAGCAGAAATATCTTTTCTGAAGTTTCCTGTAGCTGTCATGCACCAATTTTCCATAATTTTTTTTTTTTCATATAATTCTCTGCATCACTGTACAAATAAATATTCGTAATAAAGATCACAACAAAGTTTGAGGTATAAAGGAACAAAGATATAAGTAATTTACATTATTTTTACTTGAGCGAAAAGGCGACACTCACTTTAGCATGAAAAATCTAAGATATTGAAAACGAGTGTTTGGAATATTCCATATTTAGCTGACAATTTGTATTTTTCTTCAGATAAATGGAGTAATATTTTTTGCATTGTTTGACTATCCAAAGTCTTACTATAATTCAGTCCAAAAATCCTTGAAATTTGTTACAATCAGGAGCTAAGCGGTAAGATAGAGTTGAAGGCTGGAACCTCTCAATGATTTTAGCATTCATTCAAAGGTACTATTTGCACAAGAACAATTTATACTTGAATTAATTATAATATTTTTGGGAAAATACTCTTATATAAATAATTGTTATCGCTCTCCAAGCCGAAGAAGGATTTCAGCATTTTCTGGTGGTTATGCTTATGATAAATTTATCATTCACATGCCCATAGATTTATAACAACGGTATGTGTGTCTTGATGTATTTGCATATATACTACAGTAGTTTCATAATAAGTTGCTATTTTAGTGTCATAAAAAGAGAATAATGTCAGCGTTACTTCATTCCACTGGGAGATGATTTTCATTTGCAGATGTAAACGAATATTTATTTTCTGCTGGGCAGAAAGACCCAATCTAAGACCTCTGAAACTAACGCCACTTTGTCTTGCAGGTCATCGGTGTCCTGCTTGCCTGCTGTCTCGCCCGCAACATCAACCGAGCAAAATATGAGCAAGTCTGAGGCCGCGCCCCCATACCCCGCCCACTTCCAGCCCCCACGGACCAGCAGTATGCCCATGCTTATACACACCCTTCTAGACCAGTGCCCCACGCCACAATCGGCAGGAGCCTTTCAGGAGGTGCCAGGTCTCTCCCTAGACCCACTCCGAGACCAGCTCCCCCAGAGACGAGTTTCCACGTCTAAAAGCGCTATCCGTGCCTTCGTATCATTTGGTTACGGAGGCTTAGCTCTTTTAACTGTTTAGGCTGAGACAAGAACTGCCTTCATGCCACTTTGCGAAGGGTGAATTTTGGCATGTTAAAATAGGATTTTCCTCTCTTCAGCGAGATGAAAATATGAGAAACATCGCAGGGCTAACTTTTCCTAAAGCTGGTCGGAATTTCTAGTGTATAAGATGTTCTTTTGTGATGATCTTGATCATGCATGGGAAAGGGCGAATCGAGAGCGCCTTTCGGAACCCCTTGTCCGATCTGAAAGAGGTTCCTTCACTGAACGGGCTGTGAAATGGAGTTGTTGAGTAACGGGTGTATGGGGTCAGTAACCATGTAATAAGTACATGAAATTGAAGCTGGGGAATGTACGATGTCGGCTTCTCAAAGTATTCTTGGAGCAATCGTAGGACGGTTGTTGGATAAACAAAGTAATATACAAACTGGAGATAACTCAGGAGAGCATAATAAAGAGAGAGTATTTGGTCCTTGAAGTACGACAAAAATGATCCTGTCTGTCACCACGCGAAACTACTGTAAGACCGGAATCAAACAGATGCGAAAAATTGTTCGTAATGTAAGATACATTCATGTGGGTTTCACTGTTTACTATTCCAAAGAATTTAGTTCCATTACAGTCGGTGAATTAGGTAGATTCCGATGTATATAATAGATGTTACTGTTTTTAATGATTCGTACGTAGTGCGTTCGTAAAAAATTAGACAAAGATGAATTTATATTGTGTGAGTGATGAGCAATAATTCCTTCTTAATCATGGAAATCAGTCACAATTAAAAGTTATTACGAAATGATCATTACTTCTTATTCGGAGCTGGCAATGATTTTCAACTAACGATTGCTATCCAGAGAATAATAGCTGATAACTGATAATAACGAGGGATCAATGATTAACTTTTGAAGACTTGTAGTGATAATTAATCAGTTTTAATTCCCGTGACATTTGAATGACAGGTGATTTGTAGGTATGGTCTTCAAGTTACTGTATTAATTGCTCATGGTCGTTTCATATGTATATAAACGATTTGTAGCCATATCTGTCAATTTCATTTCATATGTATATAGACGATATATAGCCATTTCTTTTATTTTCGTGTACGATTAAAATTTTACAAACTAAACCGTAATAATATAGCCACGTTTCTGTTTCTTCGTATGTTATAATTAGTCCTCACTTAAGGGAAAGGCCGTATAAAAATTCATCTAAACTTGTCAGATCCTTATGGGCATTAGTGGTGGTATTTGGTACTTCTGGTAAAAGATATTTAAAAACAATTACATTTAAGATGAAAGGAATGCTCTAAATGTAATCTTGATCGATGACTGCTGATATCTTACACCTCTCCTAATGTTTTTAATGCGTCTAATCCATAATGTTGGCTTGCATAATCAAAACTTTGAAGAGTGAGCACATTTTGCTAACTTGCTATTCTTTCTAATGTCTTGGGAGATTATGATTTTGTTCCTCAAGTGTGAAAAGTTTAGGAAATGGATACTGAGTTGTCAGCAACTCTGCTTTCTCTTGTTAAACAGAGTTCCTTAGGGAAAAGGGTTACGTATATGCGTCCCTTTTCTAAAGTATTTTACCAGCCTCCAGCACAAAAACATAAAAGAAGAAACTGTTCTGAATTAAAAAAAAACTTGAGGTCACTCTCGTCATCTTTCCTCAAGGTCATTTCACAAACCTGCCATTACTGTTATTATGGTAAAAATTAATGACCTTGAATTCTGCTGCCATTAAATCGTGTTAAGTTCTCTAGATAATATGGAATATGCTTGGATATCATATTACAGGTACTAATTGCGTAATGAAACTCATTACATTTAGTGTGGTGTCATTTCACTTTCGAAAAATATGCTATGTGGACGTGTCATACTGCAAGGAAGCTCGCGTTAACTAGCTGAATACGGAAGGACTGTAAATACGCTCAATACTGTCCATCTTGCATGCAGAATGAGTAAGCAGAATGCATACACTCATTTTCGTCTCCTCTAAAACAAATGATAAAGACATTCAGTTATGCTAGATCTCTGTCATTTGATTGACTTATTGGAATAATAATAAGCTGGGGATGCAATACCAGACGAATACGTTGCTTAATGTTCAGGAAATAACAGTATAACACAGCTTGTCTCAGTTATTCAGTTTCAGTGATCTTGCTTTTATTTTCCAAGTTCGCGATTTGGCATGGCTGTGTTCGTTCTGGCGCTTTTTAGGTATTACATGTAATTCCATATATATATATATATATATATATATATATATATATATATATATATATATATATATATATATATAAATATATATATATATATATATATATATATATATATGTATATATATATATATATATATATATATATATATATGTATATATATATATATATATATATATATATATATATACATACATACATACATTGGTTGACAGCAGCAGTTACCAATGACGTCCTCGTCGTGAGAAGGAAAACTTACATTATACTTTGTCTAATGAAACCTCTCGAAAAGATCATATTTACCGAGTTTTTATGAATACTCAACGCGCTATTTTGCATATCTTTAGTTTCAGAATTTATTGAAAAATCGACTTATGATACCAACGTATTTATCGAGATGAGAATTTTGTCCTAATTCAGCTTTTTGAAAAGTTTGATCCTCCAAATCTGACATTCTTAAAGATATCACGGATTGCAATTTCAAAGGACAGGATGAAGCAAGCAATGTAAGAATGTCCTTAGTTTCTTGCTGCGTTCAGAACTGACATGGAGCTACAAATGATAACTCAGTGGTTCTCAGCCAGGGTGGAATTCCCACCTCGGGGGAATTTCAGAGTTTCGGCGGTGGGGGGAGGGGAAATTGTGACCACAGATTGGCAGGCTCAAGCTGGCTCAATTACCACACAAAACGCAGTGTGCATCAGTCTGCACTACTGGGAGGTCACGCTGGGCTTTCTCTCTGCTAGCTTATGTTTGTATATTTTTTGTTGCATATTATTTGAAATTCACCTTTTGAAGCAGACAATTTTGGAAAGGGGGTGGGGGAATGACATTCTGATATATGGTGAAAGGGAGCATGGGCCATAAAAGTTTGAGAACCACTGCAGAGATTCTTCTTCCAAGGCAAGAGCCCGAGTTGGCATAAGGCCACCTCAATCAAAAACATATACAGAGAGCACAGGCAATCTTAGCAACAGACCACGTAGGGATCAAGTGTACTTTAGCCTTTACAAGTTCGGAGATGTTTTCAATACGTAAGTAAACACAACACGTCAGGAACCTATTACAATAATATTTTTTAGTAAAGGCAACTTTGCAGTGATGAATTTTTCAAGATTTTTAAAAGTTTTTAAAACGAGGTCTATGGAAAACAAAAGCTTAAGTAGACGTGCCGTAGGAACATCGCCATAGTAAAATAGGCTTAAACGTTGTGAATGTCTTGACATTATGGCAACGTTATCGTAGCTAGGTAAAAAAAATTATTTTTTTTTTGTTAATCGCATTTTGAATAGATAGAGAGATATTATATAAGGATTCTCACATCCCACAACTTGTATCAATATTTGCAGATGTTTTCAGTGTATATATAGGTGGATGATTCACTACATGACTCGAAAGCTGAATAAACTGTTTGCAAAGTTATGCATTGCTCTCCACACACTGAACACATGATGTGACATTACTTTGTGGACGTATCGAACAATCTTTGCTGTTGACATGTCTAATCTTATGTTTTAAAATCTTTTTTGAAAATTCCAGTTTTAATACAATTTTTTTTATTTCAAGCTGATCCAAATTAATTTGAATAGGTACAGACTAAATCTTGTTAATTTTTCAACTGTGCTGATTTATGTGGCCCTTCTCTGATAAAGCTGGTGTCTTTGGCTCCTTGCTTTGCTTTGACTCATCTCTATGGTGCATGCACACTATAGTAAAACATGTCATGAAAACAAGTCAGTAACTAATTAGATATATATAAAAACAGGTTGAAAATAAGTCAACGACCGTAAGTGGAGAACAATACTTTAGCCAATGAAGCACTCGTTAGGACTGCCAATTAGTCGTTAACTTGTACTCAACTTGTTTGTGATGTGTGTATGTGTCAGATGAGTTGCCGACGTGTGTTATTGACAAATTTTACTGTAGTGTGCACGAACCCTTTGATGAGTCACAGCTGATTCGTTTGGTTAGCTTCTTAATAATCCCAATTCTCCTGTCATTTCGGTTAGTGAGATTTTGAATGACGGCAAGGCTTCTGAACGTGATGCCTCATTCCTTGGTTCTTTGCATCTTGCCAGTTTTTTCCTGACTCATTCTGAACAATGGTATTATATCTTTCCTCTTGGCAATTTTCTCTTGTGACATCTGTTCCCAAGAAGCTCGATTTTTCATATACCTATGTCTGTTGTCACATTGCTCCTAACAAAATTTTTGCAACAAATCAGCGGTCACCTTCCACGGTGATTTGAGTCTAGCAGTCTGTCTCTCCATATAAGCAAGGATTTTTAAAGCAAGGCCGACTTATGATCGCTTATCCAACCCTACTCATAACTGGCCATCTTCTGCCATGACCTTTGAGGAATTTTGTGTGACTGCTCTCGACATCTTTCGTGCTTTTACTAGGTTTTCCATAAGGCTCTGTCAGTCAAATTCCATTCTTACGGTTTTACTAGTACCCTCCACGACTCATTTTAATTTTATCATCAGGATGGTTATTTCTGTTGTAGTTGACAATATACAACTACAGTTTTTTCCATCTCTAAAGGTGTCCCTCAGGGGTCTGTTCTCACCCAGACTGCTTTCCTTCGTTTCACGAAAGACCTGCCTTCTTCCAGAACAACCGTGTTCCAGCCTTGAATAGGCAAACGATTCTGCCTTTTGCAAATAAAGCTTCTTTTTGTTTCCCAGCCACTAATGGATCTTCTTCGCATATAATCTCACATGAGACAATTAATGAGGACTCGATAGCAACTCCAGAATGGGGCTAACAACATTGGTTTGACAAAAGGCTCTTTCCGTAAAATTTAATCTATCTATACCAAAACAGTTGTTTTCTTGAACATTCGTGACTAACTCATTGAATTTACTCACAGATATAAATCTGGCTTTTGAACAATTAAGATGATCTGACCAACAATGTCAGTCTCGGTCTCTTGAAAACATACACATACACTCACATATATTTTTATATATTCATTTGTAACTCTTGCTTACCCACAGAAATATACATACATGTCGGTATATATACACATATTCATATGTGTAACTATAGAGCACGAAAGCTGAAGGTAAGATGATTTACTGACAAGAACCGCCTTTACTTGTGCAGCGTAGGTCATACGACTAGATGCCAAATTTTTTTCCCATTCACTGCTGCTTTTTTACTACTAAATACAGTTTCCCAACCGTATTGGATATATCTCTGAGAGTACAAAACGAGCAACGTGAAACACTTGATAAAAACAACTCTCATTTCTTAATGACGATTCTTGTAAAGGACATAAGCTTTTGTAATGCCGCTTAACTTTTTATTCGAAGAACGGAATTAAGTCTTACGTCTAGCGTATTACTGACCTTTTAGAGATCCGCCAAGATTTCATTTGCTTCTGGGATTTGAATTGTTATGTACGATGATGAATACATAGTTTTTGTATTCATAGAGTGAAACCATTCTTGACCAATATTATTAGAGAGGGAGAAACTATCCCTTTCCCTCCACTAGAGACAGAGCTAAGGGACCAGAACAGAATTGAACCAGAATTGACTCAGATTTCTTTTTGTTTGTATGTTTTAACAAATTGCGACAGGAGAAGCAGTTTTGCAGTTTGCAAATATTGACGGCAAGTAGATTTTAACGATTTTTGTTTAATACGTCTTGCATGATAAGATATAAGATGGTGATTTATAGTTAAAGTATTACACCTACAGTTCTATGCGGTGGTAAAGCTGAACCATAATTTTTTTTTCCTACCATAATTCCTTGCACGCAATCCCGTCATCCAAAGCTCGCTTGCGTTGTGTGTATGCATGCGTGTGTGTGTGTGCGCGCGCATGCTAGACAAATTCAAGATTGTTCTTTCTGTAAAAATCTTCAAAGTCAAATTGCGGCAACAAGAACAAAAGGAATATGTGAGCCTAGAGATTATGCTGGTCTTATGTTCCTTAGTCTTGCTAAAGCCAGGCCGAGATTTAGTTATTTTCTTGCTCTTGTATAAATAGGGTGGAAACTGTTTTCAGTTTTCAAATGGAATGTAGTTTTTATAATAATTTTACCAATCTCTTTAGTTTTTTGTCTGTTTCACTAAATATGTTTAATAGGAATTCTCGTCTGCTAGATATCAAGAACGATACTATCCCTACGGAGTTGGAATTTCTAAAAGCTAGGTGTACCCAGAGATACTCGCTCTAGATGCTTCACTTTCTTCTGATGAAAATTTTTTAGCAGTTTCTGTGATAGACGTGACTGCTTTCATCGTGATGCTTTTGAAGGGGTTTGCAGATCAAATTGTATACTGGATTTTTAATTTTCTTTTATCTTACAGAAGATGTACAGTACATCTAATATTTTCTTCCAGATTAGATCAGCTAATTAGATAACAGAAATCAGTTAAATTTCCTAATGCTACTTTCTAGTTTACCTTGAAAGCTCTCCTGTGTTTCACACTAATGAGACAATATTCTACAAACTATATATATGTATGTATATATATATATATATATATATATATATATATATATATATATATATATATATATATATATAGCTAATTAGATAACAGAAATCAGTTAATTTCCTAATGATATTTTCTAATTTACCTTGAAAGCTCTTCCTGTGTTTCAAACTAATGAGACAATATTCTATAAACTATATATATGTATGTACACACATATAAAAATATGGTTAACTACAGAAATTTACTATACTATTTTAGACATATATGTATATATATACATACACACATACATACATATATATATGTATATATATATATATATACATATAATATATATATATATATATATATATATATATATATATATATATATATATATATATATATATATATATATATATATATATATACATATACATATACATACAGTATTGTTTACTATGCTCAATTTTTAAAAGTCAAAAAGTATATTTAGACGCGACCGGCTGTTGAATCGTAACTGTGCTTGCCAGGTAAGCACGAGATAGACTGTAGTTACTGGGGATTCTAGAGCGACCTTTGAGGGTAAATATTTACACAGCTGCTAAAAGATGAAGCTCTGTTATCAAGTATCTCTTGGCATAACAGAATACTGAATGTTTCTTTTCGCATCATATGTCATTTCTTCGTATGGTATTACCAGGTAATGAATGTAACGAAATGAAAATTTTGCACTGAGCAGTAACATCGAGCAAACAAGCATTCAGTGTATGACCTGAGAGCATGTGTAATGTTAGCGTGAGAGGAAGAAGTAAAGAACACGGTTATTCTGTACAAATAATTTTAAAGAAATATCTGTTACAGATTTTAGAGAGAACTTGCATTTAAGGTGTTGTCTTGTGAAGACATGTTCAGTGGTCGTCTTGAGATTTATAATATTGCCGGAGGTTTTGCGAAATTGCGTCTACCCTGTCATTTTCTGTACATCCCAATGTTATTTACATTGTACTAACAATCCCTCGTGATTTTCTATACTTAGACTTCTAAAGAGATAGATTAAATCCATCCTATTTACATATAGGGCGTTATTAGTGCCAAATTCTAAACGTTGTTAAACAGGATTGTCACTAGTATTGAATGTTCTAGTATTGTATACCTACTCAGATGTTCTATTTTTTGGTGGAAATTAGTCCATGTTTTCCTTCGTGTTATTGTTCATATTAAAATAAAATTATACGTTTCTGTCCGTTTTCAATAACCCAAAATAAAGGTTAAACCCACTGCAAAGAAAAATGAATAAGATCTCATTATGCCGTATGTTTGTCTAGTTTCATTGAGCTGACATTTTAGTGTTTATTCTTGAGGAAAATTCAGTTGGTTTACATAATTCTTCTATTGTCTTCTTGCTCCTTTTTGTAAGATGAATTTTTGTGGAACTGTAGCGTTTTATTTCTTTTCTTGTCAGCATGCATATTCGACACAGTAAAACCAGTTATAGATATGCAGGGCAATAAACTGAATCTTTTTATGGATAAAAAGGTAAAATGTGGTGGAAAGTATACCTGCAGCAAACTTTTACAGGCGAAATGAAATAAAAGATTTTTTGGAAAATATCAACGTGCCAGTTGTATTTTCTTGAAAAAGTCTATACTCGTATATTCTTGTTGAATTACAGCGGCAGCATTATGTTCACGTAAAAAAATGGTCACAATTATGAACTATTAAATCTACCCATTAACACCAGCAAGAAATACTAAAAAAAAACAGAAGTTAATTAGAATTTTAGATAATGCAGAAAATTTATGAGAGAGTTGAGAGTGTCCTCTCTCCAGTCTCATTTCAGTACATGTAGCAACTGATGCGGAGCACACTCCAAGATATAACGTTTAGTCTACGTCCTCGCAAAGGCATGTAGGCAATAAAACCACTTCTTTTAATACACACACACTGCAAGTTATACTCACAAAAACGTCATGTGAGTCGAATTTCTCATCCAAGAACGTTATTCTGTCTATAAAGTTGCTGAATGAGTGACCGAGCGCAATCTGATGTGAGAAGAGTATGTATTTTAATGTTCATACTGATCAACCTGTTTGTTGCACGATTAAGCAATGATATAAGCAAATTTGTACAAACTGATGTTGTGTGAATACACACTTCAAGTTTTACAAGCGTTGCTAACATTGCTAACCTAAAAATGGGATAACCTAAGCATGTGGCTTGATCACAGGTGCAGTGGCAAGTGGCTATTTGTTGGTAGCAAGAGTAGCTATCTGGGTAGACAATTTATGGCCTATCTTGCATGGTGAGCGGAGACTGGGTTTCTACTATACGTGTATCGTCCAAATAATGAATAACCTAAGCACTGACAGATCTTGCTTATAAAGAAAGAAACAAGACATAAATGCTATCTTTACCGTTCGCGCTCTATTCATTCTAGTTTTAGAGCATTTCCTACGTAACGAAGAAGTGTGAAAAGGTATATTTCTTCACTTAAACAACTTGAAGCCTATAGAGAGAGAGAGAGAGAGAGAGAGAGAGAGAGAGAGAGAGAGAGAGAGAGAGAGAGATGGTTGTCGTACTTTTCCGCCTGGGGTTCATGAAAGAGAGGTGACATCCCTTGAACTCTTGAATGCAGGCTCGGGAGAGAAATTATTTCTTTCTTTGAAAGATCCTAAATTTTAGGTGAGGAACTTCTCTTGTAAATCCTTGGATCTAATCAATGCATTAGAGATTTAATTTGAACATGTCAAATATATAGCAATCTATTCCTGGGACTTCACAGCCGAATGTCATTTTGTTTTGGTCTCAATGGTCATAGCTCTGTGGGCACACCTTAGTTTTTATGACCCAATTTGAGAATTTAACCTCAGTTTAGGTACCCGAGGCGTAAGTTCACGTCAGGTCTTTTGTGGACGGCCTTTCAGTAGTTGGTCCTCCAATGTCTGTCTTCAGAGAAAAACTTGAAAAACTAACACGCCTTTTGCCAGGGGTTGGCTAAATTCAGGCCAAAGAAAGATAAATTTCATGCAATGTTCTTCTGTTGCTAAAATAGTAATTTAGAATTACGGTCAACACTATGAGTAGGATCCTCCACCTCCAGTGATTCTACCGTAAATGATCTGGGAAAATAGACTGAAAACTGATACGAGAAAAGCTGTGTTTGGGCATTTATTGTAAGATTTTCGAACTGTCACTACTACTTTTAAGTACTTCTTAAGGATATAATTTACAACTCCTTTAGCAGTGCTGTATATAAGCCTTATATGAGCATTTTTCAAAACATATCTACATTAACTAAAACAGTAGAATATAAACTCACATAAAAAAATGAAGATTTTTTATTTTTCAACGGTTTTGTCAGTCAAATGACAATTAAATTTCATTTGACTTTTTGTTCCACGTAAAGGCCACTGGTTGGTGCGCAAAGCCGTTGAAAATGAAATTTTATTTCCGTAATGGGAGTTTATTATTCTATATAATTTTGAACTTCCTCACGAGTCTCTGAGGTCTTCAAGTCATGTCTTGTCAAAATTATTGAGACAACTCCTCTCAAAATATTTTCAATTTAGATGGAAAAGTGAATAATCTAATAGATGGACTTGCGATGGGGAATGACATGAACTTGTAAATGCAGACTCTTTCACTGACTTCTTTGCAAAGATTTAGTCGACTAATTACTCCTGTATTTTCGATTCTCAGATTTATCGAAGATGTGTGTGGGATACTTTCCTTGCATTAACGACCTTTGCATGTGGAAATGAAATTTTTTTTATAGTCTTAATTCACATCTCAATAATTTTACTTATACAAATGAAATACAACAGAAAAATAAGGTTTCACTTCTGGATGATCGGATCTATGGAAGCGAAGGTAATTTTGAATCTTCCGTATTTTGGAAAAGCTTATGCACTGGATTAGGATGAAATTTTCTCATGTTTTCAACTAAAATATATAATTTAAGTTCATTACAAATGCTGATAAATACATCCTGCAGTATTTGCTGTAATTCAAAACTTATATTATGATTTCGATTTTATTTCAGATTATTTTGTTGTAAACGCATGCCTTGCAACTTTTGAAAATTAGGTGAATTTTCCAAAAATAAACTTCGTCCTAAGCCTACGTACAGAGCTATCAAAAAAGTTGGAAGAATATATAGAAATACTTTAGCCTGGACAAGGTAGTTACGCAGTTCGAAAAAACATAAAAAAAAAAAAATGCTTATACGTTTTTCGCCAAATCAGTGTCCAGTATATTTTCACTCGCCGGCGAGGAAGACATTCGCTCGCCTTATTGACCTTAATTCAGGTGTCATTTTCCATTTACCTGTTTGTACTGTGGTCTAGATATGGAATCCAGTTCCGGTGGCTTAGACAATTTTTGAAGAGAGGGAGCTCTCTCAGGGAACTAAATTTCCTCTTCCTGAATCACCGTTTCCAGACTGAAGAGAACATGGTTAAATTATGGTTTCTTTAAGTTGGTTAATTTTTTTACTGACAAGGATTTCATAATACTGTACTGTTTTGAAACAGACATGAACCATTAATCTTTGAACCTTGGTTTATAAAGTTCCTTAATTTTATTTCTGTATTCACTCGCGTCTTATGGTTTTACTTCTTAATTTTGATTTCCATTTAATTTATGCTTGTAATTCTTCTGCATCATATTCGTTTTGTTTTATGTTTATTTTATTCTCTGTGAACGAATTGTTCAAGATTTATAAAAGCCCTTTGTCGTTCTTTCGGACTTCGGATGAATTCATTGACTCGAGAGCTTGCAAACGAAAAGTTTCTCATAGTTTTGGTGATAGTGTTTATCATCATGATGAGGTGTATATTTCTGTGCAGCTGCCTGAAAAGAGAGAGAGAGAGAGAGAGAGAGAGAGAGAGAGAGAGAGAGAGAGAGAGAGAGAGAGAGTTTAATTGTCATTTGAAATTCAAGCGATATAGAGGCAAGGGGGAATCTTCTTGTTAGGTTGTCATGACAACAACCAAGGGAAGTCCATTTTTTTCACACAGCAGAAAACTGTTTCTTACTTGGAGGGAAAGTTATCGCTACATGTTAATATGTAAGCTGGTGTGACTTTGCTTTGGCAGATGAAATTAATGTAGTGCGAGCTGCGTATTCCGTGCATCTAATTTTTACAGCGCTACACTGATGTTGGGAAGGATTACCTCTGCATTTACATTTACAAGGGATATCATCACTTCCGACTTCTAAGCAACGAAGCCAGACAGGGGGTTCGTTTTCGCATGCATCGAATGGTTCGTTTTTGTTTTTCCGCAATATAATTATTTTTTGACAATATAATTATTTTGTGACAATATAATTATTTCTTGACAATATAATTATTTTTTGACAATATAATTATTTTTTGACAATATAATTATTTTTTGACAATATAATTATTTTTTGACTGCTTTCCAGAAAATGCGGTGGGAGGGTGGGCCATACACGGGGAGAGAGAGCAGATTCGAAATTCAGATGGAGCCAGTTTCGTATATCAAAGCGATCTCCAAAAATTATTGATAGATTTTAATCACAATTTTTTAGGTTGCTGAATTATTCAAAGTTATTAGTGGTCAATTGGAGGAAATCTCGTGATAGCTAAAAGAATTTGCTTTTATTGGAAGAAGAGGAAACGGAATACAAGCGAGGTCCATTTTTCATTAAGTCATGGCGTTGGATTTAGAAATGTATTAAATTTAGGTGAAGCGATAATTCTGACATTGCTCTGTAATTTAAAGAAATGTTCAACTTCTTATACTAAATTTGCATAATGGATTGGATAGTCTTCTTGAGAAATATAATCAACAGCCTCGAAATTCCTCGTTTTATAAAAGTTCCAATTTAAAAGAACGATGAAAAGTTACGAAAACATTTGAAGTGGGATGACATTGGATATCGTTCTTGTCTTCTATCACTCAGCATATTAAAGATCCGAGTCACCCGACGTTCGTTCTAGAATCGATTGACGATGTTGTCGTCTTTTCCTGAATCTTTAAATACCGTCCCTTCTTGCTTTACTTTTTCGTAAGCTGTATTTCAACAGAGATCTTTCACGTCCATAATTGATCCCTGATCACCTTTCCTTGCCGAGGGCGACCAAAATTGCTGAACTGCAGCACCAATATGCAGTAAATGTGCCTCGCTGTCGAACTTTTCAGTTCCAGAGGTCCTTTATTCCTCACACAGTTGGACTCTGGAACAGCCTCCCAGAGGATGTCGTGCGGCTGGAACTTCAGTAGTTCAAGCGAAAATGCTAAGCATCACTATCCTAATACTATTCTTCTTGTATTTTAATACATTTTTATCTATTTTTCTATTTATTAATTTTTTTAATTTTTCATAAGTGGGATCTCTTCTTTCTGTATTTCCCGTTACTTCCTCTTGATTCTTCCTAATGAACACCATATTCTTTGGAAGCTTGGATTTCAAGTCAATGGCCCCTGTGGGCTTGTTCCACATGAATAGGTTTCATCTACTGAATAATAATAATAATAATAATAATAATAATAATAATAATAATAATAATAATAATAATAATAAAAGGGACAAAAAGAAAATGGTAATGGAAAAGCACCGAACAAACCATCTCGACTCTTCGTCATGTGAGCCTTCCGGGTTCCGTCATCATTATCGATCTTTTGATCGTCGTCTGTCATCTCAGGTTCGTCAGATTCTAGATCCGCGAATGACTAGGTCATACAGTATTTCAGTGTGAGCTTTTGGGATAATCAGTTTCGAATAACTGTAATACTCTATTTAATACTTAGTGTAGATGAAACGTCCATATATATATATATATATATATATATATATATATATATATATATATATATATATATATATATATATATATATATATATATATACTATACTGTATATATATATTTATATATATATATATATATTTATATATATATATGGATATATATATATATATATTTATATATATGTATATATATTACATATATTTATATATATGTATATATATTCACATGTATATATATACATATATATACACACATATATATATACATATATGTATATGTAAACACACTATACATTTCAATTACTCTAAGTATGAAAGTGTTGCAATAAATCGAAGCTTATATAATCAAAAAAGGTTACACTGAATTATATGTAGGCCTATATATATATATATATATATATATATATATATATATATATATATATATATATATATATATATATATATATATATATATATATATATATATTTATATATTAGAGCTAAATAAAATTACAATGGAACTATTTGTTCTGCTTTTCAACTGCCTTCCAGTTCATAGCAAATATTGACAATTTAACGGACACAGAATTCCGATACTTGGCGAATGTGCAATTTAGCTTGTTTTCGATTCTCAGGTTTGATAAAAACTGAATTGAACTGAATATAGAATTTAGACCAAAGGCCAAGCACTGGGGTCTATGAGGTCATTCAGCGTTGAAAGGGAGTAAAAACCTGGCAGGTTACATTATGAATCAATTGTTGGGGAGAGGGTGGAAAGTAAGATGGAAGAAAGACACAAAGAAAGGAGGCACAGTAAAAGAAACGAAATGGGTTGCAGTTAGAGCCGAAGGGACGCTGCAAAGAACCTCAAGTAATGCCTACAGTGCACCGCACGAGGTGCAGTGACGACACTATCCCCCTACGGAGGACAATTTAAGTTAACGACCACGGAATTCCGATACTTGGCGAATGTGCAATTTAGCTTGTTTTCGATTCTCAGGTTTGATAAGACTTGGATTACTATTTGAAATCCCCTAAATTGATTCTTCTTTGAACTCGTGAAAGCATTCTCGGGAAAGGATCATGCACTCGCAACACATCTGGTTTCACAACAATTCCTTGACTGAGGTGATGAATAGCAAGAGCAAGGTTGAGCAAGAGCTTTCGACGACTCTCAATAATCCCTAAATCGGTAAGTCAGACTGAAGTCTCAACTTCAACAGCAAGCCAAGGCGATGAAACCGGATTTCAAGAACAACGTCATCGCTTATAAAAGGAATAGAGAAACTTCACTAGCAATAGTAAAGAAAAAGATAAGAATGAGAAGCAATTGTGAGCTTATTAAATGTAACAACTGCAACAATAGATTATTATTATTTAAAAGATGAACCCTATTCATATGGAACAAGCCAGCAGGGGCTACTGGCTTGAAATTCGAACCTCCAAAGAATACGGTGTTCATTTGCAATAATGCCAGGTGTGATGGGAACGGGCCATAAACCATTTCAAGAATATTTTCACAGCGCTGACAAAAGCAAAAACTGCAGTAGTGCATCTAATGATAGCGACGTTAACAAGGGCAACCTGTTGTGAAAGCGCTTAAGAGTTTTGTTGAACAAAAACATCTCGTTGACACCACCTGTTGCCACCCTTGCTCAGTTTCTCTCTCGCAGACAAAATCATGCCGTTCAACAATTAGACGCCGGTTCCAACTACTAATTAGATCCCTGATTACATCGCGAGAGGAGCAGCGTAATGACACAATTAGGAGATATTTTGAACAAGACATCATAGACCGTGATTCCAGATACTACAGTACACTGGGAAAATAGTGAGAATTCGAATGTTGAAGTGAATGTAGATCCCAAGAATGTGTGCACATGCTTAGAAGTTTTCAGATTCATAAATTGTAGAAAGGAAAAATTAAGAGAGCAAACAAAATGTGTAGTCAATAACCTTTAGAAACCACAAACACACACACACATATATGTGATATATATATATATATATATATATATAAAATATATATATACATATACAGATATATAATTATATATATACATTATATATATGTATATATACATATAAATATATATACATATCTTTATATATATACATTATATATATATATATGTATATATATATATATATATATATATATATATATATATATATATATATATATATATATATATATATATATATATATATATATATATATCTATATATATACAGTATATATACATATACTGTATATATATATATACTATATATATATATATATATATATATATATATATATATATATATATATATATATATATATATATATATATATATATATATATATATATGTATATATGGAGTTGATAAAAACATGAAATCAAGTAACGTTCAAGGAAGTCGACAAATGATAATAGGTTGCCTTGACGAAGTTTAAGCGGTAATTACTCGAAGAATCTGAGGAAAATCCTCGTAACACTGATGAAGCGCCCTTCGGCGGGAGGCCCATTGCGAGCGAAGCCTGTAATGGAGCTTCCAAGGGCGGCAGTATTATTCTAAATTAGCAGAGACTGCCTCGGATACGACTTGGCCTTGGCAACGAAGTAATACACCATTTAGAATTCGAGTCGACCTACTGTACGGGGGAAAAATGATGGCTAAGTATGTCACCAAGGGTTACTGATCGGCTCACTGATTTTGCATATGAAAGCAGTATTGAGGCTGCCAAGGTCATCAGCGTTGAAGGTGCATAATTTTATGCTGTATCTAAAAACAAGCGGATATTTATTTTTTCCCTCAAATGATATTATGTATATGTATGTATGTATATACATATACTATATAATATTTATAATATATATATATATATATATATATATATATATATATATATATATATATATATATACACACATATAGATTATAGATATATATACTATATATATGTATATTTATATATACATATATATTATTTGAGGAAAAATAATTTTCTATATATATAAGTATATATATACACACATATATGCACGTATATATACATTATACATATACATATATATGCATATATACATGTGTGTGTGTATAAACGTTTTCATTCTAGTTAATACTACCGTACAAACTGATATTTCATAATCAAAGAGCGCTAAACCTTGCCTCGAAGTAGGCCCTGTATTATAAAATGTGGAATCAACTGTTCTGCTGGACAGAAGGCAAATGTGATTTTGGTTCGTTTTTCTTTTGCTTATTTTTGTGCTCTATTGTTATCTTTTTGAGTCGCTAATGAGAAAGCTCTATCTTTGACAATTTTGAAGTTATTCAGCATCATTCTACAGATAGTACTACATACAATGATGATAATAAAAACAGTAATTTTTTCTGACACATAACATTCTACAAGTGCGGAAATTGCAAGAAATGCGCATCCATCTCTCCATAGTTTCGATAAGATTATTATATTACTGTTATAATGCCACTAATAATTATATCATCGGTAAAATGGCAATCTTCTGACCCCAAGTCACTAGAACTCGAATTGGAGTAAGTCAAGTATGAAAAGAAAAGATATCTACTATCCATTTCAGGGACCACGAGTCATCGTTTTTCTCAAATATCTTTCAAACTAATTAATTGATCGAAATGGTACTTTGACACAGTGTACAAGACACCTCCCGCTATTTTTTGGTAATATAGTGCATTGCCAAATGGTGTTAGTTAAGGCGTTTACTCCTGAATTTTAAAGGCAAAGCGGTATGAGTCAGCAGGACTAATCTACGCAATCGAGCGTCCGCTATCCCCCATAGACAGGAAAGGGGGGCCGGAGATGGGAAGGCCAGGAGAGTAGGTTGAGGGAGGGATGAAGAGGGGAAGGGGGAGGGAGGGACGGGATGGGAATGAAGGACGTTCGAATGCATAGGTTGGCGATGCTTGGCAACACCATCTAAGTCAAGAGTAAACGCTTTAACCAAAACCACTTGACAATGCGCTATATTGCCAAACATTAGCGGGAGGTGTCTTGTAAGTGTCAAAGTACCATTTCGATCAAATAATTAGTTTGAAAGATATTTGAGAAAAACGATGACTCGTGGTCCTGAAATGGATAGTAGTCTATAACATTCTTTGGAACTGGGAAAAGTTTTTGCTGGAAGGTATTTGCTCCTGGTAGTCGCTCTTTGGCACTTTCGCTCCTCATTGTGGTCTTAACGTTTTGCCAAATCCGGAAACCTGTCTTTGAACTGTCGAAGTTATTCGAGGCTGAAGTCCGGGGGAAAAATCCAATAATTTACTGCTACCGGTAAATGTTTAAAATAATTAACATACTGAACTGAAGGAAATCTGACCCAGGCATACTACAACTTATGTCGAGGCATACTGATAAGAAAATTTTAAATCAGTTAATTCTTTGGTGTTCGAGGACTTTGGAACATTTCCAATTTTGTGTGTTTGTGAGCATGTATATTGACAGGAAGTGCCTTGGAATTTTCGACAATGCAACGCTGTACTCTTGCTTTGTCAGTTTTGAGGTTCCTTCGATGACATTGACAATCATCTTTTCCAAAGTATAATAATGATGTAGCTGTTATGATGAAGAGATGTTGGCATCTGACAGTAAGATTACATTATCTAAATTGCACCTAAATTTAACCATTGCTTTTTGAAGTTACATGTTGTAATGAACATGTTGTCTGTCAAAATAGTCATAACAGTTAACAGAAAGGACTTTGAGAATTGTGTCGTATTTAGCAAAAGAACTTAGCTATCATACATCCTGGCAAAGATTCATAGTTATTACGGTATAAAAAAAAGTTATGATTCTGCGAGAAATTAATATCTACCCTTAAATGAACGGCGTTTAAATTAATCTACAGCTTTAAAAAGTATTTCCAGCTAACAAATATTTCAGGAGATTCATCCCTAACTCAAAGGTATACCATTGTACCAAGCTCCTTCGAAATAGAAGGAAAATAACTTCTGGAATAATAATAAAGACGAAGCAAAAATTGTAAAGCTGAGGCCATTCAACATTGCGCCTTAATGGAACTGCTATTACGTAATGACGACCCGATGAGAGTAAATCAACCCTCCTCACAAGCAAGGTGATGGACAATCCGAGCGCCAGTAGCCATTTAATGACACTCCCCTGACTACCTGTTTCGTAATTACTCGTTCTCTTATTAGAGGTGGGTCCCAGTAACCTGCCTACAGGTTTCGAGGAAGGTGCTGTGATGGTTTGTTTGATTCCTTGAAAGAAGCTTAACAATCCAAGTAAAAATGTAATAAACAGTCACAGATATATATATATATATATATATATATATATATATATATATATATATATATATATATATATATATATATATATATATATATATATATATATATGCATGTATCTCATACACACACACATATATATATACATATAAATTATCACAGACACGTAAGACTATTTTCTATTTAAATATATCAAGAAATAGGCTTTACACATACACATATTTATACGCATGTATATATATATATATATATATATATATATATATATATATATATGTATGTGTGTATGTGTGTGTGTGTGTGTGTGTGTGTGTGTGTGTGTGTGTGTGTATGTTTATGAGGTATGTACTTTATGTATATACGTATGTATGCATTTGGTGACAGCCAAACCTGATAAATTGTAAAGTTGGTGAAACCTTAGGAAGTCGGAAGAAATATACATTTTGTTAATTTCTTTGCCTTTTCAACCCCAAAAGACCTTACCGTATATATGTACCTCTCATGAACTACCTTGTTCAATAATCCTATGCCCTAGGCCCTTTCTTCTTCTTCCCCTTTACAAATTTATAGGAAGGTACCTTGCAGTTTCTCATGACCTGTATTAATTTTTTTATATGTTTTCCATATATAGGCGTAATCATGCTCTGATACATTCCTGCATATGGGTTGCTTCATGAAAAGCGAACTGTGAGGTTCTCAGTGCTTTTGATACTTAGTACTGAAGAAAATAACTAACAATGAGTGCTGTGAAAAATATTGGCAAGGAAATTTATTTCTTTTGCTTTGCAGCGAATGATAAAAAGTATATTCCACAGACTGCATTCCAAACAATTTTCTCTAGTCTTTTCAAAAAGTAGATTTCAAGGGACTGACCGGTTGAAATTACATCTCTTTTGCCACCTGTGCTTGAGGCCAAGTTTTCTTTGTGAGAGAAAAGAGGGGCTGTTTCCATGGCTTCTTTTGAAAATGATGGATATGTACAACTGATATCTTTGTATTTTGTTGCTTTAGTAACCTTGCAGTTGTATATTGACATATTACTGTGTTTTTGTATATAAACTTACAATATTAGGCAAACTATACTGCATTTTAATGGGAGCTTTTAAACTCACAATAATATATGGTATCAAATTTTTTTATAATGTTAGGGTTTGATTTTCCGTTGAATATTTTCTGCATTTTGCCACTTCAGTAGTGTAACATTTCGGTGTATGGTGCTGATAGTAGTAATGTCTGTGCTATTTACCGTACCAGCATCTAGCTATCTGTTTGCAAGACGTACCCTTCTGCAATTCATTACTGACATTACGTATGACTGACTGTCATCATAGTACTGCTTACCATTTTTTAGTTCGTGTCTGAGCTGTTGTAGTAAAAGTGGGTCTTTGCATACTTGTTACCACTTTTCAGAGATCTAGTTCTCTATGTAAATATCGCATTGCAGCGTATTATACCCAACAGGGCCAGCTGTTCAGGTCAGATTGACCGGTTAGTCTAACTACGAGTGATCGAGATACCAACAAGACCGCCGGAGATTGCTGTACTCTGGGGGTCACCAGCTAGGACAGCACAACTATCAAACTTTAGCTTCGTGCCAATATGTGCTTATATGAGCACCTCGGGAAGATGGAACATGCCCTATGGGGAATTATCGCCGGACACATCAAACCCTCTAACTACGATCAAAATGTGTCCCAATGCTTTGTTACAAAGACAAATTTGTCTAGCGTCTTGCTGAAAAACCACCTCATGACGTTATTAGGAAGACCAACCTGATCTACCTAAGGTCCTTTAAATATACCCTGAGTATATCTGAAGGACCTTGGGTCTACCAGCTTCATTGCCATGCCCCGAAGCTTGCACTATATACAGGGCAGCCACATCCTGCGCACCTCAGAAGCCCTTCATATCTTAAAAAAAAAAGCCCTCCCTCAGCGTTACGAAGGAGTCATTTCTTCCGACTAAGAATTTTAAGAAAAAACAACAAACAACAACCACAGACAACGATAATGGCACGACCGAACAAGTTCCCCAGACAAGAGGGCCTGAGGAACCAGGCCCAAAAGTGACTCCGGAGGAAGAATGACCAGTCATCAAAAATACAATTGGAAATCAATAGCATTCGACAGATGGTCATGATAGTCTGAAATGTTTGAAATTTAGGAGGTTAATAGGATTTAGCAAAGTTGAGAATTTTTTGTGTGATAATAGCTACTCTGTAATGTTCGTCAGAATTGCTTACATGTAGGCTACCAACCCTTAGTTACATCACTTGTATAGGCTCAGGGCAGAAGGGTACATTTAATTGGATAAGAATGCAGTTATTTGAAATGTAGCACATTTCCTGAAACAAGAATATATTCCGGTCGTCGGTAAGCATTTTGAACTGAATTGAATATAGAATTTAGGACAAAGGCCAAGTACTGGGACCTATGAGGTCATTCAGCTCTGAAATGGAAATTGACAGTAAAAGGTTTGAAAGGTGTAACAGGAGGAAAACCTCGCATTTGCGCTATGAATCAATTGTCAGGAAAGGTTGGAAAGTAAGATGAAAGAAAGAACATGAAAGGAGGTATAGTAAAAGAAACGAAATGGGCTGCAGCTAGGGGCTGATGGCACGCTGCAAAGAACCTTAAGTAATACCTACAGTGCACCGCATGAGTTGTACTGACGGCCCTCCCCCCTTAGGGGAGGTTAGCATTTTAGTTGCACAGTTAAGATACCTAGGTACTCTGCTTGCAAGAATCTTACAACAAGCCAGGTGTGGCAATGATGATGTAAGCATAGGCATGTAGTCTCTAAAGCAAAACAGAATATGGAGGATGAAATGACAATTAGTGTTCTTTTTTAAGGAGGGAGACTGACGTAATGAAGGAATTTCTTGAGAAGGTGTAAATCACTGACGTAAATTATCTAGAAATGTATCTGTACAAAGGGAAATGCAGTGAATAAGAATGCCAAAATAGAATGCGTCCATTAAGAAATGAATACAGATGAATCCTTTTACGTGCCCTTTTGATACATTTCTGAGGAAAATCATCCTAAAGCGTTGAGAACGACGTCCATCCTTACACAACTGTTCGCATTCGCTTCTTTTGAGTTCATGCATCATCCATTTCGTACTTAACAGCTCCAATAATTATGATACCCAGAGATAACGAGAATAGCCTTGGCGAAGTCTGAATCCTAAGAAGTTTTGTTGTTATTATGGATATCAATCTTTCCTAAAAACTGACTGGATGGACCTTCCTTTGGGTACGAACGAAATCGGAATACGAACGGAAGCTTGTCACCAGGCTGTTAGCCATGCTGGTGTTGTTCTCTCTCTCTCTCTCTCTCTCTCTCTCTCTCTCTCTCTCTCTCTCTCTACCCCACACATACTTAGCGTTACATTACTAGTGGATTTCTTAACTTTCTTTATATTACGTTTGGCTCTACCTTGGCGAAAGTGAGTAGTGAATAAATGAAAGTTGCAACAAAATGGAATGTGCATAGCTGTCCCTCATCATTTGTTGAAATCTAAGTTAAGTAACAACAATGCATTTTGAAAACGTTTGCAAGGTCTGTTGGTAAGCAACTGGCAAGAGTTAGATTTGACAACAAGAAAGTGAGAGAGGGTTTCTATTTTGGCATCCATTTCTTAGAAAGTAAACAATCTACTGCTTTAGAACAAGAGACCCCCAATTGCGTCACCTTGAAGTAAACGGTCGCTGGATGGATGCGTATCGATGAGAGCGTTCGGTCTTTCCAACCTTCATCCCGCCCTGTAATTTGCCATCAAGGGGCACCGTAGACCAACGCAATAATGTCCCAAAAGCTGAGAATCACTCCTTTACGACCGCACTCAGTCGGATGCTATTAAAGTTACCGTTATAGTCCTAAGTATACACTTGTGGAGCCCAGTGGGCTCTCTTGATGATGATGATGGTGATGATAATATTACTAGTTAATATGACTAGTTAACAGATTCATTTGGTCGATTAACTGTGAACCTGAATTACTTTTGGATATACTTCAACAGGAATATGGTCTGAAATAGCTCTAACTATAATATAACGACATCTTTAATTACATTTTCGTTAGGTAAATTCAAAAGATTATTTGATGAGAAGCAGGAATATTTCATTCATAATCAAGCACAAAATACTGTGTATGAAGAAAATGCCTTTCTTACCGATTTAATTACTTCTAAAAAAAAAGCACTGTCGAAATGAGAATTAATTTTGCATGAAAGATAATGTCTATTCTCTCTTTCTATCTCACTCAAGATTTTACTGAGAAACAGAGGCAAGTTTTACAGTCGGTGAGAAAAAATTACGAAACGATACAACGCTGCACTGGGCATGTTTTCTGCCTTATTTCTTGGCCTCTTGCTACCCAGAGAAACCAGTGTGACAATAAAAAAGACCTAAAATCGTGTCAAAAGAATCCGGGTTCCCTCATTATCACCATCGCATCGACAGATCTCTCATTAACCTGCCTGATCTGTGCTACAAAACAAGCCATTAGCTCCTCGGTCTGGGATTCGCCACTTTGAGGCTTAGCCGTACAGCGTTAAATCCATCACGGCCGATTTCACGAAGCAATTACAAGGAATTTCTACAAGCGATCAGAAAATAAGGTCTATGGCAGTTAACCCTTCCTTGTTTGACGCTGCGCTCCCGTGGCGGCTCTAATGAGCGTGCTGATGATTGATCGCTGATTCGACAAAGGAGCCAAGGCACTCGCCCTTTCGGTGCTGTTGTTGGAGGCTCTCTCTCTCTCTCTCTCTCTCTCTCTCGGATGTCTGCTTAGCCAGTTAGATAAATAGCTAAATTAGAAAGTTGGCCTCTTTTGACTGACGGAATGTTATACTATTGCCACTTTTCCTTAGAATCTTTTATTTATATATAATTTTTTTTTTATTTCTCACGGCGGCAGTAAAAGAAGAAAGGCTAATTGGCCTGTGGATATAAGAATGAAAATAAACAAAATAGAGACGTACATACACACACATGTACATAATATATACATTAAGATTTCCATCTCACAGTTCACATGTAAGTAGGTCTGGGACTTCCAACTCTCTGGTGCCCACAGTAGCCCGGCTGACACTATGCAGAACTACTCTTCCCAGAGTAGTTTTCCAAGAGCTGCCTCTTCAAAATAAAAAGGTTAATTTTTATACGTCCTGATATAGAGTCTGAAAGCTTAAAAACTCTCTCACCGTTTCTGAAAATGATGGGAAAAAACTGAGATTTTTGCCTCTTAATTGGTCCGTAACCTTCATCAATATATAATTGATGATAAAGAATATTAATTAAGAGAAAATAGCTAAAATCTTCAAGGTGTCATCAAGTTTTATCTCGTCCAGAGAAATGTTACGCTCAACAATGATTTGGAATTAATCATTAATTAACAAAATGTAAACCAACCAAAATTCATTAGAATTCGAGTATAAAATGTTGACCCTGAAATTTACTTCTGACCTAGAAAAATAGGTCGAAGCAAAAATAAGCAGTTTTAGAAAATAATCACTAAACCCTAAAGTACCTCCCTTCTAAGTTTCAAGAAAATATGAGAAAGATTAAAGTGGAATTTGAAATGGCCTGTGACCTATAAAAATAGATCGATGTAAAAAAACAAACTGCTGAAAATAATCAGTGACCACCGAAGTAACCACCCACATAGCTGCGTCACAATAAGAGAAAAATGAAATTTTTTACCCTAGAATAAAAACAATATCTTGAAATTGCTCGCCAACCCAAATGGCACCTACCATCCAAGTTTCAACAGAAGGCAAGAAAAATATAACGTTGACCTTTAAGATGACCTGCAACTTTCAAAAATAATCCAAGTTCAAAAACACATTACGGGCTCTTGAACCGTTGGTTTATTTTGAGATTACTATTATATCTTAGAATCTATGTGCCATCCAATTGAATTTTTCTTTGCACAAATTAGTTGTCCTCCGTACAAGACATAAACGATTGCGAGTTACCTACTCCGAACTTACTTCCCCTGGCAGTAATTGCGTCACGTGATCTTCGGTACATCTTTCTTAAATTAGGAGTGCATCGGTGGTTATAAAGCTCATTTGAAAATCATTCAATGATTGTTTCTGTCCAAGATAAATTTTTTATTTTTGTGGGATCTTTTTTGAATTTGAAACATCGCTAAGATTATTCGGAATCGTCAATATAATTAATGCTTAAGCTTCCTTCTCTTTTTAATCAGTCAATTAGTTATTTGTCGCATACCCACAACCCATCCCGATAACTACCGCTACGATCGCTGTCGAATCTAAACAAAAGTCTTTGCGTGACGCAACTTCTTGCCATTGGCCGGTGTGACGTGGCGGATCAGGACTGGTCGTCCCACGCCAGGTCTCGGGTCGTTTAAATAATGGGAGGTGATGTTGAGCTCTACATTACCGAGGTGGCAGTGGAGGATCCGGGAACGCTATCCATTCTCTCCTCCGTTGGCGCCAAGATACGAGCATCGCAGATACCTCTCAGATCATCGTCCCATTTCTCTCCAGAGCAACTTCCTAGCAGACGTCAAAGTAGTGTTTGCAAACAATGGAATAATTATAGGATTTTTTGAAAGCAACATCACTACAGTATTTGAAGCTATCCCTCAAGAAAGTTTGGAAAGTCTTCAGTCTAAAGACTTGGAATTAAGGATACCGTCCCTGTTGCTTGGTGAGTAAAAGCAGATATTCTTTTTTACCGTATATATTTTATGGCCGAACGCTTGTTTTTTTTTGTTTATCGGTATTCAGCAGACACACCTGTCAAATGTACATTTGAGATACATCTACAAACGTCCATATATATGTGTGTGTTTGTGTGTGTATACATGCATACATAGCCTACATACTGTACATATATATGTGTGTGCGTGTCTGTGTGTGTGTGTGTGTGTGTGTGTGTGTGTGTGTGCGGGCGCGTACGCATTACGCATTCATTAAATCTGAATGGCATGTAAGATTTTATTACACAGATAAAGGATAAAAGATGAGTCTGACACTGAATATGATTCAAACACAACTACTTTGAGAATTAATATCAAAGAACTGATTCAATGTTATTGCCAACGAACAATACCTGGTCCATGAAACAGCAAAATAATGGGAATAATTGTTTTAATGTATTTCTTGACCTTGCTCACTCTTGATGATGAATGGAAAGTCTGAAATACTCCTCACTGAGTTTACACAGACGTTTTGCTTTCTTTTTTTCACCTTTTTTTGTGAAAGGTCAGATAGCTATAACGCAGCTATTTTGACTTGAAAAATACACTCTTGGTACATTTCAAAATTTACCCCGTATGAGCAATGGTCAACTGATGATAGTGAGAGTAAGTTGAGGTTTTTTTTTTTTACACAATGAAGGTGGAAAAATGGACGTTTCCCATAATGGCGCATTAATGGTGTTCGCGCCAAGAAACTAAGTAAAAATTGCGGTTAAGTAAAATTTATGCCCCAGTTTTGTGATCAGGACAAAGGGAAATAGGTCCAAAAATCGGGAGATTTCCGCCGAAATCGACATGAATTCATTGACCCGAAACTCGTGCAATATTCCGGCGAAAGGGAACAAGGAACAGTTCAGCCATTCATAGGTACCTTTCTTACGAGATTTTCAAAAACGAGGAAGCAATACGAGTACATCAGCGTCCCTGTTCTTGACGTTTCCTGTAACTGTCCGTCTCGAGCCCCACTTTTTTCCTCAAATTTTCTCGACATCTCTCCCTTCCCGACGCTAATCAGCCTGACACCCACATGGTGTCAGGCAGCAAACTCTTTTCCTTATTCTGTTTACATACATAATCGTTTTTCCATGTGAGCCGTCGGATCAAAATGTCGTGAAAAGCTTCCCAGAAAACTCGTTTACCAAAAAAATGCGTAATATTTTTTATGAAAATGCAAGAATTTATACTCTCCGTTTGCATTATGGTCTTCAGTTACAAAATATTATATAAAAATAATAAGAGGAAAGCTTCTTTTTAAATAAAATCTGCGAACATTTTGAAACGATCACAAATGATTAGATTATAAAAACTAACCAAATGAGAGATAAGACGAGTTTGAATTTTAAATTAAAACAGTTATATGAAGTTTTTATTTTTTCTTATGTGAATTTAAAACTCATAACTTATTAATAAAACAGGAAAGGAACATATTTCCTAAGTTGTTACTTAAAACGAGTTGATTATTTTCATGGTAATATAATTTTAGTTTTCTGTAAAAGAAAACTATTGTACCGGCTTTGTCTGTCCGTCCGCACTTTTTTCTGTCCGCCCTCAGGTCTTAAGAATTACTGAGGCTAGAGGTCTGCAAATTAGTATGTTGATTATCCACCCTCTAATCATCAAACATACCAAATTGCAGCCCTCTAGCCTCAATAGTGTTTATTTTATTTAAGGTTAAAGTTCTCCATAATGGTGCGTTTGGCAACGATATAGGACAGGCCACCACTGGGTCGTGGTTAAGAAACTTCGGCGCAGTTTGTACGTGTTTGCTACTGACGCCACGCACGGGCGGGACATTTTATTTGATGCTAATTAGGAAAAGGTGGCTTCTTGTATGATAACAGATGCAAGATCTTTTAATCACTAGGGGTCATGGGCTGCTCCGAGAGCAGGAGTCTTTGCCGGCATAAGGCCAGGTGAATGTAGAACTAACGAGTCAAAGTTTAATGAATGAGTGAATATAGGATTTGGGCCAAAGGCCAAACGCTGGGACTTATGAGGTCATTCAGTGCTGAAACGGAAAGTGACTGTAGGAAGGTTTGATAGGTGCAACAGGAGGAAAACCTCACAGATGCACTAAGAAACAATTGTTAGGAGAGGGTGAGAAGTCAGATTGAAGAAAGAGAATATGAACGGAGGTACAGTAAGTCAAAGTTTAGTCGTCCTCAGAGAATATGAACGGAGGTACAGTAAGTCAAATTTTAGTCGTCCTCATCGTTAATCACCGTCAGAAACTGTAATGGCTAGAGAGATGGAAAAGTTAGTCATTCTCTCTCTCTCTCTCAGGACGATTGCTGTCAATAATCAAGAATAATCTAAGCCATGCATAGTTTAGCAAAAAGTTATTTAACAAAGAATGCTTAGTTTTAGGGTCCTGTGGATGGATAATTGATAGAGATCCATGCAGTTCTTTAAAATGACTGACATTTTGGATTCTTGCTAGTGGGATAAAATACTAAAAGCTTCTAATCTCAGAACCAAAGCCAATATATATATATATATAGGCATATATATATATAGACATATCAAGAATTGAGGGCATATATATATATATATATATATATAAAATATCTTTATTTGTGTCGACGTTTCGAGACAACTAGTCTCATTTTCAAGGCTATATAGAAGGGGTAGAAGGAAAATGAGACTATCAAGAATTGAAACGTGGCAACAGACTAACATAAAATCATTTTATTTGTGCCAGTCTGTTTCTAACTGTCCTCAATTTTCAAGGTTATATAGAAGGGCGAAGGAAAATGATATAGCTATATATATAAATATCGGCATATATATAAAGATGATTTTACATACATACATCATACATACACTACACACATTCTGATATATATATATACACACACACACACACATATATATATATATATATATATATATATATATATATATATATATATATATATATATATATATACATATAGTAATGAACAACTTTTTCATTTTAATTCATCCTGGCAAATTTCTTTATAGTGGTTTTAAGTACATCGAAATATCAATATTAAAAACTAACAAACATTTGCAGATTTGAATCCAAACGAAAATGTTGCTGGTATGGTGAACCGATATGGGAGTTGCTTTGGCCAAAACGCTACGGCATTAATCGCCTTGGAAAAAAATGCAGGTTCAATGTTATGTAGGTTTGGTAAAGAACTGCCGTGAGAAGCTTGCATGAAAGAACTGTTTAGCTAAGTTTTTCACTCTACACTGAAAATGTATGCATGTTTCTCTTGTTTGGTTTATTTTTAACCTTTACTTTAATGCGTCAGCGTGATTTACGGACATAAAATGAATAAATGATTAACCGTAATAATCTACATTAATCTCTTTTTCACTCTCTTTGATTTAGATTCAAACTAAGCTGAACTGTTGGATAGATGTCCTGCACTTTATTCATTCATTTGTGAATTTTCATGAACAGACGAAGAAAAGTTTTTCCAAATACGCTACAAAATGTTCGATTTTATACCACTATAAAATTTGTTTTCTTATTTCTGGAAAATCACAATTGTTAACATAAGGTACAAGGTTATTTGCAATGTTCATAGTTGTGTGTGTAAGTTTTCTGATGACCAAACTCATTTCTTTGAGCCAGGTTAAAATCTACCATTTACAGCTGAACTAAACTTATTAATGATAAAAAGTAGACCCACTACTTTTTAATAAGGAGAAACTATCTCAGCTGTTTACTTTTCTTTAAAATACAAAGTACAATTATAAAAAGAAAAGGAAATATCATTCTGCGAGTTATTTCTCCGTAGACCTTACACTGAATTCATGACTTTAGGAGAGACTGCTTTCAAGAATAATCGTGCTCAACTTCGAATCGCGTCCGTAACTGGAACTTCTCGCTAAAAGCAAAATTTCTTTTTTCTATGTTATTCCAGCCAGGAGAGACAAATAATTAAATTATTAAACAAAAGTGCAAATACACAAAAATAAGTCATTATAAGAAACTGCTTCCAATTTGTCATACATTTTCCGGAATATCATGTTTCGGTTAGCAATAAAACTCGCCAAGGGAAAATGAAACAAAATAATAATAATAATAATAATAATAATAATAATAATAATAATAATAATAATAATAAAACGAGATTCTCTTATTATAAATTCATTTTGTGGATTAAAGCATATTAAGCAGTTCCAGCAATTCTATTAAATTTGGAGAAATTCTCGTAGAATATTTTTGTTTGCCTTTATTTTTATAATAAAAGGCTGTAGCCTTAAGCGATCAGGTAGTATGAATTTAATCTTGTGGTGCTATACGTTATCATTCATTCCTTTTTAACAAGTGAAATGAAGTTATATGTTGACTTAGTCGGTAATAATTAAATAATAAAATATGTTCAGCAAAAACAATCTAAATTATCTTTTCTTGCTTTTAAATTTACTTTTCATCATGCTGAGTTAAGCGCAGTAATTTTAGTTTCCTGTAGAAGAAAACTACTTAGATGGCTACTTGTCTGTCCGTCGGCACTTTTTTTGTCCGCCCGCAAATCTTTAAGACTACTGAGGCTAGAGGGCTGCAAATTGGTATGTTGATCCATTCACCCTCCAATCATCAAACATACCAAATTGCAGCCCTGTAGCCTTAGTAGTTTTTGATTTACGGTTAAAGTTAGTCATGATCGTGCGTCTGGCACCGTTATGGGTGCCAACAACACAGGCCACCACCGGGCCGTGGTTGAAAGTTTCGTGGGCTGTGGCTGAGGGTTTCATACAGCATTATACACTGTACAGAAAACTCGATTGCGCCGAAGAAACTTCGGAGCATTTTGTACTTATTTTTACGTTAAGTTCTCTAATATACAGTTTAGTCTTACGACATTAGATGACACTAACATCGAACACAGAGAGGAAAAATATAATGTAGCGGAATTACTAGATAGCACCTATTTAAATCTAATGTATTCGCTTGAAAAGAGCGGAAAATCCATTTGCCTATAAAGGTCTCGCATAAAGTAACTCATCTTTGTACTAGTTGGTAACTGGAAGGATTTTACTACCTATAAAAATATTTTTTGAGGTAAACGTATAATAAACAGGCAAAAAGCAAAAGATTGCCTTACATCGGCAATCGAAAAGGAGGACGCGACTCCCACGCCGAATTTCGGATTGAGGTTCTCTATTACTAGTCATCTTGTTAGGTTCAGTGTAAAATCATTCAACATACAAAATTCGTCATTAGTAAAACTTTCGGATGTAGCTGGAAACATGCATAATTTACTTGGGTAAAAATACTTTCAATTTGCATTGTAAATGAGCCCATTGTATACTCATGTATTTTGGACTGATCACGCTGGAAGTTGTGTCAATTGAGAGAATGTTTCTTAATATTTGTAGAATTTTAGTGATGCGGTTATTTTTTTTTAGAAATGTCAATGCAGAATTTTATCGTAGTTCATTATTTTCTCATTGTTTATTTCCCATTTATTCGTAATGACTGTGTCATTTCTCTTCGACTTCAATGCTGTATGAAGCGAAGGGCTTTTGTGAAATTCCGCCATATATATCTTTCCTATGTACAACTCATATTCAAATAGCAATAAACTTTAGAAAATTGAGAAAAGTCTTTCTTCACAAGAATGGAAAAATTATATAAAATCAGTCGGGCTAATATGATTAAAAAGTTCTTTAAACAATTGCGGCACTTAAACACTTTTTTTCCATGGTACTATTAAAAAAAATATGGTTTTCCAAATCTTTCCATAAACAAAAAATGAGAATATATTTTCACGTTGAGGCTCATCCTATCCTAGACAACCTAAAGAACTGCTTGACAGCTTGTCAGTAATATTGCCTGGAAACCGATAACGATCATTTGCATATGAGAGTATAAATGGCCATGAGTCCCGTGACGGAGAGAGTAGACTCTAATATACATTAGTCTGGTCAGGGATGGCTTGTAAATAAAAATAGAATTCGATGACATTTTTATGGATGGTCTGAACTTGGGATGTAGGTCAGTTATTACGAGGTCTAATGCCGGCTTCTCCAAAAAAGAAAGATGGAAAATGAACACGGGAATCCTTCTCGCAAATAAATGGGAGGAGATATGAGTGACAAGAAATGTATTGACATATATGCACAAATCGAAATGTTTTGTGTGATCCAGGGAAGTGCTGAAAACTGAAGAACTCTTGGGTTTAAAAATTTTGATTCTGGAGAGTAATGAATATTGAAATTAATAATTGCGTAGTGAAGCTTCAAGATTTTATGTGTGAGCTTCAAAGATATTGTGTCAGGGCGGCGAGCCAAGTTAAATTCGAACGCAAATTGATCTAAATATTTCGGCGTCTAAACTTCAGTTTTTTTTCAGATTTTTTCGTTCTTTTATATTTCGGTTTTGCTGTCGTTTTCTTTTATCCTTATTTTTCGATTTTGATTTAAAATTCAATTTTTTCTCTGCTTTTTGCTAGTCATTCTTGATTATTTGTTTCATTCTTTTGTTACAACGCCTTTTATCATCTCTGTGATCTAGTTGGAAGAGAGCTTGTGATAAGAACAATGCATAAATAAGAGAATAAATATTAGACAAGTGTTCATAGGTGCGTATGGAGAAATTTCCTTCAGGTCTAAAATAATTTCACACGAATTTCAAGCTTGAAATTTTATTATTGATCTTGATGGAAAGGTCAAACGTTAATGCGCACACTTTGAGCTAGGGAAATGCTGTTCTTTGGCCGAAGTGAACCTGGCAAATAGGCGAAAGATAACCGATTTCTTGATATCTTCATCCTTGTCTTTGCCCAACATTAGTGTGTTGCAACAGCCAGACAACTGGAACACATCACTGTTTGTTTTCTTTCTCAGGCAGGACGAACTTTTCAGAGGAAATACTAAAATACATTTTAACGACCAGGTTACAACGAGATAGATCTAAGCGACGTATCTTTTGAGCATACTCAGTATAAGCCGGTCAACTTTGGACATATTATAAAAGGGAGGCCTATTAGAGGCTAGTGACATTTTACGACAATTTTTGCAACGCCTGATGGGAGTCCCACAGTACGGCAGTGCTACGTTATTCTTTAAATCTATTGGAGCGTAAAGCTTGAAAGAGCCTATAAGGACAGCTGAGTTTAGTCTTGTCAAACGGGAGGTGGGAAGTACTGAAAAGAGGTAACGTAACGCCAAAGTCTGTTATTAGATACTGATAGCATAGACCGTTGTTTATTTAGCTGTCTCAGATGGGTTCCGTGTGAATATTTTACATTTAGTTCCCTATCTCTGATTTGTGGCATCCTCCCTGTTGTGTGCGTATGCTGAAATATGAATACACATTATATACAGTATGTTTATGTATGTATGGATGTTTGTCCACGATAGTGATTGTTAAAATGTATTTCTGAAGACTTGTGCTTTATCTATGTTACTAATACAAGTATCTTTAACGTTATTTTAATTGCCTTAGTGCTTCAGTAACCATTTCATTTTTTTATCATTTTTTGTGAGATTTAATTTACATTTAACTATTTTGAACAATTACTCTTATCCGTATAACGCATGTGCTGAAAGAGTTAGATTAGCATTATCATTATTTTATTATTATTAACATTATTATTATTATTATTATCTCAAGTCCAATGCTCATACATGAACAGGTTCTTCCATATAGTGACTATTGTAATTATCACCCTGAACTGCAAAAGGAGTAGGAACCGCAATGTCTCTGTCTCTGTCTGTCTGTCTGTCTCTCGCTGAAATTACGTTTCATGATGAAGTCTTGCCATGAATTTATTTAGCAACGAATGACATAATTAACAAGAGCCAAACAATTGTTTTACCAGTGAGGAAGACAACAATTCGCTTTAAAATTTGTACCTAATTCTGACAGAGGACTGGATTAGCTGAGAAAGGTGGTCGCTTTCTTACCCGTGACTAAAACTTCGGCAACATTAAGAGTAACGACTATGCTATTTACACTGTTGACAAGTCCCGGGCTGGATAAATTTATCCAAAAATCCTGACGTCATGGTAGACATCACACACGGTTTTATTAAATTTTTATAGTTCTCTGCTTAATGATTGTCACTAACGAAACAATGCGTGTATCATATCAAGAATTCATTGAATATACTTTGAAGCACGCACATAATATACACACATATGCCAACAGATCATAAGTATATGTATATATATATAAATCTCTCTCTCTCTCTCTCTCTCTCTCTCTCTCTCTCTCTCTCTCTCTCTCTCTCTCTATATATATATATATATATATATATATATATATATATATATATATATATATATATATATCTATCTGCATGACAAATAATTCTTCTCTCTCTACTCTCTCTCTCTGTATATACATACACACACACACACACATATATATATATGACAAATAATTTTCGGACATACGTTCTCTGTATACACACACACACACACACACATATATATATATATATATATATATATATATATATATATATATATATATATATATATATATATATATATATACATACTGGAAATTAGCTGCCTCGAACTAGGAATGCCACAGATGAACTCCGATTCTACAAAAACTTTTCGTGCATGGAATTTCATCGTTAAACAAGGAAGGCAGGAATAAATGCAAAAGAACTTTGGCTGTTTTTGTCAAGTTTTCTTACAATTCATAATCTTTTTTTATCGTGAAGTAAATTCACAATGAGTTATAGGCAGTATAATTTTCGTGCGAACGAAATCGTCAAATGTTCACCTGTGCTCACCAAAAGTACATCATTTGCAGAAGGTTACTAAATATATAAATGTTTTAAACCACGTCACTGAAAATCCATTCGATATTCATAAGATATATTACCTAACAACCAAAACCGCCCCAACACTCACACACGGACGAAGCCATAACCTACTTCCAACTCCGTGGGCAGAGGTAACGAACACAGAAATAGACTTTCAGCCATTCAGAGAACATTTCTTGCTCACTAGTAGTAGTAGAAATAAATAAGTTTTTGTTGTCTAATTGGCAATTACTGTTTATGTATGTGCACACTCATACGCGCATATATATATATATATATATATATATATATATATATATATATATATATATATATATATATATATATAATATATATATATAGTATATATATATATATATATATATATATATATATATATATATATATATATATATATATATATATATATATATATATATATATATATTATACATATTGACAAAGGATAAATTTAATGCGTGGTTAAGAGTGTTAAATAAAGGATACCGTGAAAAAGCAAAATATTGAAAGACATGCTTCGTTTTGCATACTCTGTTGTCATGTATAGCCTATATGTCAGGTTTATTGCTAACGAAACAACATGAGTATTTTGCAAGAATAGGATTTCGAGTTGATTGAACGAAATGACCCATAATAGCGTTCGAACCCCACGTAGTTTCTTGGTTTGGAACTAGGGTAAGTGGAGTTTACTGTGCTCGTCAATCAAGAAGGCTGAAAGATAATTCTGACTCTGCAGTGCATATCACGTAAAATTCAGGTTCTGTATTTTGAATCGAGAACCATGTTAGTTGAGTGTCGGTGTACACACACACACACACACACACACACACACACACACACACACACATATATATATATATATATATATATATATATATATATATATATATATATATATATTGTATATTTACGTGTGTCTGTATGCACATACACACACATTATATATATATATATATATATATATATATATATATATATATATATATGCTGTATACATATTTGTATATACACGCTACGTACAGTGGTTGTCACTCATATTACGTAAATATTAAGGCATGAATAAACCGTTAATATTGAATTCACTCTGTTTTGGGAATAACTTACAACCAAAAGAGATGGTATTTGGTAATTACTCCTACGTTGACTTCAATCTTTCTGGGTTGTCACTAGGATGACGGGCCATCAAGAGAAATTTAAGTTGATTTCGACACTTATTTATGTTTGCCTGTTAAACTCAGGTCCGGTACCTTGAACCGGAGTCATCCCGTCCCTATCATGATAGCTGAGCACCAAATTTATACGGTATTTTCTGTATATGTATATATATATATATATATATATATATATATATATATATATATATATATATATATATATATTATATATGTGTGTGTATACATATATGCATTATACATACATACACACACACACATATATACATATATATATATATATATATATATATATATATATATATATATGTATGTATAAATATCTGACTCACATCAGGATCGAACTCGGTCTTTCAATTGAAAGGCAAGGGTGCTGTCCACTAGGCCATACAAGTCATAAAAGAAGTTGGAACCTGAGTGCCACTGCACCCAATGAATTACCTGGGCAAGCTAACTGCTTGCATACCAGCGTGTTTTCCCCAACTTCCCGACTCAGCAATGACCCAATTGACAGCATTTCATTCGAATTAGCCCTACTGAGTGAATATGATAGAAATAATCAACACACAATCACGTGTGGAACAGAAATAAATTTCTGACTCACATCAGGATCGAACCCAGGTCTTTCAATTGAAAGTCAAGGGCGCTGCCCACTAGGTATGCAAGCATTTAGATTGCCCAGGTAATTCCTTGGGTGCAGTGGCACTTAGGTTCCAACTTCTTTTAATACTTGTATGGCCTAGTGGGCAGCGCCCTTGCCTTTCAATTGAAAGACATGGGTTCGTTCCTGATGTGAGTCAGAAATTTATTTCTGTTCCACGCGTGATTGTGTGTTGATTATTTCTAATATGTATATATATATGTGTGTGTGTGTGTGTTGCATGGAAGGTCAAAGGCCAGACGAAGTCAAGGGCGTTCCCCTCTATCTCACATCTGGGGTTAGGTGCGCTACGAGACGGCCAGTCTCGCCGTACCTGAGAGGCCCGAGTTCTTGGGGGTCATAGTCACTGTTTAATCCGGCTAATCATTTTCATTTGCTTGTCAGGCTTCGATTTCTCAGTGTGGAAACACAAGGGAGCAGGAGTAATGTGCTAGAAAGTCCCCGGAAAAGTGAATTTCAACCATAAGAAAATTTTAATCAAAATGACACGCCCAGGAAAAGCTTGCTGAAGATGAAAAGGTCTGTTGTCTGTTGACTCATGGTCTTTAGGTTAAGGCAAATGAAGCCAAAGTAAGACCAGAGAAAATCCCTAAATGAAATTAAGACTATGGAAACGTGAATTTGTAGCAAAACTGAATAAAACGTATATACAGCCATTTAAGATGTCATAAAATGAAAATTATTTCAGTGCAGTACAGCGCCAAAATCAATTATTTTCTATAAACAGTTTCAAGTTAGATCATATATAAATATATATATATATATATATATATATATATATATATATATATATATATATAGAATATAACACACATATATATTTAAATGGCCGTCCTAATTATAAACTACTCATTAAGAAGAATTCGTTTTGGCACTATACTTTCTTGAATTCCCGACCCTAGGGATGAATGTATTGTCCAGAAACCTGCACTAAAGTACCTTCATAGAGAAGCTCGCCCCGGCCTAGATGAAGGCCGGTTTAAACGTGTAGTTCAATACCAGTGGACTGTCGTTATTACACAAATAAAGACAGATACGTTGCTACATATGACATTTTATTATCAATACTGCGATTACTGATGTGAAAAGGCAATGGGTGAAGTGATCAGGATGTCATAGAAGTACAGTATATCTGTTTACTTTCTAAAATTTATAAAAAAAGTTAAGGATATCTTAGTTTAACCAGACCACTGAGCTGATTAACAGCTCTCCTAGGGCTGGCCCGAAGGATTAGACTTATTTTACGTGTCTAAAAACCAGTTGGTTACCTAGCAACGGGACCTACAGTTTATTGTGGAATCCGAACCACATTATGACGAGAAATGAATTTCTATCACCAGACATAAACTCTAATTCTTCATTGGCCGGCTGGA
>NC_089754.1:26433177-26503177 GCF_040412425.1 Macrobrachium rosenbergii | reverse complement strand
ACCGGACTAGTTGACACAACCGGTAATATATACACTAGGCCTAGTTACAACTAAGCAATTTTAATGGCTATTAGGTCTTTTTTTATTTTGTATCACGTGGCATACGTGAGATGGATTATGTTCTGCCTTCAAAACTGAAATCGCCAATACACTTATGTGCCACAGTAATATGCTGAATGTTATAAGACATGTTAACGGAGAAACCGAATCAACTGCTAACGTGACATTTTACTGACTAGCAACAAATTATGGGTAAATAAAAGTCAGTAAACTTTTCTTACCTGTGAAATAATCATTCAATTTACTCTTGAAGAATTCCTGTGCCCATTCTTGCATTTATAAGCTGCACAACGTAGAATTATAAAGATAACGAACGAAAAAAAATCTCTGCATGGACACTAAACACCCACTCAATTCCCGCGGTTCTCGGGTGACTGAAGTCTGATGATGCCAGCAGCGCCGACCTGGTGGTCGTACACCAAACTACGTAGTCATAGGACAGGATAAAGATAACCTCTGCAGTTAGTATTGACTCCTTATATTCTGCCCTCATTACCTCTGTTTTTTCCAAGATTTTTTAGTTAGTCTCTCTCTCAAGATATATAATTCATTCTATTAAGCAAAATTTCATCAATATTGTAGCATTTTGCTGATCATGTTTCTATCTTTACTCCAAACTAAACAGTCTCCTCCATCTATTTATATATAAATACACACACTGTGTGTGTATGTGCGTGTATTAACACACACCAAGCATACAAATTCTACGTCACATGAATGATTTAAGAATAGTGAATCGTTTAATCGGATTGTCAGTATTTGGCACCTTATAAATCTTTCATAAAATGAAAAATATGGAAAATTAGTAAATGGGTTACTGAATATGGAAAATTAGTAAATGGGTTACTGAATATGGAAAATTAGTAAATGGGTTATTGATGTGTTAATATGGAAAATTAGTAAATGGGTTACTGATTTGTTAATATGGAAAATTAGTAAATGGGTTACTGATTTGTTAATATGGAAAATTAGTAAATGGGTTACTGATTTGTTAATGTGACCTGAAGTCACATCGACCAGGGTCATCGACAACAGTGAAGGGAAAGAGAGGCAAAGAGAAAGCTTGCAAACTTGCAACTGTTAAATCTAATTCATTCCATGAATAGAAGGTAATTCCCTTTCACTCAGCATTTACTGGTGGTAACAAGCAAGGTTTTACTTGGGCGCTTTTGAAATATTAATTTCGTCAAATAATCTCGCAAAATCGTGTGTGAAACTGCTTTTCTAAAGAGAAAAGGATAGTCCACTTATACGTTCCTATAACGGGAAACACACAGATACACACTCACCCACATACATGCTTGCGTATATACACACACATATATATATATGTATATATGTTTATATATAATTATATGTATATGTACATATATACATGTATGTATATACATACACACATACATATATATGTATGTGTGTATGTGTATATATACACATATATGTATGTATGTATGTATTAACATCTATTTATATATATGCATATATATATATATATATATATATATATATATATATATATGTGTGTATACATTTAACATCAAGCTGTTATCCTAACAAGGTAGCTCTTGAGGAAACTTAAAGACAACGGTCACTGCCACAGTCATGTTTCAATTGCTGAATCACGGACGAATCCGGTCTATAGAAAAACCTTAAAAATATT
The DNA here is from genome assembly GCF_040412425.1 of Macrobrachium rosenbergii. NCBI lineage: Eukaryota > Metazoa > Arthropoda > Malacostraca > Decapoda > Palaemonidae > Macrobrachium > Macrobrachium rosenbergii. The sequence goes on along the minus strand of NC_089754.1, from coordinate 26,501,457 downwards.
ATCCATTCATACAGCTTATATCATCTCTCTACGCAAACGCTACCATTCAACTCGATCTTGCAAGCACTCCCACTTTCTGGTTATTAAGACCTTTCCTTTTAATGTCTCTTCCTCTCCATCCATCTAATACTTTCTAGATCAGTGGTTCTCAACCCTTTTTGGCCCGTGAACCCTTTCACCATAAGTCAGAATGTCATTCCTCCCCCCCGCCCAACCTCTTTCCAAAATTGTCTGCCTCAAAAGGAGCATTCCAAATAATATGCAACAAAATACTAACACAAACACACAAGCTAGCGGAGAGAAAACCCAGCATGACCTCTCAGTAGTGTGGACCAATGCACACTGCGTTTTGTGTGGTCCTGGAGCCAGTTTGAGCCTACCAATCTGTGGTCACAATTTCCCCCCTGAAACTCTGAGGGGGAAATTTCCCCCTGGTTGAGAACCGCTGTTCTAGATCTTTCTTTCCTCTTCCCCCTACCCCCAACACTTCTAGACTACGCACTATTGGCTTTCATCTATTTACATGGATAAAATACTTCAGTTCATTGTCCCATGAGCTCTGTAACACTAAGCTTTTACCAGTTGTATGTATGTGCATTTTCACAACCTTACAATTCTTCTACAGAAACATATAATACCAAAACTTCATCTCAACACCTAAAAAATTTTTCTCTTATTTACATTGAACATCAGCACTTTGCTTCCAAAAAGGATAATGGGCTCAACAATCTCCCAGTATTTTGAACACTCCGTGCGACCTACTCTGTAAGTCACCTCTTCTCTCATCTTACCTTTTGAATTAAAGGCTTCCATTCATCAATCTTCCATATCAGCATTAATTCTCCAGACACATTTCTGCAAGAATTTCTCCTTACTGATTTACTTCAGGAACTCCATATCTAACAACGATGCAGTCTTCTCTCTCTGCCACCTGTCTTTGCTCTTGAATCACATGTCTCTCATATTCTCAAAAAAGCAGAGAGAGAGAGAGAGAGAGAGAGATTGGGCATTTTTGATAAAAAGTGTTTAATTCTGATGTTAGGAGGGAGGAGGACAGGAAGTCCTAAAAATCACAAATAAGATATCGTAATATTCACGAAACATAGTAAGTGCTAAAAAAAAAAAGTAAAAAATGCACCGAAGTTTCTTTGGCACAATCGAGTTTTCTGTACAGCCGCTACAGCGTATAATCAAGGCCACCGAAAATAGATCTATCTTTCGGTGTTCTCGGTATAAGTCTGTATGGGCCACGGCCCATGAAACTTTAACCACGGCCCGGTTGTGGCCTGTCCTATATCGTTGCCAGACGCACGATTATAGCTAACTTTAACCTTAAATAAAATAAAAACCACTGTGTCTAAAGGGCTGCAATTTGGTATGTTTGATGATTGGAGGGTGAACGATTAACATAAAAATTTGCAGCCCTCAAGCCTCAGTAGTTTTTAAGATCTGAGGGCGGACAGAAAAAGTGCGAATGGAAAAAAGTGCGGACAGAAAAAGTGCGGACGGACAGACAAAGCCGGCACAACAGTTTTCTTTTACAGTAAACTAAAAAGGTGAATGGAACAGTATACGTGACGGAGTTCGACACAGTGCTGATGAGTTATCTGGGTGGGTGTATGAACTGGCAAGTGATGAGGACATTTTCTGCGCATGGGGCTCTTCCTTAAGGATTATCAGTTACAGTAGGAACTGTACGAATGTGGCCGTGACTGCTGTTTTATACTTTCATTATATATATATATATATATATATATATATATATATATATATATATATATATATATATATATATATATATATATGTGTGTGTGTGTGTGTGTGTGTGTGTGTGTGTTGTGTGTATGTATGTATGTATGTATATATGCATATATATATACTTATATATATAAATATATATATATATACATACATATCTCAGATAAAATCATTAAACCCTTATAACTACAAAGAAATCAACAATAGTTTTGTCTACAACATATGTTTTTACAAACAAGTTGGCCGTCACGACGTTACTTGGTAAACTGAGGTTCGTTTTTCTCATTTCTGAAAATAGACTCAGCCCCCTCCCCCCCCTCCCCTCTCTCTCTCTCTCTCTCTCTCTCTCTCTCTCTCTCTCTCTCTCTCTCTCTCTCTCGGGAAAGAGAGTGTCTGAGAGGCTACAAATTTTTCCAGTGGCCAGCTGAGAAAGAACGATCATTCCACTGAATGGACGTCTCTCTCTCCCTTCGTCGCCCTTGAAGAATCAGACAACTTGACAACTTTGGCTGTATCGTGGCAAAGGGAGAAGCGGGATCCCTTTGGCTTACCTGAAAATCTAACTTGGATTCCCCTAAAGACCTCGTTCATCCTTGACACGCGCTCACGCCGCAGGACGAGGTATCAAAACCCAAGTATCTTCTCTATATAGAATAGAAGGCACCGGAGCAAATTAGGCTGTTATTTTAGGTATATATCATGTTTGACTTTGTCTATTTTTCACGAACTGGTCTTGACGTTCGTTTATTTCTTTACATTCTTTATTTCCTACTGTTAAACCCTCATGTAGTGTAGTGGAATGGAATGGAAAGTAAAATTTAGGCCGAAGGCTAAGCACTGGGACCTATGAGGTCGTACAGCGCTGAAAGGGAAATTGCGAGTAAGTAGTTTTGAAAATGTGTAACAGGAGGAAAACCTCGCAGATCCACTAAGATAACTGTTAGGAGAGGGTGGAAAGTAAGATGGGAGAAAAAGAATATGAACGGAGATACAGCATAAGGGAATGACTGGGGTTGCAGCTAGGGGCCGAGGGGAAGCTGCAAAGAACCTGAAGTAAATGCCTACAGTGCACCGCGTGAGGTACACTGACGATACTAACTTCCTACGGGGAAAAAATGGTTGCATTCTCAGCTCATAACTGAGGAGTCAGGATGGAATGAACTAAACTTCTTCGCTTTAATTCATCGTGCTTCTGCTGGTTTGAGCTGTGAATTTCATACCTAGTAGTGAGGCAACTGTTCTTGGTCGCAGTTTGAGAGAGAGAGAGAGAGAGAGAGAGAGAGAGAGAGAGAGAGAGAGAGAGAATAACTGACATTTGCGATCAGCGGTCAGTTAAATAGCGTACCACCGTAAAATTACAAGCGACAGTGCCCCTTTTGGTAATAACAACAACAGTAAATAGCAGAGATATTGCCAGTTGTTATAACAAATGCAAGTCCAATAACAACAACGACATTAAATAGCAGAGATATTGCCAATTGTTACAACTGCAAGTCGAACAACAACAATAGTAAACACCAGCCATATTGCCAGTTATTATAACAACTGAAAGTCCAATAACAACAACAGTAAATAGCAGAGGTATTGCCAATTGTTATAACAACTGGAAGTCGAATAACAACAATAGTAAACACCAGCCATATTGCCAGTTGTTATAACAACTGCAAGTCGAATAACAACAATAGTAAACACCAGCCATATTGCCAGTTGTTATAACAACTGCAAGTCGAATAACAACAGCAGTCAAAAGCACAGATATTGCCAGTTGTTATAACAACTGCAAGTCGAACAACAACAATAGTAAAACCAGCCATATTGCCAATTGTTATAACAACTGCAAGTCGAACAACAATAATAGTAAAACCAGCCATATTGCCAACTGTTATAACAACTGCAAGTCGAACAACAACAATAGTAAACACCAGCCATATTGCCAATTGTTGTAACAAATGCAATTCCAATAACAACAACAGTCAGAAGCAGAAACATTGCCAATTGTTATGACAAGTGCAAGTCGAACAACAACAATAGTAAACACCAGCCATATTGACAGTTGTTATAACAACTGCAAGTCGAATAACAACAGCAGTCAAAAGCACAGATATTGCCAGTTGTTATAACAACTGCAAGTCGAACAACAACAATAGTAAAACCAGCCATATTGCCAATTGTTATAACAACTGCAAGTCGAACAACAATAATAGTAAAACCAGCCATATTGCCAACTGTTATAACAACTGCAAGTCGAACAACAACAATAGTAAACACCAGCCATATTGCCAATTATTGTAACAAATGCAATTCCAATAACAACAACAGTCAGAAGCAGAAACATTGCCAATTGTTATGACAAGTGCAAGTCGAACAACAACAATAGTAAACACCAGCCATATTGACAGTTGTTATAACAACTGCAAGTCGAATAACAACAGCAGTCAAAAGCAGAAACATTGTCAGTTGTTATAACAACTGCAAGTCGAACAACAACAATAGTAAATACCAGCCATATTGCCAGTTGTTGTAACAACTGCAAGTCGAATAACAACAACAGTCAAAAGCAGAAATATTGCCAGTTGTTATAACAACTGCAAGTCCAGTAACAACAACAGTCAAAAGCAGAGATATTGCAATTGTTATAACAACTGCAAGTCCCATAACAACAACAGCAAAAACCAGAGATATTGCTAATCGAGATGGAACGAATAATTACAGCAAAAACAATGCACATGACTAAGAAAACAGTTCCTTCGTTATCATCGTTTCCTATAAAAATAATCAAAGATCGTCCAGATAAACTTTATTCCCACCACTGTGGGTATCATCTCTTTGCCAGCAATCACCACCGGAAACTATCACTGCCTGCAATATGTTCATTAATTAGTCACAGTCCACGAACCCTGTCTGCAGCTCCGCGCCAATAACTCGGGAGCCCGTGATGAAACCACTCTGTTGTCTTCGTTAAGTAGTGATTAAAAGCCATTAACCTCTAATGAAAACCAAATTACTATTGCTCGCCCAGTTAGGGAGCGCTCGTGTAAGGCGTTCGTCTCAGACGAACAACAGCCGCACTATAATTGTTTGCTTCGGAAACTTCGATGTCTGAGTAATCGCCGCTAAAAGGTCGTCTCTCTTACAATCTCGGTCAGAAATCTTTCAGTTAACGTATAGCGAAAAGGCACCTCTCGTTAAAAAAAAGACAGGACCTCACCGTAAATAACTCTGGGTTGTTAGAAGAGCATCCGATTCTTATGGAAATTAGGCGCCATCATCTTCGTCTCTTAATGAATTGGCCTTTGTCCTTCACATGAACTCCCAGGGAGTAAATGAACAAGCAAACAGATTAGACATAGAACCAACTTGTTGAGAATTACTGATAAAAAAAATGCATGCTCTATTAAAACGCAGAATTAAAGGAAGATTGGAAGGAAAGCAATGAAAAAGGAAAATTTATATAACCCGTTTAATAGCTAATAACTGAGAGGAACGAATAGCAACTGAGATATGAAGATGCATAAATATAAAAACAAGTAAAACATGCGCCGAAGTTTCTTTGGCGCAATCGAGTTTTCTGTACAGCGTATAATCAAGGCCACCGAAAATAGATCTATCTTTCGGTGGTCTTGGTATAATGCTGTATGAGCTGCGGCCCGTGAAACTTTAACCACGGCCCGGTGGTGGCCTGTCCTATATCGTTGCCAACGCTCGATTATGGCTAACTTTAACCTTAAATAAAATAAAAACTACTAAGGCTAGAGGGCTGCAATTCGGTATGTTTGATGATTGGAGGGTGGATGATCAACGTAGCAATTTGCAGCCCTCTAGCCTCAGTAATTTTTAAGATCTGAGGGCGGACAGAAAAAGTGCGGACGGACAGACAAAGCCAGCACAATAGTTTTCTTTGACAGAAAACTAAAAATGATCTCATTTTCAAACGATGAAAACATCTTGAGAATCGAATTTTTCTGATAAAGAAAGAGAAAAAAAGGAATATAAGTCACAGAACGAAAGTAGTCAGTGAACAGCGATTTAACTGATATAAGGCTAAACATAAAGTAACACTTCGGAGTAAGTTTCCCAATGTTGCGACTACCGTTATAGATGCTGTTGGTTAGTAAATTGCCTCTGTTACTAGTACTACTACTACTCATCAATAATAATAATAATAATAATAATAATAATAATAATAATAATAATAATAATAATAATAATAATAATAAAAAGGAAACTACATCTAACAACATCTATGATACTATTTAATATAAAATCTACTGACACCTACACACAGCAACGATTTGTTTATCAAGTAAGCAAACGAGGCAGATCGTCAGGTCATCTCCCAAAGCTGTGAGATCCTTCAACAAATCAAGACGATTTCTAGAGTAGAATCGAGTCAAGCCATTGCCATTTATCTTGAGGGCACGCGCACGTCGTCAACTGCAGCAAGATTAATACCTGTTGACGAGAAAGTGGCCGGACGACCAGCTACGGCTTCAAAGAAACAGTACTTGGAAAAGTTGATCTTTTGGAGAATATCGAGGTCTTTCCACTTCCAGTGTCGAACTACACCGCCTTTTATGAACGTTATCTTGCTATATGGGATTCTTATTCTTCAGTCAAATTATTTTAGATCGAGTCAGGACTGCCTGACAGTTACTCTGTAAATTCTTTAGACCCCGGATGTAAAGAAAAAAAAAAAAAAGAAGAATGAATTTCAGACAAAACGAGGTGGTCTGGTTAGTCCATAATCTTAAACTGTTCCCAGCGTTCTTCGAAGCTGACATGGAAAACTTACAGTAGGGGTCTAAGCCAAAATGATGGGTGTGGTTGTCTATATAGATATTTCAGTATTTGTAGTAATAACCATTATCTCTTAAATCAAAGAGATTTCAAGTGGGATATTCAACAAAAAAATATGGATAATAATTTTCCTCCTGCACTTTACATTCCTACCATCATTAAATTATGGTTTTTGTAAAAATAATAAGAAGGCTTTGGGCCTAAGTGGGTTTATCAACATTCCTGGGATTTAAAATAAATTATACATTTGAAAATGACAGTATGATGTTTTAGCAGAATAAATAGATATAAATGCAATCTTGGATTTCTTTACAGTCCCAGAATTTGTAAAGGAACCTAAAAAATTGGGCATAAGGATATTTGTTAAATAAGTGTTTTTATTTACCTAGATTTCAAAACATCCTCTGGAACCTTAAATCCCAAGAATTTTGATCAAACGAATAGGTCTAATCATATTTTCTAATTTTAAAACAATTCGCCCGTAAACAGTACTGTTACAATCATTAAAGTTGATGTTAAAACAGAAGACAATGTAATACCCACATGCCATGGAAATAACTGTCACCCAAGCTTACGAGAAACAGTAGGCCTACACGAGGGAGATGGAACCAGACCTTTTGGCGGAATTGAATTTTCAAGTCTGTCCACCTTTGCTATAATTTTACTGTTTTTCTAGTGCATGCTTACGAAGAAACTCGTGCCGTTACACTCACATAAACAGATGCATTAAAATTTAAAAGTGCTAAGAAGAAAAAAACTCAGGTATTTAGATACGCAAAAGAGGAAAAATCATACGTACTAAGAGAGAAGACATAAAGTGCCAAAAGAAAAATATCAAATATATGTAAATAGAAGCCTGCTTCCTTTATTCCTCTTGACTGGCCATATAGGTCAATGGTAGCCTTCACCCCGGATTCAAAAATAGTTAGCCAAAGAAGTCTGATTTATGCGGATGAGGTAAGGGACAAACTTTTACATTTTTGACGATAACCGGAGCAGAATTTCAAGACTCTGCTAAATAAAGAACGAGACAAAGAGAGAGAAACAGCAGCATCTATCATTATATAAGGCGATGGCAGATTCACCCAGTTAAAACGCTTTATGATTAACACTGTAATACATAAGGAAGTCTCTTAGGATAGTTTTATGATAGCAATTCCTAGACACGGTCTGAATTTAGAACTCAGCAATTAGGACAAGACCTACGGGATCTTGATAAATAGACCATGACTAACATACGCTGTCCTATGTTGTACCTTTGGTTTCCCTTCAATATTCTATCGTATATATTTGAGGCTGAACAAGACAAAAGGCAATACACGACCGCGAACGAAAGGGCTGACACCACCATATGTTACGTCACCGGGCCAGTAAATAATTGGTGAGGGAGTGATGTGAAATGCAATAGATAGGACAGTAGATGTAAGTGTAAAGTTGGGGCTTTAAAAGATAAATCATCAGTGAAGTGTGGAGTGCTTGATATTTACAAAAAAAAGGCAGTGCTAATGTTGGGAAGTAAAGAAAATCTGCAAAGACTAGAGAAAGAATTTGACAGTATTTGCAGAAGGAGAAAGTTGAAAGTAAAGTTGAGCAAGATTAGGGTTAGGGGGGTAAGTAGAGTACAGAGATGGAATATTGAATATTTGTATGGACAGTAGACGAATGGATGGACGCAGTAGATTTGTACGATGAGATTTGAGAGTAAATAGATAGTATAGTATATTTACTTTCTCTTATTATATATATATATATATATATATATATATATATATATATATATATATATATATATATATATATATATATATATATATATATATATATATATATATATATATATATATATATATATATATATATATATATCTATTATAATATATATATATATTTCTATATACATATATATATATATATATATATATATATATATATATATATATATATATATATATATATATATATATGTATGTATGTATGTATGCATGTAAGTGTATGTGTGAATGGATACACAGACAGAATGACAGAGAGACAGCTAAAGAAACGTTGCTCAGCGGACGTAACATGATGAAATTGAAATCATCAGCTTTTTGTCTCCTGCGGCAAGAATCTTCTTTTCCGCCTTCCAAAAATACCTCCCTTCTACATAACACAATCAATTTGGAGTGAAACCTGGTTGAAGGGATGCTGTCAGATAGACAAAGCGACGAGAGTAAAAGAAAATCACGATATTCTTGTCAACTCTCCCCCCCCTCAGCAACCCTCTCTCTCTCTCTCTCTTCTCTGCTCTCTCTCTCTCTTTATGCAGTAGGTCTTTACGAAAGGTTATGAAGGAAAAATGTTGCCACTTTAATATATGCTTATGCTGAGATACGCCTATTTAAAGAGAGAGAGAGAGAGAGAGAGAGAGAGGGGGTGAGGGGTGATATCTCATTTCAAAAGAATACTATCAGATAAAACAAGAAGCCTCACAGATTACGGAGTAACTTCTATATACGTGGGAAGAATATAAAAAAGAATCTATAGCAACATACAATCCCATTTTATCTATCCCCTACAGAAGTAATTGAAACGATTTCTACTGTAAGCTCTCGTATCTGGTTCGTCATTTCCGAGTTACGGCTCTTTAAATCGCGGAACTCGATCATCCCTGCTTCCCATTGGCGCACGTGGGACAATGAGGAAACACGTCCAATGGGTCTTTTCTCTCATTTGTATGTAGATCTGATTGCTCCCGCCACAGCCAAGCTTTTTCGTAGATGAGATGTTCACGTGATTCTTAAGACATGGAAAGAGAGATAGAGAGAGAGAGAGAGAGAGAGAGAGAGAGAGAGAGAGAGAGAGAGAGAGAGAGAGAGAGAGAGAAGAGAAGGATTCTATTGAGGATTCTATTGTGTCTTCATTGTGAGTCTTTTTAGATGATGTTAGATAATATTTCAGAACAGAAGCTTTTAGAGAGAGAGAGAGAGAGAGAGAGAGAGAGAGAGAGAGAGAGAGAGAGAGAGAGAGAGAGAGAGAGAGGGCTTCTATTGTGCCTTCATCGTGGATCTCTTTAGATAATGTTTCAGAACAGAAGCTCGTTTATTAATTCTAATTATTTTTCTATTTCAGGATAAAGATGTCACCATTATGGTTGGTCGCCCTGAGCTTAGGCCTAGGTTGGCATTCGGTGCATTCGTGTGGATGGCCCTCTGAACCATGCCCACAGTTTTATGTAGACTCGCAACAATATTTAGAACCTGCTTCATCTGTTGGAATACCCAGCACCCCAACATCATGGTACCTGCAGAGACTACTTCCGTCAGGCATACGCCACCCGCCAGCCGCGATGAGAATGAGAAATAACGGGTTCCTCAGGGTTGTACCCAATAGCTACGCAACCCTGGGAGGTTTAGAACCTTTCAGTAATTTCCAGGCCAACAACGACGACGACACCTTCGTGAGACGAAGCCCCCCATCCAAACGAGCCGAGGAAGTCATGACTCTAAGCGGACTTCCGAGCAGACGTGACGGCGAGGACCCGGTGGCCAAGAAGGCTTTGAGCCTCTGGGTCACTTTACACAATCCCCGGACGTTCCTAACTAAGCCACAGGGTTCCATGGCGAGGAGGTTTCACTTAACCTCTGACGAAGACGACGCCGAAGGGAATCGGAAGCGCCCAATTGGCCAACCACTTCGGTGGGGGAGATAACTTGGCTGTAGCCTCTCTAATGGAGCTCATGCTGTCCCTTTTGCATCCGTTTAAGAAAAATCGCGTATCACTTCATTTTTGTTTAAGAAAGGCAAAGACATAATTAGTGCATAAACTATTTTTTTTTTTGCCTTATAGACACTACTAATATCATTATTATTATTAAGCATTTAGAGAACATTTTACATAGAATATAGAGAAATAGATTCTGATATCTTAGTTCGAGTGACTGAGATCTAACTATCCACATTCATCTAGGAGCTCTATGTTAAGTATTTAATTTTTGTCATTCGCAGGTGTTTTAAAAAGAAATAGGTTACTATAACAGAGATATTCAAATGATTTTGTCTACAATTTAACTAAAATCATAAATTTGATTATTGGATTCTGGATGTGAGCATAATCTTGTCTTGATAAAGCAATTTAATTATTTGCTGAAATTGTAATCATTCCCGTCACCTAGATCTTGATGTCCATTGGTGATATGATTATTATTATCTAGTTTCCTTAGTAATATCCATCATATATTTCTTTTTTTCATTCTCATCTCCATCATTTCTCTTCCTCTCCACAGCATTTATTCCTTCATTCCTGATGATAAATTTGATTATATAATAATTTGAAGGTTGGGGTTTCCTCAAAATATGTCTCTATGTCGAAAACTGATTTATTTTTTCATGAGAACCCTCAAAGCCCTATGTTTCATACTTCATAATAATTTATGTATAATTGTCACCATTATAAATTTTTTGAACATATAATTGGTTTCAATGAAGCTTGTTTTCAAGGCAAATCTATTATAAATATGAACTCGCAAAAACTGAAGAACGAACACTTTTATTCAGAGCATCCTAAAAGGTGTCAAAATGAGTATTCTGAATAATGGAGCTATGTATTCCTTTTTAGGATTATATATATATATATATATATATATATATATATATATATATATATATATATATATATATATATATATATGTATATATATATATATATATATGTATATATTAATATATATACATATATATGTATATACATATTACTATATATATGTATATATATACATATATATGATATTCAGGCCATCTACATCAAGATATCCAGGAATGTGAGAACGCATGCAAGTCAGCAGTATTAACAAAGTGTGTGTGTGTGTGTGTGTGTGTGTATGTGTGTGTGTGTGTGTGTGTGTGTGTGTGGGAAGGGATGGTCCCTTGCTCTACCGATAAGCTTTCTGTGTATGTGTGAAGTTCCTCGTTGGATGAGTCGGTAGAGTTGTCGGCTAACACTTTGCTAGACCCGAGTTCGAGTCTCAGGCCAGCCAATGAAGAATTAGAGGAATTTATTTCTGGTGATAGAAATTCATTTCTCGGTATAATGTGGTTCGATTCCACAATAAGTTGTAGGTCCTGCGCTAGGTAACCAATTGGTTCTTAGCCACGTAAAATGAGTCTAGTCCTTCGGGCCAGCCCTAGAGAGCTGTCAATCAGCTCAGTGGTCTGGTTAAACTAAGGTATACTTAACTTTTTCTGTGGATGTGTGTGGAAAAGCTAATGCTGTGGAATATTACTGCGTAGATGATTCATTCACGATTCAGTGGGTAAAGTATGAATGTGGCAGTGACCGTGTGTTTAGGGGGACAGTTTGTTAACTATAATTATAACTAAACTGTACTTGCAATGCGTGAGTTCTTTCGTTCAGTTAATGGCTGTATCTTTTGAATGGAAAGTAAGTACATTTCATTTACGGTACCAGAATTGAAACGTTTCGTTTGGCCTGGGACGTAGCAGCTACTAAAAGAGTCGACTCAATAGCAAACTTGCATCTGCCCTTTCAAATGCTTCCTTCCATGTGTTAACACTTGGCAACACCCTCGCATAATCTTCTTGCAGTTGTTCAGCGATGTTTCCCCAACCCTTTCCGCGGCTCTTCATCGCAGCTTCATGACGTTTTAATTTCCTTGATATGATATTTTACAAAATCTTCTTGACTATAGTTATACACACCTATCATGAATCCCCTTTCTATGACTCTATTTGGCTCAAAAATCGTCATTCTTAGAGAATATTAATTTAGAGATGATTGCCAGATACGGACACCGTGTGAGAACAGTTATTATTATTATAAAGATTAGGTCAATATATTTCTTAGGTTAGGTAATATCAGTTCATATATTTTCACCCCTCAAGTTTCGAGATGCCAAACTTATCACCGTATGTTTGTGTATAAACACCTATATACGAATGCAACTATTTACCGTGTTTGTGAAAATCTAAATATATAGGTATAAAGATCTACGTGAATATAAGAAATTCCAGAGAAAGATTATGAAGTGCTTCTTTACATCCCAACAGCTACAACAGTTTGTAAACGTGGTACCGCAATTGTAATCAGAATGTCACCATTTAGTATTTCTTTTTTGGATGTATCTTAAAAATTAATTTATTCTTTATTCATACACTATTTCATGATTCACGACCGGTACTTTGTTAAAGAATAATGATATCAATTGACTAGCAAGGATTATATATATATATATATATATATATATATATATATATATTTACGTTTTTCCGTGGTTTTAGTTTGAAATAATATTTCAGAGAGACAGGTAGCAACAATTCAAGGTAATTTAGCCAGGATTCTGACTTCGTGGGTACGGGAAAACGTAAAAAGAGGAAAACAAAGGATAATTTCATGAGCATAGGGCTCTGGTTACTGAGGGAAATATTACGTGAAACACGTGGGCACATTTAAAGCAGTGTATTTACACAAATGACCTTAGTACGGAAAGAGGAACTCAAGTAGATTGAATGAAACTGGGAATTCCAGACACAGTCCGAGAAGCTTCCACGTAAGGGTCCTCTGAAATGAGATATGCACATTATACGCCAGTAATGAAAATAGACAAAGAATAATGAATTCGAAGCTGCAATTGAGGGTGCCAAAGGAGTACTAAAGAGACTATTACACTGCCGATGCAAGATATAAACTTATATTGATGGCGGGAGATTTCTGTTTTCTCCCAAGAAAATATTACGACAAAAGCTGACTGAAATGGGGCTCTTCCAGGCACTTTACTCAGCAGATTTTCCGGGAGGGCGTGTAGAGTGCGGTCCGTGGATACTCGTGATTTCGAGGCGGAGTTTTCCCACGCGGTGAGATGCAAGGGCTTCCGTAAAGGGGCAAGGCGATGGGGACTCGAACCTGCCAATGGCGCAGGGCTCGAGGAATACGGCAAGAAGGGCACGAGGAGAAGTACTTTTGAAAGGGAACATGGTTAGGCTGCAAGGGCACTGATGGGGCCAGGTTGAGGATGCCTTCACGACCATATCTTCCAGCTCATGTGTGTGTGGACCCGTGGGTTTCTGCTTTTATCCTCCTATAAGCAGGGGCGTCCAACACAGATGTTTGACTCATTGTACCTGCTGCCCGCAGGGGAGGCTTGGCCTGTAGGAGAAACACCCGCCAGATTACTTTTTGGCTCGAAGGAAAGATCTTTATCAAAAATGGGAGCGTCTAATCTTTTAAACTCCTTTTGTTTTAAGTCGATAGACAGATGGTCTATCGATCGGCCGGCTGGCAGTAAATGAAACACAACAGAAAACCAACAACAACAAAGGAGGGGGAGGCAATTTGCAGCGAATTCTTTGCCAATCATAATACTTCCCATGCAAGATGAGATGCGGCTATACTCTCCTTCGGGTGTGTACATTGATATTCAAGAATGAGCGGCAAATGCTTTAATGTTACTCTACATTCTGCCTTGCAAATGGAACTTCATTAGCCATGATTCTATGAAGCGCATTACTTTTAATAACACATTGGGACAATTTCGTTAACAGAACGCAAAGTGATTTAAACACTTGCAAAAGAATAATTACTTTAGATTTAAACCCACTGCAACTTTATAATGTGACCTGAACAATTGTGAATTAAGATTATAGACCACGTATATGAGGCTATACAACAAAATGAAAAGAAAGGTTATTGTTCATTAAATCTAGGAATACACTTGGTTACTTTAATTTTTAGATAAAATGTATGCGGTTAGTACAATCTGCCTCGAAGAGCTGTGTAAATGAAATATGTTATTTTTAATGACATCCCCTTACGCGATACTGTAATGACTACATATTCGTACATAATTTATCTTCGTTTTAACGTACTTGCTTAGCCGGCCCCACACGGATTTTGAGCAGCCGTATGCATGAGGAGATTTCGCGAGGTTTTAATTGCCAACCTTAAACTACGCTAATTTATGCGTCCACCGCCTACTCAATGTTATGACGGGGCGAGCAGACAGCATGTAATAATACGATCTTGGAAGGAAATGGAAGTGAAAGGTATAATAATAACAAAAGGAAATTTCTACTAAGACGTTGGGCGAATGCAAAACTTGACTGCATAGAAAGGCGGACACGTCCTCGAGCTACGAAAGGCACGTAACCACAAGGGCAAGAGTTTATGACTCCGCGATTCATTAAAATAAAGATAACTAAATGATCAAAAGAAAGTAAATGGATATTACAGAAGAGCTATGCGGAAAAAGAGTGAGGGTTTTATTGTGTTAGGCGGAATCATCGTCCTACGCTTATAAATTACGGCCCGGACTATCAGCCTGAATCCAGGCGAGGAAAGTGCACCCGAAGGGCGCGACTTCTTCCAGGAGTGGGGCTGACACGCACGCCCGTGCCAAGGTATGGGTGCAAGGGCGCCAATTTCTCACCTTATTTTAATGATTTATACATTGTGTGGGGGGATGGTATCCCGTATTTAATTGCCTCTTGTGGATAATTTAAGGGAAGATTAATAGAAAGGTGATAAGAGATAGCAGTTCCTGAGTATCTGAGAAGAGGAGGGCCTGACATCCCCTTCTGATTAGGGGTGCCAAGACCTTTCTGAAAGATGAAATGGTGGCACAGGTGCCATGGGGAGCTCTGGGAGCTCTCTTGTAACCACTGAAATCCACGCCCGTGCAGTAATTTCGCCCTCGAGCCTTCTCGTCGGACAGTCGTCCTCGGCCGGGGAAGCGGAGGGCCCGCGACTGGAGGGCGGCACGGAGTGCCACCTGGGCCTGACGCGACAGCTGACGCAGGAGGTTCCGTGAATGCACCACGATCCGTCGCGGCTCTTGTAGTTCATCGGGCCAAGGATATGTAGTGCGAACTCTGACTTGCAATTGCGTCGGCGACGGATCATGGAGGAGGCGGTCGGGGGTGCGTGAGCGGCTCGCAGGTATCGGGATGGACCAGCTCAGGCACGGGTTGCGGTGCCGCACCTGCAGGTGAGCTTCCGCGGTGGTCGGAGGAACTTCGGTCTTCTCTGGCCGACGCTGGTAGCGTGCCAGGCCGGGGGAAGAGAGGGGTCCTGAGTTGATCCCAGCCGGAGATCGGCGGGCGCTCTGGCGCTGGCACTAGGCAGAGTCAGGCGCTATCAGAGGTTTTGGCTCGTCGGTCAGGACGACGAGGTCGGCCCTGCTCGGGCATGCAAGGCACCGCAGGAACGGGCACCTCCTGAAGGGATTTGACAGGCCCTGGCACTGGCACTTGAGGCAGGGCCGGGCACTCGGAATCTCGATCGGGACCGATCGAGGCCACTGTACATCGTACTCAGGTACTGGTGGGGACTGCACGTCCTTCTGGTACCCAGGGGGCGCCAGTCTTGACTGAGGAAGAAGCGGGGGAGGATTACTCGTGCCCGCGGAATGATTCGGGGAATGTGGACCCCTAGATTGTCGTGATTTCGGTGGGGACTGAAAGTCCTGTCCCAGGATGACGTCATAGCCTCCGGGGAGATGGCTTGCTACTGCAAGATTGCAAATTTTGGATTGGTGAGGTCTTGTGACTCTCAATTGGACCGTAGGGAGTATCATTTTAAATTGATTTATTCCCTCGATCGTGACGAGTTTTCGTCTATTGACGATAGCTCCGTAGGGAACTCTATCCCTTCGGATGAGGGAGATTTGTGCCTGAGTCCTCGAAAGCAGTGACTGGCGCGCGGGCTCGCTGCTCCTCGGGAGGGGCTACGTACAGGCCCTTCGGCGGGAGGGCCTAATGACTGGGGATCTGTGACGGCCAAGGCGACGGTGGGAGTATTTACTTTATTATTGCGTGGGCATTTCGCCCATGCGGGAGAATGGCCATAGACCTTGCACGCCGTGCAAAATGTCTGGCTGAAATTCTTTCCGCGCTGCTCCTGTGGAGGCGCAGGCGACATTTAATGGTTTCTGGAGAGAGGATGGTTTCTTGTTCCGGCACTGTTCGAGGAATGCCCTGTTTTCTTGCAATATGGCAAGTTAGGGCTTGCCTGAGTTCCCATTTTTGTGGGAATTTGAAATCGAGGAGGGACGGGGATTTATTTTCCGCCCCATGGATCCTTCTGAGGGTGGTGAGTTTCCCACATATCTGGCGTTATATTCGGCAACACTCGGTGAGAGTGTTGCTGTGGGGCTTTTTCCACTATATGAGTGGCGAGGCAGGGAGGGGCGTAGCGCAGGAAATGCCGAATTTAAACCGCTCGAGTACCTCGGCGGTGTTAGTGGCGCCTTCGAATCGAGCCATTTTGTCAACGCCGCCCAATGGTACGCCTAATCGACCAAGTCTGGCCTGCTTCTCTGGGCTGCTCTTCAATGTCTCCACTGCTCAGCACCGTACGCCTTCGTAAATGCTTGGCGCATGGCTTCAGTTTCCTCGATCGTCGGCGGGAAGGGCGAGAAAATGCAGGGCCTTTCCGCCCAGGAATTTAGTGAGAACAAGGAGAGTTCCGCGGGGAGAGATCGCAGCACCCAGGACTCGTCTGGCCCAAGCCATACTGGTTCGGACTCGGTCCATTTTGGCATGAACGAGTGAGCTTGGCTGAGGGCACTCATCCGCGGCAGGGCGGGGAGTGGCGGGCTGCTCTAGCATCTGGAGTCATGGGCGCTTGTCGCTCTCGATCTTCCCATTCTCGCTCCTCCCTTTCTCTTGGGCGATTCTGTCTTCTCTCCTCTCGTTGTTCTTGGGCAATTCTGTCCCCTCCTCTCGTTGTTCTTTTGGGCAATTCGTTCCTCTCTCTCTGCACGTTCTTTTATCCTCTCCTGCCTGGGCAATTTCTGTCTCTCTCTTCTTCAATGCCTTCTCCCTCTCTCTGCACGTTCTTTTTCCTCCCATTGTCTTGAGCGATTCGCCTCTCTCTCCTCTGCATCGCCTTTTCCTTCTCCTGCTCTTGAGCAATTCTTGCCCTCTCTCTCTCCTCACGCTCTTCTCTCTCTCCTCACGTTCTCTTGCTCTCTCCGCCTGCATCGCCCACTGCCTGAACCCATGCTCAGATCTTGCCTCGATAGTCCCATGTCCTTCCTGTTGACATGTAGAATTTGAAATCCTCGCTTTGTTGGGCTTGGTATTGTTTACTTTGGAAATAATGGTTATACGGATATGTCTGAAAAGACCAGGTTGTCTGAAAAGACTAATTGCAGGAATCTGAAACACCAATTGTTCAGACTGTAGGAGAATGGATCCATCCAATAAGACAGGTGATTAGTGAGTCTGAGAGACCCTTTATTAAAATTTGATATGTCTTGAAAGACGTGGTTGTTCTGGCGAACGAATTTAATATGTGTCTCGAAGACGAGTTGGATTTTGTCACGCCGGACTTGGCCGGGCCAGAAGCGTGAAGTTAAGGAGTTGTTCTAACGTAACTAAAAATGATCAGTCCTGTAAGTGCTTAGATGTGAACTATACGATATAATGTCCAAAGGGACTAAATTTTGGGTTCCTGCAGGAATGAAATTTCGCTACGTGCGACGAATTTTTGTATGAGTCTCTGAGGACTGGAATTTGGAGAAATTTAATGCGACGAGAATTTTAGGAGTCCCTGATCAGATTGGAGAGCCTCTCGCCAATGCGACGTAGAATTTTAGAGTCTCTCTGAGGACTGAGGTTGAGGAATTCTGCCACGTGCGACGGTAGAATTTTTAGGAGTCTCTGAGGACTGGAATTTGAGAAATTCTCGCCACGTGCGACGTAGAATTTTAGGAGTCTCTGAGAACTGAATTTGGGGAGAAATTTTTCGCCACGCGACGTAGAATTTTAGGAGTCTCTGAGGACTGGAATTTGGAGAAATTTCGCCACGTGCGACGAATTTTAGGAGTCACTAGGGACTGAATCTGGGGAATGGAGAATTCTCACACTGCGCGACGAATTAGAGTCACTTAGGATTCTGGAATTACATGATTTGTCCCTTAGACTTAGGAAATTACTAACGGGAAACCCAAAGAAAAAATGTATGCTGGGAAATGAATGGGGAAATGCTACACACGCGGGCATGGGCGGGGGTGGGGTGCAGGTCGTTTGGCCAACACTGAGGTATTTTTAGATTCTGGGTAATGAACTCGTGATATGTATAGACTGTCTGGGATTCCGGGGAATTTCAGTCGTCTGAGAGGATAAATAAATACAACGGCCTAGTAATTTTCCCATAAGGAGCTTAAATTCGCTTTCCTAACACCTACTGAATACTAACTACACTGGAGTTTTCAGCAATGCAAGCTGACTTCGTCGTGTCCCATCGTAAATTTTTATTCGCGCTCAAATAACAGTTCGCTAATTCGAAATGCGAAGTAAAATTTGTATCACAGAGGAATTTTTCGCACTATTCCTCAGCTAAAGAATAATGGCAAGGATTTCAACAGGAATTTCCAGGGATACCCCTAACCACTCATCCTGAAAGGCATGCACAACGAATCTAATACGGCGGTTCTTTCTCTCAGTGAATACATGCGTCCCTATTTCTAATTCCCAGAAACAGTCACGATTGTAAAGGCTTGTTAAGATTAAATACATTACTACGGAATTTTCTGATCAAAAGGCTGGTTTTACACAAAAGGTTCAGAATTGTCTCGTACCCAGCTTAGGCTTTGCTAATAGCTGATCTGGCAAGTTGCAATGCACAAAGCAACATTAGGGAACTGCAACTGCAAAACGAGATCTATGGTTGTGTCGCCATTTTTACGTTTTTCCTGTGGTTTTAGTTTGAAACATAGCTCTGTGAGACAGGTAGCAAACAATTCAAGGTAATTTAGCTCAGGATTCTGACTTCGTGGGTACGGGAAAACGTAAAAAGAGGAAAACAAAGGAGTAATTTCATATGAGCATAGGGCTCTGGTTACTGGAGGGAAATATTACGTAAAACACGGGCACATTAAAGTAGTGTATTTACATAAATGACCTTAGTACGGGAAAGAGGAACTCAAGTAATTGAATGAAACTGGGAATTTCCAGACACAGTCCGGAGAAGCTTCCACGAAGGGTCCTCTGAAATGAGAGATATGCACATTATACGCGAAAGAATGAAAAATAGACAAAAAGAATAATGAATTCGAAGCTGCAATTGAGGGTGCCAAAGGAGAATAAAGAATTAATACTGCTGATGCAAGAGGCGCATGGACATTAGACAAGGGAGATTTCTGGCTTTCTCTTTAAGAAAATATTACGAGACAAAAGCGTGACTGAAATGGGGCTCTTCCAGGGCACTTTACCTTAGCAGATTTTCCGAGGGCGTGTAGAAGGCGGTCCGTGGATGACTTGCGATTTCCGAGGACGAGTTTCTTCCACGCGGTGAGATGCAAGGGCTTCCGTAAAGGGGCAAGGCGATGGGGACTCCTCGAAACTCCAAGCAATGGCGTGTGGGCTCGAGGAATACGGTTGAAGGGCCGAGGAAGTATACTTTGAAAGGGCTACGTGTTAGGATGGCAATGATGGGCCAGGTGTTGAGGATGCCTCACGACCATATCTTCCAGCCCGCGTGTGTGTGTGGACCTCGTGGGTTTCTGCTTTTTATCCCCTCCTATGGGGCAGGGGGGCGTCCAACACAGATGTTTGACTCATTGCACCTGCTGCCCTCAGGGGAGGTTTTGGCCTGTAGAGAAACACCTGGCCAGATTACTTTGCCTCGAAGGAAAGCATCTTTACCAAAAAATGGGAGCGCTTTAATCTTTTAAAACCTTTGAGCGAAGTCGATAGACAGATGGTTCATCGATCTGGCCGGCTGGCAGTAAAATGAAACACAACAGAAAACCAACAACAACAAAGGAGGGGGAGGCAATTGTTAGCGAATTCTTGGTTAATCATAATAATATATATATATATATATATATATATATATATATATATATATAATACAGTATATACAAATTTCTGACTCACTTCAGGATCGAACCCAGGTCTTTCAATTGAGCAAGGGCGCTGCCCACTAGGCCATACAAGTCATAAAAGAAGTTGGAGCCTGAGTGCCACTGCACACAAAGGAATTACCTGGGCAAGACAAGAAGAGGTTGCATATAAAACATAACAACATAGAAGTGGTACAATGCAATATACTGTATATGAATGTCACCGCTGGTATGCAAGCTAACTGCTTGCATACCAGCGTGTTTTCCCCAACTCCCTGACTCAGCAATGACCCAATTAACAGCATTTCATTCGAATTATCCCTTCTGGGAGAATATGATAGAATAATCAACTCACAATCACGTGTGGAACAGAAATAAATTTCTGACTCACTTCAGGATCGAGCCCTTAAGGAAAATGAAACACGAGCAATCGGTAAGATAAAGACATGACAATGGTATCATTTTCATTCATATCATTAATGCTAGCCAAAGTATAAGCTGAGATACATCGTATTTTGCTTATGGAGGTACTAATGGTTGCAAATGATGATGGTACTAAAGATCTTTTAACTGAGAATTCGGACACCAGAGATATATCGCAAGAGTCTAAATTAACTATCGTTTTGGATGAACACTTCTTAACTTCGTGGATTAGTTGGAACCTTATGAATTCCATGTTCAAAAATTGCTGGCGAGTAAAGCAATCCTTGTATCAACAGAGCTCCTGTGTAAAATCCTAAACAATATAATTTGAAGAGGGGTTCAGACGCAACTAGAACCACAATGCTAATCTGATCTTCCTTTGATTTATATATGTATATATATACATATATATATATACACATACATACACACACACACATATATATATATATATATGTATGTATGTATGTATGTACATATATCTTGCTAAGAATCCTGCAGTGAACATTATCTTCAAGAGGGAGCAGAAATAAACCTCTTCAGTAATGGAAAGCCTGAACATACCTACCAACCCTTACTTAGGTTTATAATTTTTGAGTTCTCTTGAAGCTATGACATTTCTAATAATTATATATGCTTCTGAAATCCACCACTGTAAACGGGAGAAGTGGTTGGAGTAGAAGAGGACGGAATCCTGTTATTTTTCTTAATGGTAAACAGGATCTTTCAGCTTAGGTTTAGTTTCTGGAAAATTGAAGACGAGTTTAGTCTTTGGTGAAATTCCCCTCCTTTAGAGTTTAATGGGCTACGAACAGGAAGCTGGTTATACACCTCATAGATAGGGAGAGAACAAATATGTGGTGAATAAGTAGTAAAGATTACTGTAAAGGAAACCCATCAACATAAGGAGAGAGAGAGAGAGAGAGAGAGAGAGAGAGAGAGAGAGAGAGAGAGAGAGAGAGAGAGAGAAAGTATCAGGCATACATTCTCATGTTGGGTTAATTTTAGATAAAGTGAGTCTCAGCACTAGCAAGTTTTCTATAGTATGTATACAGGTATACAGGACACACAACCAACAAGAAACCAAAAAGGAGAGATATTGAACAAAAATATCTATGCACTGAAACAACAAGCCAAAGAAATATAAAAAGTATGCAAGAAAATACAGATAATTTGGGGATTACTTAATTAATGATAGTTATGGAACTGGATAGTTAAGAAACTATACTACACACTAGTGAACAGAGGCAATGGCCATAGGTTTTTCTCAAGTATGGAAAGCAGAGGTAATGTGTTCATGCAAAGATTTAAGAAAACTACACTGGATGACAGGACGCATGGACCGTCGGGTTAAAAGGACATTTTGGGCAAGTAACTTCTAAACCATATTTAAAGCGAGAAAATGTTTGTATTGTGGAATGGAACGGAATGGAATATAGAGTTTAGGCCAAAGGTCAAGCACTGGGACCTATGAGGTCATTCAGCGCTGTAAAGGAAATTGACAGTAAAGGAGGTTATAAAGGTGTATATAACAGGAGGAGAAAAGTATATTTTAGTTTAACCAGCCCACTGAGCTGGTTAACAGCTCTGCTAGGGCTGGCCTGAAGGATTAGATTTATTTTACGTGGAACCAACTGGTTACCTAGCAACGGGACCTACAGCTTATTGTGGAGTCCGAACCACATTATGACGAGAAATGAATTTCTATCACCAGAAATAAATTCCTCTAATTCTTCATTGGCCGCTCGGATGTAACAGGAGGAAAACCTCATAGTTGCACTATGAAACAATTGTTAGGAGAGGATGGATAGCAAAATGGAAGGAAGATAAAGTGAATGGAGGTACAGTAAAAGCAATGAAATTGGTTGCAGCTCGGGGACGAAGGGACACTGCAAAGAACCTTTAGTAATGCCTACAGTCACCCCGTGAGGTGCACTGACGGCACTCTACCCCGCTACGGGGGTTTGTGTTGTGGATGGGTCGCTGAAACTGATTCTGAAATCAGCATTTAAGTACATCCTTCTCAACGTTGACAATAACGTACATTTATTAAAGGAACAATTATTGATAAGAGGTAAAGAAAATGAACATATTTCGGAACAGTGGTTACCATGGCTACTGGTTTGAAGGTATATGAAAATTGTATTTTCTTCTGAATAGCTTCCACCGGGTACCGATGATTTGTGAATATTTAAATCAGATGGTCAAAGACGTATTTGATAAATTAGCAATCTGAGATGATGTGAGTATTTAGAATTGTACATTTTGAGAATTAGTTTTTTTCTTTTTTTTTACTTGAGTCGAATGAAATAATACAGTCCTGGTTTTGGATATTATTATACTTAGAATTATTCGCATCCTGTTTTGGACGATTTTCACCATCTCTGTGACCTTGAAAGTAGGTCAGTGTCATAATCACTATGTTGAACAATCAGAGGACATTAGGTACGTAGCCGTCACAACAACAACAACAATAATAATAATAATAATAATAATAATAATAATAATAATAATAATAGTCACATTAACATACCAATAATGTTGTGTTTTCCTTTTTCCTTATTCATGATTAAAACTGGACACGCAGTCTCCTTTCTTTGGAAGTAAAAAAAAAAAAATTCTTGACCTTCATTATTATTCTTTCAAGTTATGCGTATTTTTACCCATAAAGAATTTTTGACATTTATCAAGATTTCGTTTATGCTTGTTAAGACATGCACGAACGAAAGTACTCTGTCTACATATAACATGTATATATGTCTACGTGTGACATATGTACACATGTAAAATAACATAACTTATATAAAAACTATAAATACATACTTATATACAAAACTAAAGACTGACACAAACTGTTTAAATATACACACACACACACATATATATGTGTGTTTGTTTATGTATAAATATATATGTATATGCATATATATATATATATATATATATATATATATATATATATATATATATATATATATATATATATATATATAATATATAGGAAAATTTTTATTAACAAATGCTATAAACTAACCCTACATGCTTCATTAATGTTGTATCTGTAGATTACCAGACAGGCAGTTAACTTAATACATTACTCTGGAGCACAGTAATCTTGACTAACTTTCAAACTCGTGTAAAATAAACACGGGAAAATGCTATTATTAAACAAGAAACGCTTTTTTTTTACCTCATTCCATTAGCCATAAAAGGCAGTTAAAGACATACAAAGTGAATTAAAAACATAATCCAACGACGTCTGGAACTGATTCAAAAGGCGTATTATGAAAAAATAAATAATTTACATTCATTATCATTTGGAAGCAATGCCACACAAAAGTTAAAGAGATCACTAAATAGTCAGTGAAAATTATTATTTATCTTCACCTGCTGACAGAAATAGAAACGATAGAGGAGTGAAAAATGAATAATCCCTACATGGAATCTGGTGAGTTATGTGTATAATTAAATAAATCTTATTCAGTTGACTTCTTGACCTTTGCTAACGCCCTCTAATGCATCATCCCAATTCAATACTTTTCCAACGAATTTCCAGTTTAATACCATTACTGGGAATATTTTATACTCTTATTCACCTCTGAGTTCATTCACAAGTTTAGTTATTCACTCACCTTACTCATACATATTTCGTGGTATTAAAGGGAGGATGACACTTATTCAAAGTCAGGAAAACAATTCGGAGAAATCTCGTATCACCGATATCGCCCAGAATAGACAACCGATACCACCCGTATTAAGAAAATGATTAAGTAATGCGATATGTCATTTGCTGGGAATGGCCTGCCTGTCTGTCCGTCTGTCTGTCTGTTTTTTTCTATTCGTTTCACCTATTCATATTTAGCAGACTGTCTCCTTACAGAAGGTCTGTCAGACTCTTGACATAATATTGTTCTCTAAGCATGAATGAAAATTGTATGAAGCCTTAACATGCCATATAAGGATTATTGTGATATAAATGGGACGGGATTAAATTTCACTCTGCTGTAAAACGTGAAATGAACAACGGTTTTCTGACAAAGGATTGCTACGCCCTTTCTAGGAAGGCTGAATTGAAAAGGTGGTAGTGCTATCCTAAAAATGGTACTAGCGCTCAGCGATATCCATGTTATCTGCTAAATTTCAACTGATTTATTACTGTTTTAGTGATCATATGCATTCGCATTTTGGAGAGAGAGAGAGAGAGAGAGAGAGAGAGAGAGAGAGAGAGAGAGAGAGAGAGAGAGAGCTTGAAACGAATTACGTAACTGCTATTTGAGATTAATAGATAACAACCAGCGAGAAACAGGGCAATGCTATTTTGACAAGTTTACGCTTCGTCGTATGGTGGAGGTATAATTTGATGGAATCTCTGCTGTTCTTTGTAATCACAATTAACGTTTGGGATCGCGTCAAGATTAGCGAACCCAACATCTCCATGTCAAGAACAGCGGACCCAATGATCCCCATGTAAAGAATGGCCAACCCTTTCCAGTCCGAATTCCAATCCCACACGAGGGCTAGTACTAAACCCGGCGAAACAGTGATTCATTTACACTGTTTCGCCGTGCCTAGTACTAGCCCCTGGGGCTGGGCGTCAAATGTATTTCGCCTTGTTTAGTACTAGCCCCTGGGGGATCAAATGTCTGGTATCGAAGTGTTCGTGTCTAGAACAGCGAACCTGATTATTCCCCTGTAGAGAATAACGAACCCAATAATCTTCTTGTAAAGAATAGCGAACCCTGCTGTGTATGGGTTCGCTAATCTTGGCATGATCCAACGTTGGTTTGTGGCGATGGGGAGAGAGCGACGGAATCAGATGTGGTGCAGCTTCTATATTATTGGGCAAAGTGGAAGCGATTCATGAAAATTGATGGTTTTCAGTGAAACACCGGAATGGAAAGACAGTCAACTTTACACTGCACATTAATATGCTGATATTTCTTACTCGAAGTTGCTGTAGAATGTGTCACCAGAAAAATATTTCACTTGCTATTTATATATAATAATGACATACGTACAAGTAGAGGTGCATATGCCTACAAATATAATTTGCAATCATTTACATAATATACACTTATGCAGTAAGAGTGGAATCTGTTATATGTTTTTCTGTGTACAGTTGAAAAAACCATGATGAAAACTGGAACAGGTAACATCACCATATATATATATATATATATTGTCACTATATATAAAAATGAATTGTACACACACACACTGATCAGAGACAGACACTTTGCTATCCGTGTAGACATCCCGGGATTATATATGTAATCTGTGGATAGGTTTGCTTAAAACACACACACACACACAAAACACACACAACACTAAAACACAAACATCTCACACTCGAATTCGCCATATATAATATATGGGAAGAAAGGGCGTTATATATATATGATACATGAATATATATATATATATATATATATATATATATACATAATGTACAAGATATATATATATATATATATATATATATATATATATATATATATTTTTTTATGGATGGAGAATGTCAACTTTTTTATGGGGTGATGTTACCTGTTCAGGTTCTCAGTACGGGTTTTTTCAACTGCACACGAAAAAACATATATCAGATTGCACTCTTACTCTCTGGAGAGTTTAATTTGAACCTGCCAGTCACTGAAAACGAGATCTCTATCACAATGTTTAAACTATAGTGTCAACACTTGAGAGGCCTGCCATCGCCAGCCACTGGGAAGTGGAAGTATGGAATCTGCGACAAGATTTACAGATAAAGATTAATGATAAGACTCACCAAAAAATCTCTTGCAAGACACCAACAGCTAGCAACGCCCCCGCTTTGCAACCCAATTCAGCCAAGTGAAATAACAACAAGTGAAAAATGGCCCGAAGTTTCTTCGACACAATCAAGTTTTTTTTTTTTTACAGCCGCTACAGCGTAAATCAAAGCCACCGATTATAGACCTATCTTTCGGTGGTCTCGATATAAAGCTGTATGAGCCTCGACCCATGAAACTTAACCAAGGCCCGGGAGGTGGCTTATCTTATATCGTTGCCAGAAGTACGATTATGCTAACTTTAACCTTAAATAAAATAAAAACTACTGAGGCTAGAGGGCTGCAATTTGGTATGATTGATGATTGGAGGGTGGATGATCAACACTCCGATTTTCAGCCCCCTAGCCTCAGTAGTTTTTAAGATCTGAGGGCGGACAGAATAAAGTGCGGACGGACAGACAAAGCCGGCACAATAGTTTTCTTTTACAGAAAACTAAAAACGAAACTAATTATGACAGTAAAGGGGTCGCTATGGAATTATTATATGGGTGGACAATTCATCACTGAATGGAAGTTCACACAGAGAAACTTCCAGTAATAGTAAACCCATTTTCTACCAGAGGACGAAAGAACTGGCAAATAAAAATGTTTGTCATGTCTATTGCAAAATCGATGTTTGAGGAATAAAATTACAGAGAAATAAAACTTATTGGTTCTGGTTTATTGCACGGATTTCTCTCTCTCTCTCTCTCTCTCTCTCTCTCTCTCTCTCTCTCTCTCTCTCTCTCTCTCTCTCTCTCTCTCGTAATTTAGACTGAAAGGTATAATCGTATAATATAAGCATCTAAAAAGCTGTAAAAAAATTTCCCTCATAAATTTATAGCTATTTCATTTCTTATGATTAATATCTGTTACTAATTATCTAGTAATTTTGTTTTATTATGTGTGTGTGTGCATTTTAAATTATGCGTATTCTGTAAATAATCTTTGAAATACTTAAAAACGAATTCATATCTACTATACAGGTCGACATGTCAGTTTCAAACTGGAATCTGGGTCGCGGCCCAAAAAGGTTGGACACCTCTGGTCAAAGGAATATTGGAGAAGGTTAGCTCCTGATAAGGAAGGAACCCTTTTTCTTGGAGGATCGTGGATATTTATAACAATTTTTAAATCAGTACTGGCATACAGGTCAACACACTTCGCTATATCACCCTCGGTATATGCCTATGAAGCTCAAATATGATTAGTAGGATCTTTATAATGCCCGCAAATTAATTAGATATAGCAAAATCCACTCTACTTTGCAGTTAAGCCCCGCCCACTGATTACGTCACGGCCATTCCTTGAAGCTGATTGGTTGGCAATAGTTTCGAAAAGTTGGTTAATCTGTGGTTCTTTTCATCTTCATTTATTTTGCAATGGTTGTTTTACCGAACTAAAATACGTTCTGCTGATTATCAAAAGGAAAGTTACATTATTCCCTGAAATAAAATCATAATATACATCTCCCCAAAAATAATAATAAAAAAGGAAAAATGAATGAAGTCCGGAGTGTTCCGCGATTCTAAAATGTTGTGTTTTGAAAATGAGGTTCACCTGAATACGGAGGAGGTGAGTCAGTGACACAGGGAATGTCTGTGTTCGAATCGGTGCACTTGAATCACTGGACAGTCATGATTACTGTCTGATATTGTCAAGCATGTTCACCATTCTAAATTTAAACACAAAGACTTTCTCAAGGTTATGCAGACCAGTATCTCATATTGATTTTAGGAAACTGTACTACATTTTAACAGTCATAAAATCGATTTCATCCCAATCGCTTACACATTCTGAGGGATGACAAGCAGTGACTGCACTCTACGAAACCAGTATATGGCTATGTTTAACTTAAAGTTACAGTATGATAGGCTATACGAGTCATATTGGATATAATTTGCAGAGAATTTTCTTAAGGACATTATCCCCATTCGAAGTAAAAGGATCATAAAAATGAATGTAGACCCATGTCTTTTTGTCGGTTTACGTAGCTTATGACGTTTGGATTATAGGCCTATCTTATATTCAGCCGTTTTATTGTGGTTCTTGTTGTTGTTATTCTAGTTTTTGTTGCTTGTAGTGTCTTCGAAAACTTTGCATATGGTAACCTAAAATTGCAGAATAAACATAGACCTATTCATAAAATACTGGTGTAAAGAATTACCTGCCTACTCTTGTTAATTGAAATTTAGTCATTTGTTATAATTAAAAGTAAAGGAGATCCTTATGAATATAGTCTACGCTAGAATATTCTCCTAACAACAGAGAGAGAGAGAGAGAGAGAGAGAGAGAGAGAGAGAGAGAGAGAGAGAGAGAGAGAGAAAATTTACTGACTTATGTGTCCTTTTGTCCAACAGGGTAATCTACAAGAATACCCCCAAAATCAAGTGATTCATGGGGTACTCGCTAACTGGTTTGCATCATCTCATACACAACTTTTTCAGCTATCATTATTTTTTTCTTATTTCGTTAAGCATCCTACGATGCCTTCCTACCATAGCCTTTATTTCCGTAGAAATGCTACAGCAGCCTTATATTTACTCATTACAGTAATATAATTTGTTATCCCTTTTGTAAATATATTTCCAATATAGTTCATTGAGAACAGTGCTGGATGTTGGCGGAAGTTCGTCCGAGGAACGGATGATGACGGCACACTTCGAAGATGACGGAAATAGCGGAAATTTTTTCCGCCATGTATATTCACATGGCAAGAAAGGAAAATAGCATTGAAGACTGAAATTTTTATACCAAAATTTTTATTTGAGTTTTTTAACTGTTTCTACATTTATGAATGGTTTACTGATAACGAATTACTGTATATTTGGAACTGGGCCATCACTCCTGACTGTTTGGAGAGAGTGGCGGGAAATTTGACGAGGCAGAAACTCTGTTGTCTGTGGCCGATTTCCCTGATATTCTACCTCTATGAGGTAAGGCAATCGTACTTTCATATCTTTAACCCATTCATTAATAGGTCTTTATGAAACATCAATAATAATGGAATAAATTTCCGTGATGTCTCAAATTTGAACAGGTACTCTGTGAATAAGATATTGATTTTCGAATCGTGTTAGGCGGGGTATTCAATATTAGGTTTACCTTTATGTCCAAGTTTTAGTAAGTGGGCGGAGTGGGCATCATTCCACTCTCCAGAACGGATGAACTAATGGAATTACCTAAAGTTCTTCAGACCGACTGACAGGTGATCGCACGTGTGGATGGGTAAGCAACGATTTTGTGATAGTTCGCTGCTTGATTTCATCTGGGAGGAATTTCAGCCGCTCGGACCAGAATATGAATACACTTTGTATAGGCCTAATTCTTTTCATTTTTAGACCCTGCTATTTGTAGACCATTGTGAGTCCAAATCATATGATAAAAAATAAAAAAATATATATATTTCCATGTAATACAGACAATCTGGTATAGGCCTGGGCCAGTGTCCTGCCTTTTTATGAAAGGTGTCATTAGGGCTAGAAGGCCTCATGGTCCATTTCATACACTGGACCAGGTTCGAATTTTCATTAGACAAATAATAAGCATACAGCATCTTTGATTTCTTTAGTACTATGATGATGGTTTAAGGAAAGAAATCTTTAGAGAAATATTCTTATAAACTAGGTATTTAAGGAAATTCAGAACTAAGCGTGAGTACAGTCAGGAAGGCATGCATTAATACGAGGAGCTACAAAAATAACAGATGTTTATTAACGTCATAGCCAGGCTCCTGCCCGCCTACACATTAAACATGAGCCAATCACATTTGCCCTTGTACCGTTTGCCACACCCTGTTTATCTTTGTTTTGTGCTGTTGTGTGTATTCTCAATCCCATTAGAGATTGACATGGAGCATTATGGCATTGGAGATGCATTATCATCCAATCCTAGTTCAAGGCTCAGATAATAATGAATAAAATACGGTTTAAAATGATCAGTACTTGTATGAGACCATCTTTTGTTTCCTATATTACTTGCTGTCGGTCATATGGAGACAACCTCGACATGTTTAATATATGCAGCAGTTTTCGTAACCACAATAACCATGCAGCAAAACAACGAACAACCCGAACATCGTAGAGATGAAATTGAGGCTTTATGGTAAGAAGAAAAGTATCCTAACTATGGGGTAGTCTACTAGATCTCTTACCGATAGAGTAATTGCGCTTTCATCAACAAATGAATTATCATTATATCATTACTCCGACAACGTTACGTTTCTACGATTGGTTTGTTTTTTTTTTTTTTTTTTAGTCAATTTGTCCATATCTTCGCGGGATTATTTTTTACGAAAATTATATACCAACGCTAGGCCTAGTCACTGGCTCCAAGTTTTAGAATTTTGAGCTAGACAGGATGGTAACGGACGATATTTCAGAATTTCGGTCCCTCACTGCAACAACTCTATGATAAAATCATTGAAAATGTTTCTTAGTTTTCTTGACGAAGTTGCGATTTTCGATCGTTATTATGTATATAAACCATTATTTCCTTGGCTACCTCCACTAGTGATTTCTGTTGGATGTCCATAGATTCTGGGTTAATGTGGTTGACCACGAAACTCAAAAAACTACCAAAATTTTGATGAAACGCACCGTGAAATAAATCAGGTATACTGACTTGCTGAGAGAAATTCAAGAAGTAATTCAAAACCAGAAGCAAGAAATATATTGGAATCCTTTTGATGGAGCTGGATGGAATCCCCCATCTTGGCTACTTCCCATCTATCATCCTTCCAAACACGAAAAACTATGAACTGATCTTTCCTAGTGACCCCGAACAAAGTTCGGCGGTCGATCTAGGACTAATATTTCTTGGGGGTCATTATATTTATGAGATTTACAGTCTTTTGTTTATGTTTTTACGGTGATCCCCAACGGGCTTGTACTAAACACCCCGCAAAGGTGGATGCTCACCGGGTTAAAACCTTTTCTAAATCCTGGATCCGCCACTGAGAGAGAGAGAGAGAGAGAGAGAGAGAGAGAGTGGAAATCAGAACATTGATAGAGATGCTTTGCTATTTTCATTGTTTTTAAATGTCATTTAGTTCTACGTTAAGAGAGAGAGAGAGAGAGAGAGAGAGAGAGAGAGAGAGAGAGAGATGAACCATATTCTCCTGCTCTTATGCAAGAAGAAAAATAAATAACGATAATAATACTAAGAAAAAGGAGGAAGATAAGAAATATAGAAGATAAACATAACTAAAAAGAACTATGTACTGTCTTAACTATTCTTGTTAACAGTATCGCGCATGAGATTTTTTTTTATTGTTGCTATTGCTGATAGTAATGTTTTATAATCTTAGGATTTAAAAAGGATACTACATATTAAAACAGCGTGGCAACCGTTAAATGAATAATAATAATAATAATAATAATAACAAATTTTCTTCTATATACTTCTTTTCCTCTGGATCGACAGCTCAGGCAAGCCAGGACCGAGCCACTGACCATGTAATACTAATATCATTATTATCAGATAATTAGAGCGATGATGATAAATAGACAATTTCGCATGTAATTGAAACAAACTTAAAGTTTCAAGATATCAGTAGTAATGTAAGGACTGGGGTATGAGCGACATACTGGCTGGGTGTTTACAGTTTTATTGGTTGTTCCTTACTGAGATAAATGTACAGAATCTTGGAAGATGTTATTGACGCGTGCGAGCGGTAATGTAGCGTCTACACACAGACAGGTAAAACAGACATAAAAGGTTCAGACATCTGTGTTTGTTGGCAGACAAACAGATGGCGATATCAAGAGACATGATTAACATACAGTGATGAAACATACATCAGTGGAAAGGCCAGGAAATTCTACCTATGGTCAATTGCTTGAGATTCAAGACAGATTAATGGATACAATGCAGTAGCATAATAAATGTGAAATGGAGAGACATTTGGCGTCTTCACAAACAGAAACACACATACAGTTTGATACAGAAGATTCGTTGGAACATTATGAATACATGATTAGAGTGCTTGCATGGCAATGCAAGTAGTGGTGATTGTACATACATTAAGACAACAATGCTTAGGGAGAAACAGACGGAAATATTGTATGGTTGAAATAGCGTTCCTGTAGAGAAAGAAAAGGAGATGCTGGCTTTGTCCTGTCCACTTCGATGATGACGATTGACGAGCACACGAACACACACGTGTTTGGAAGAGGCAGCATCGGGGCTCTTACAAGTACTCTCCCCCAAGACGTGTGTAACGTCTGATTGTTTGGAAGAGACAGCGTCGGGCTCTTACAATGTTCCCCCCACAAGCGAGGCATCGATGCGGAAATTGTCTTGGCGACAATTGTAGTTGGCTCGAAGGGCTTGGGCTATGGGCGGGTAGGAGGCTGAAGGGCGGCACCGGCCAGCAGGAGCTCGAGGAGGACGGGAGCTGGTTGAAGGGTGACGTCGGATGATCCTTCGGTGGCCGGGTCGAGGGCTGAAGGATGACGGCGGCTGATCCTTGGTAGCCAGCTCGAGAGGGGCGGCAGCTGGCTGAAGGATGACTTGGCTGGTCCTTCGTTGGTCAGCTCGTCCAGTACGAGTGCGGGGGCGGCTTCAGGTTTCCTGGAGGAGGCATCCAGGGCTCCGGTGGTGGAGTGGGTCATCTCGGAGGTTCGGACTAATACTGAGAACTCAGGAAAGGCTGGAAACAGCCAGGCGGCGAAGGGTCTATCGGCGCGTGGGTCGTCATCTTGGGTCGGCCGGGTCCTTCGGGTCACTCCGGGGTCACCAGTGTAAGGACTGGGGTATGAGCGACATACTGGCTGGGTGTTTACAGTTTTATTGGTTGTTCCTTACTGAGATAAATGTACAGAATCTTGGAAGATGTTATTGACGCGTGCGAGCGGTAATGTAGCGTCTACACACAGACAGGTAAAACAGACATAAAGGTTCAGACATCTGTGTTTGTTGGCAGACAAACAGATGGCGATATCAAGAGACATGATTAACATACAGTGATGAAACATACATCAGTGGAAAGGCCAGGAAATTCTACATATGGTCAATTGCTTGAGATTCAAGACAGATTAATGGATACAATGCAGTAGCATAATAAATGTGAAATGGAGAGACATTTGGCGTCTTCACAAACAGAAACACACATACAGTTTGATACAGAAGATTCGTTGGAACATTATGAATACATGATTAGAGTGCTTGCATGGCAATGCAAGTAGTGGTGATTGTACATACATTAAGACAACAATGCTTAGGGAGAAACAGACGGAAATATTGTATGGTTGAAATAGCGTTCCTGTAGAGAAAGAAAAGGAGATGCTGGCTTTGTCCTGTCCACTTCGATGATGACGATTGACGAGCACACGAACACACACGTGTTTGGAAGAGGCAGCATCGGGGCTCTTACAGTAAAAGCTGCACTATACAGTACAGGCACGTGCAGAGGGGGGTTGCTAGGGGTGCTCGAGCCCCTGCCCCTTTTCGCAAATGTATTGAAAAGTGCCCTTTTGTGTCAATAATAATTATAATAATAATAATCCCGGATCTGGACTGGAAATACCAGCCTATCAGAAGGCTGTGTTGAGTAGAAAAAAAAATAATAATAATAATAATAAAAACAAGAGCTTAAAGAGAGTCATAGACCATGAGAATGGCCAGTGTGGGCCAGTGGCTGAATTGCAATATTGCCAGCTCTCCAGGAGTCAAGTGGGTCCCTTACAAATGAGAGACATTAGAAAATTTCATTATTGAACAAATTTTTTCCTCTATATATATATATATATATATATATATATATATATATATATATATATATATATATATATATATATATATATATATATATATTATAGTTTATAGATATATCACATAAATGTATTCTTTGTAAGCTCAAACTAGGCCTACTTTGCAATGTCTTATGCATTCTGGCTAATGGCTATACTGCTAGGGAAGAGGGAACAGTGTAACACTAACACATCACGGAGGCAAAACAACGCTCTTTAATCGGTATTCCTTGTTTATCATTTGTACATGGGCTATATTTTCTGCACTTACAACTAAAATCAATGTTTCATTCAACAAACATCTGTTATAACATTTATAATAAGAAAATGGCACAGTGTGTTAAAGAAACAGAAAAAATATCCTCATAATTAATTTTGTGAAATGTAGCCTAGGCTAAGGATGGTGTGGTGTGCTTAGTGAATTTAAATTTCATTTCAAAGGATTGACGATTATTATAGTGATTTCAGAAACTCAAAGTGACGTGTATAAAGTGTTGTGCTGAAATGAAGTGGTGTCGTTATTTTTTAAAAAAAAAAACACAAAGACTTTACATATTTCAACATTTCAGGACAACACTTTACTACACACAGACCTAGGCCTACAGGCTACAGACGTACTATTGGGGTGTTGGTAATTATAATTTTTCAGTTGATGAGGGGGGGGGGGTATTTATGGGGTGAAGACGGAGTTTATGGGTTGAACACTATCATTTTTGTCACGATTTTGCATATATCAAATTACATACACACACAAATATATATATATATATATATATATATATATATATATATATATATATATATATATATATATATATATATATATATATATATATATTCTTTCTTTCTTCTTTTATCTTTGAATTTAAGGACTAGCTTTGGCCAAGGTAATGGTTTTGGCTTCTAGACTCATTTTTTATAAACATATTCAAAGTATTAACCAAAATAACCTTTTACGGGCTATATATATATATATATATATATATATATATATATATATATATATATATATATATATATATATATATATATATATATATATATATATATATATATATATATATATATATATATATATATATATATATATATATATATATATAATTTTTTTTCAACATCCAGCATCATGAGGCCGAATTTCCGTCTTCCTTGGCTTTTGTGTCATCTTTAATCATTTTATGTTATTATGTTATAATACCCTTAGATATCTTGGAATATTGAATACTGTAACATTTGTCTTTCCATTCAGATTTTATTATATTAATCATCTTGAGTATGCCACGGAAGGAGAGAAGAAAAAGGAACAGGAACGGTGCAGACAAGATGCTGCCAAAGGTAGCAGAACTCTTTATGATTGGATGAAGCCTAGAGTGGCAGCTTCAATATCTGAGCAAGTGGAGGAGGATTCAGAGGACCGGGAGGAGACTCAGGAGAGCGAAGAATCAGAAACTGAAGATATGGAAGCAGACGATGAGCCAAATGAAGAAGACAGTGTAGATGACCTAGAAGAGCAAGTTGCTCCACAGGAGCCCCAGATTGAAGCAAGAGCCGAAGTGACTGATGTTGAAGAGCCATTTTCCATGCTACCTGAATTACAATATCCAAATGATCCTGCACATGTTGTTACTTATAAGATACGTATTAGTGAATCTTTTATCAAACTCTGCAATAATTATGGTCCTTGTCAACCTGTAATTTCATATCCCAAGAATTTAGAAGGACGCTCGTTTCAGAAGAAATGGTATGAAAAGAACTCTTGGTTAGAATATTCACCTCAGAAAGATGCCATGTTCTGCTTCAGCTGTCGTCTGTTTTTGACTGAGGAAAGGTACAGTGGCTGAGTAGCTTGAAATCAGAGGGCATAAGCCGTTGGAGGACAGCTTTAGAGAAAATAAAAGAGCATGCTGGTTCAGAATCTCACATGATTGGTATGGTTCGATGGAAAGGATTCCAGAGCCAAGCATTAGATATTGCATTAGAAACAGCAAACAGAGAAGTACAAGCTGCTAGAGACAAAGAGAAGCAGAGAAACTGAGAAATTTTAGACAGGTTGATCTCCATCACACTATACTTGGCAAGACAAGGTTTGCCATTTAGGGGCGACGGAGAAATCTCTACCAGTGAAAATCGAGGAAATTTTCTTGAACTTGTAGAAATGTTTAGCAAGTATGACAGCGTTGTTCAATTGCACCTTGATGTAATTAAAGAAAAACAAGATATACTGAAAAGACCCCAAGTGTCACTACTTTCAAACAGGACTCAGAATGACCTGATCAAGGCTTTGGCCATTTCAGTTAGAAGAGTGATATTAGAAGAAATTCACCAGAGCAAGGTCTTCTCCATCCTCATGGATGAAACAACAGATGTTTTCACATACAGAACAGGTCTCTTTTGTTGTGAGGTATGTTCATGACTTCAAAATAAAAGAACGTTTCATACAGGTATTCAATGTTCAATCAACAACTGGTGAGGCACTGGAGAAAGAAGTGACCTCTATGCTTAATGCAAATAACCTAAACATAGATGATATGCGAGGGCAAGGATATGATGGGGCAGCAAATATGAGTGGAATATACAACGGATTGCAGTCCAGACTCCAGAGACAGAACCCAAAGGCACTCTATGTACATTGTCATGCACATTGCCTAAATCTAGTCTTAGTTGAAAGTGCCAAATCAAGTATTCAGTTTATAACTTTTTCAGCTTGGTGGAGAAATTGTATGCTTTGTTGCTAACTCTTCAAAACGGCATGCTGCATTCATGGAGATCCAAAAAGCAATGTATCCAGAAGATCGCCCACTTGAACTTCAGAAGCTATCAGACACAAGATGGGCTTGCAGAGAATCAGCTCTTAGAACTATGAAGAAGGTCATCCCAGCTCTGAAGCAGTTTCTAGAAGAGATAGTGCAAAAGGATCCTCCTGACACGTCAGCAGGGGAGGCCTCAATATTGCTGAAAAGTATTAACTTTGAATTTCTTGTTTGTCTTGAGATTGCTACCCCAGTTTTTCAAGAAACTGCCTATGCATCTAATGCACTACAACTGAAAGACCTTGATTTAGCTGCTTCCTATAGAATTGTGGATGGAGTGCTACAAAGCTTGAGAGAGTTAAGAAATGATGAGAAGTTTCAAGAGATTTTTACAAAAAGTCAAAGACAGAGCTGAATCTATGGCCATCAACCTCCCCTCTGTGATTCCTGGACAAGGCAGAAGAAGGAAAACGTCTGAAAGATACAAGTATAGTGCTACATCTGCTACTACTGAGGACCAGCAATATCAGACCTTGATGATTACTACCCGTGTGAGAGTATTTTATGTGTTTTTAGATAAAATATCTCAAGAGCTACAAAGAAGATTTAAAGATGGAGACAACACAACAAGGGGTATCTTAAAGGCTTTCCATTACATGACAGTCCAAGATAACTGGAAAGAACCTGTGAATGAAGAAGCATTCAAGTCATTACAAAAATTATGTCAGTTTTATGAGCTAGAAGAAGTAGACAAGTTACAGTTGGAATTGAAGATTTTTATTCCTCATTTCCTTGCCATCCACAGAACACTGCAGCTTCAATGCTCAACCTGATGAAGGTAAACAATACTCAGGAAATATTTCCACTTATGCTTGAACTTTTAACAATTTATGCCACTCTGCCTGTCACAACTGCAACAGTGGAAAGGACCTTCTCCAAACTCAAGCTTGTGAAGACTAAGCTGCGTAGCCAGTGCAGTGAGGAGAGGCTATCTGATCTTTTGTTGCTAGCAATTGAAAAGGATATCAAAATCAACAACTGTGAGGTTATCAACATATTCAAAGAAATGGCACACAGGAGGGTTCTCTTATAAATATAAAATGATAAGTCTGGTTAGCAACCTACTGTATTAATCATACTGATTGATCATTTTCTTTTTGTTATTTATTTGTAAATAATATATAATTTTTCTTTAAATATATTCCCAAGCTCTATTGCTGCAGGTAGTCAGTGCGGTATATTGCATGTTCATCTAAGGCATTAGCCTACTTGTACCTATGATAATCAGTCATGTTTATTGTTTTCTTGAATTATTAATGCCTAGTTTAAATAAAGTTGAGAGAATATTGAGAAGTTGTATGTATATTTTGCCTCATTCATTATTATATTTTGCCCTTTTTTTCACTTAAGCACCTGCCCTGTAAAAGTTCTCTGCACGTCCCTGATACAGTAGCAGTAGTAGTACTATTAGTTAAACACCAGCCAAGAATTAGATAAAACAAACTAAAGCACACATTTTTCAGAATAAATTATACCCCTTGTTAAAGTCACTTGAATCGTAGTTCAGTATATTATTTCGGTGGCTTTAAGAATACGTAAAGTTGTGGTATGTATAACAGCTAGTTTTTCCCTCTTAGTGATAATCAAGCACTCAGAATGTCTGTATTTATGGTATGAGAATCCATTCAAAGGAAGTCTGAAATTCATTTGCTACTAGAAGGAGGAAGTTATTTAATTTGTCGATTCTTGTGAAACAAAATAGTCGTGATACCAGTTGTATTAGGTTGTACCTGTATAGTTGTACAAGAAACCATGAAAAATAGTTAAGTCTACTCTCTAGCTCACTTTAAAAGAATATGTTAATAAGAGAAAATGTATTTTGATGGTAAATTAAAGAAAATATAACTGGTCTTGCAGATTTAGTTTTGGTCATTCAGTGAAAGAAGCGCAAATTGTGATGTCATCATTTTTTTTTATCTAGGTATGGCATCTGATTAATGCTCTAACATTTAAATATTTCAAAAATTTTGAATGCAATTTCATTAGTTACCATTTTAACGTCTGTAAGCTGAAAAAAACTAAAAAACATTGTTATTTGAACCTTCTCATGAGAATATGAAGTTAAAAAAAAGAAAAGTTGATGGAATTTTGCAGCTGAAACGTAGTTAAACACTTTATAATTATAATCCTAGGAAGATCTCGGATTTTTTCAGCGGGCGTAAGTGCCTCTCGGCGATGACTTCTCTTGACAGAGCCAACAAATGTTGTAGGCATATCGCTCTATCTGTAATTTTTACGTAGGTAAATGAGGTTCACTTCTTGTTTGCTTACTTAACGATAGTGTCTCTCTGCAATAATAATATGTATTGCCAATGAATGAGAAACATCACTTGGAAATAATGTATGTACTATGTATTCTTTTGTGCATGTTGTTTAAGCTGGGAAGCGGCCTGGGGGTTTGTTGTTTTTGGCTGTCAACTCCCGCCATTGGTCCAGGTACGCTTTGCTAAAATGTATTCCTTTAAGTTGTGAATAAAACTTGGAATGTCATGCCATGTACCTTGTAGTTAGCCTGGTTGATGAAAACACTACAGTGGCGACAATGGAAGCAGGAAACTACAGGTTTGTTGGAAAGAAGTTGGTCTACCTTAAGTAGCTGCTTTAGCCTAGCTACCGGAGAAGTTAGGCTAACTTAGGCCTAGGCTACGTTGCAGTTCAGCGGTGTGCTGGCGTAATTTTTTTCCTTTTTCCACGACCTATCAAAAGTAAGATGACGTCCAAACGAGTGCTTGAATTTAACCCAGACTAGCTGAAGTTTGGTTGTTGGTTAGATTTATTTACAATGAACTGTCAAGTCAATGAAATGACGAAAGAGGAGGCCAAGAGAGCAATGCTGTCATCGTCTATTGGTGTTGATACTTTTGCTACAATGTGTAAGTTAACTGCACCAAGATCGCCTTCTGCTGTACCTTCTGATGAATTAGTGACAGTTTTAAAGTCTCATTTTATTACTAAGCCTAGTTATCATAGAGCTTTATGTGATTTTTTGCAAAGAAAAAGGGTATTATTTCACTTATGGACATTAATTGCTTTCAACATAAAATATAGGTTTTTCTGTTGTATTATGATGTGATTTGAATGATTTTGAGGTTTATTTCCATCGCAAATGAATACTTATCCTTCCCCGACAAATGATATACTGTATACAAAATTAATAAAATTACGACTTGTCAGAATACTGCACCCCCCCTCTCCATAGCTAATACGGCAAAACTGTAATCAGTAAACACAGTTTTGCCGTATTAGCTATGAGAAGGGGTGCAGTATTCTGACAAGTCGTAATTTTATTAATTTTGTATACAGTATATCATTTGCCGGGGAAGGATAAGTATTCATTTGCGATGGAAATAAACCTCAAAATCATTCAAATCACATCATAATACAACAGAAAAGCCTATATTTTATGTTGAAATTTTCCATAAGTGAAATAATACCAGAA
The DNA here is from genome assembly GCF_040412425.1 of Macrobrachium rosenbergii. NCBI lineage: Eukaryota > Metazoa > Arthropoda > Malacostraca > Decapoda > Palaemonidae > Macrobrachium > Macrobrachium rosenbergii. Next base: position 26,460,837 of record NC_089754.1, on the reverse strand, counting down.
AAAGAAAGGAAGGGGGATGAGACAGTTAAGGGTTATTATCAAGCTGAATTAAAACTGTTAGCCCAGCAGTGTGAATTTGGGACAGAATTCGACCGACGTCTGAAAGAACAATTATTGGTTGGAGTTAAGTATACCTTAGTTTTACCAGACCACTGAGCTGATTAACAGCTCTCCTAGGGCTGGCCCGAAGGGTTAGACTTATTTTACGTGGCTAAGAACCAATTGGTTACTTAGCAACGGGACCTACAGCTTATTGTGGAATCAGAACCACATTATAGCGAGAAATGAATTTCTATCACCAGAAATAAATTCTTCTAACTCTTCATCAGCTGGCCGGGGAATTGAACTCCGGCCCATCGAGTGACAGTTTAATAGACCAAGGAGTTTATTTCAGGATACTGTTAGCTGATCCTTTTGATTTTAAGACAATATCTTTGCGGATTTGCTGACAAAGGTTACAAATTTGGAGACAGCTTCCGTAACGGAATTTAAGTCTACTTCTACTCTGAATGGTTCTGCTGAGAATAGCACAGTGAATAGGCAGGAATTCCCAAAAATTTTAGTTCTAGTACTACGAATAAACCCAAGAGTCACCCAGGTAAAATGCCCAGTAAGTGTTTCCACTGTGGACGTAGTAATCATTGGGCAGATAAGTGCAGATATAAGGATGCTACCTGTTATAGTTGTGGCAAAACAGGTCATGTAAGCTCAGCATGCCTTAGTAAGAGGGGGAAAGGTTCAAAAGTTCATTCTCTTAATGAGGCGGCTGTGCCTAGTGAAGTTGAAAGTTTCTCACACTCTTATGATTTGTGTAAGCTTTTTGAAACTAATTTGAACTGCGTTGAATCTCTCAATAATGAGGATAAGCCCCATCGGGAATGATGAAGTTAAATGGTGTTCCCATTGAGTTTGAGATGGATACCGGAAGTGGTGCTTCCACTATTTCTAAGAGGGATGTAGTAAAATTACAGTTGTCCCCATCTCCCTCAAAGAAGCAGTTATTTAATTATTATAAATTAGAAATAAAAGTATATGGAGAAGTAGCGTGTGATGTGGCAGTTAATGGCAAAATTGCCAAAGGATCAAACATTTTTTGTAGTCGATAATGATGTGAACCTAGCTGGTAGAGCTTTAATGAAGAAGCTGAAGTATCAGTGGGTGCAGGTTGATGCTGTACGGTGTAATAATGCAGTGACTAAATGCATGGAATTATATGATAATCGTCAGGTAAAGGAGAATTTGCCTATATTGGATTATGAGAGTAATTTACAATTAAAAGAAAATGCATTACTCAAATATTTCAAAGCCCGTTCTGTACCATATCATTATAAGTGTAAAATTGAAAAGTCATTGAAAGATTTAGAAAAAAGTAAAATCATTAGTAAAGTAGAGCATGCTGGAGACTGGGCAAGTCCAACTGTACCAGTAGTTAAGCCATCTGGTGGAGTTCGGGTCGTTTCGGCCGTAAGTCATTTAGGCCATAAGCACGTTTACGTGCAAAATGGGCGCCGTGTTTAGTACCAGCCCCTTGGGGATGTACGTAAAACATAAAATAATAACGGTAAATACCATAAACATAACGGTAAATACCATAAACATAACGTCTTACATTGTTTTGGATGTTACGGCCTAAGTGACTTACGGCCGAAACGACCAGGACCGATCTGGTGATGTAGGAGGACTCGTATATTTCAAATATGTAAATACCCAAACTAATGAAAATACATTTCCATTACCAAAACTAGAGGATATTTTGGCAAGTTAGATCTAAAAAATGCACATCTACAGTTGTCAGTGAGTAAAGACTCGCAGAAATATTTGGTTACGAATACTCACCTTGGTTTATATAAATTTCAGATTGCCATTTGGGTTGTCGTTTGCACCAGGTATATTCCAGAGGTTTATTACTGAGTTATTAGCAACTGCTGAAAGGGTGCAAGTATTTTTAGACGACATAATTATTGTAAGTGATACCCAGGAGGAGCATGACAAAAGGTTAAGTCAAGTCTTATCTATATTGCAGAAAAGAAATGTTCAAGTTGAACAAGAGTAAATGCCAAATTAGTGTAAGGGAAGTTCCTTATTTAGGATATGTGTGAAGGCATTAGGCCAGATCCCAAGAAAATTCAATCCATTCTAGAAGCTCCTACTCCAAATTCTGTATTGTCTCTTAAATCATTTTTAGGATTGTGTGCTTACTACAATAGGTTTGTACCATAGTTCAGTTCAATTTTATGTCCTTTGTATAACCTAACACAGAAAAATGTTAAGTTTCATTGGTCAGTTGTTCATGATCAAGCTTTTAATGCTATTAAGGAAGCTTTGGCTTAACCAAAGATTTTAGACAATTTTAATCCAGAGGGTATGTTGATACTGGAAGTGGACGCAAGTCCAATAGGAGTTGGGGCTGTTTTGGAACAAGAATTGAAGGGTAAAATATCCACTATTGGATTTAAAAGTGAAAACTGTCAAAATCTAAGTGTAATTAATCTCAGTTGTGTTTGGAGTTAAGAAATTTCCTGATTTTCTTTTGGACAACCCATAAGCTGTAATTCATCTGTTTAGTCCTTGTAAGAGTATTCCACAAATGTCAAATGCTCGAATTCAAAGGAGGGCATTATTTCTCACAGCTTTCAAGTTTAAGACAGAACACATTAAAGGTGAGAATAATACTGTTGCCGATGCCCTTAGTAGATTACTGTTAAATCGGGATGATACTGATTTTCAGGTACCAGGTGAATATGTCAATTTGATAAGCATTCTGAATAATAATAAATCTCTTGATTTTGATGTAATAAAAGAATGTATGGAGAAAGATACTCTGTTGTGTCAAGTAAGAAAATTTGTGAAAAATGGTTTTCCTAAAGTAAATGAAATTGATGATTCTGTAATGACATTTTATAAAATAAGACATGATCTTTCATTATATGAAGAGGTGTTATTATCCAGGAGTCGTGTAGTGGCTCCTGGAATATTGAGAAAATGTGTTATGGATGCTCTTCATGAGGGTCATAAGGGTATTGTTGCCATGAAGGCAGAAGCAAGGTCTGTGATATACTGGCCCAGTATGGACCAAGGTATTAACCAAGTAACATCAAATTGCTCGCTCTGTGTAGCAAACCTTAAACCTAAGGTCGTATCTCCTTTGTCGTGGCCTTCAGTGGATAGGTCTTGGTCATGCTTGCATGTTGACTACTGTGGACCTATTGAAAATTATTAATTTTTTTATTGTAATTGATTCATTTTCTAAACTTATTGATGTATTTCCATGTAAGACTATTAATTCAGAAGGTACCATACAATGTTTGAGAAAGTGTTTTGCTAATTTTGGAATACCTGACTCAGTTGTGTCAGACAGTGCATCTTGTTTTATGTCTAAGGAGACTCAAGATTTTTTTAAAGAAAAATGGTATTAAACATTGCTCTAGAGCTCCTTATAATCCGAGTACAAATGGTCTTGCAGAGAGGGCGGTGAGGATATTCAAGAAGAATTTTAAAAGGTTTGATGTTAAGTTACCTATTTGCACGAGAATTTTAAGTTTTTGTATTCCTATAGAAGGTCAGTGCAGTCTTCTACTGGTTGCTCTCCTGCTGAATTAATGTTTGGAAGGAAATTTAAAGGCCCATTAGACATCATTATGCCTAAACAAAAATAAGTTCCAGATTGTGTTGATTTTAAATTTAAAGTAGGTGATGCCGAATATGCCAGGAACTTTGGTAAAGGACCAGAATGGGTCGAGGCAAAAGTTACAAAAGTATTTGGTAGAACAAATTATTTAGTGTCTGTAAATGTAAATGGCAATTTAATTTGGAAGCGTCATTTATCACAGTTGTTTGAAAGGAAATTGTATAATCCTGTTGAAGCCTGAGTCTTCACCTCCCAATATCAGTGTTCCAATGGTGGCCCCTGTGCCAATAAGTTCACCTCCCAATGTCATTGACTCAAGTGTAATAAATATTCCTAATGATTATGGTTTCCTGGAAAGGTGTAATCCAAACTCTGTACAAACTGATGTTAAGGAAACTCCTAAATCCCAGAGTAGGCCATGTGTTGCTTTAAGGTCGTCTACTCGAATTATAAAAAAAAAAAAAAAAAAAAAACCGGATAGGTTAACAGAACAAAATACGTAATTTTACCTATGGGGGGAGTAATGGTATGTATTGCCAATGAATGAGAAACATCACTTGGAAATAATGTATGTATTCTTTTGTGCCTGTTGTTTAAGCGGGGAAGTGGGCGTTTGTTGTTTTTGGCTGTCGACTTTCCGCCATTCACCGAGGCACGCTTTGCTAAAATGTATTCCTCTAAGTTGTGAATAAAACTTGGAATGTCATGTCATGTTTCTGTCAGACTACCTTGTAGTTAGTCTGGTTAATGAAAACACTACAAATAACTTCTGTTACGAAGAAATATCTCTTCGTTTCCATGATAATCTTGATCCATATCTTTCGCAATACTTTAAATGACAACCTTGCAACCATTTGAGATAGTTAATTTCTCAGTTGATTCCGTAGAGAATTTATCACTGTAAGTTTCATTAACAATATGAAACGAATACAAACAAGCTCGTTTAAAATGTAAACTCGTTCATTGCAGAAGCCTGGTGGGATTAGCGTCCTGAAGGGATAGAGGTTAGTCTTGACTCCCAACGGCGGCCCATTAACTATCATACAAGTATGTCCATCATGGGTTTGGCTTATTTCACTTTTATGATTTAGGACAATCTAGATCAGGTTGGGATGGGGCTGGCGCTCTATACCTAGGTCTGAATTATGTTGCCTGGGTAGTTCCAGGACAAAGTCAGGTAGGACCAGGTCCAATGGGTTAGGTTTGGGAGAGGGATCTAATTTATAACACAATTGTTGAGGTCATTCACTCGTTTTTGGTTCCCCTTCTCCAACCCCCATGACGACTCCACTATGGGCTACGCTACAAAACCTATAGCCTAAGGTCTGGAGAAATATTAAAAAAAAGGCTTACTGCAATAATTATGGTCAAATGGGCATAAAACACTTCCATAAGTGGCCAATACAGACCCCCAAAAATTCGTTGTTCATGTATTTGACAATGTAAAAAGGTAGGATAGGACTACTAGTACTTACTCCAGTCTGCACCTACGAGTTAACCTACTATCTGCCTTAGTTTAGTTAACACCATTACAAATTGAAAACAAATGACTTAAATTGTACTAGGCCTGGGCTAAACTAAACCCTTCTTAAAGCCTTCCCACCATACAAGGTATTAAGCGATTACACGTAGGCCTTGGCTATCTGAAGCGTAGGTCTAACCTACTGGACAAAAGTTGCAGGATTTTCTGAGGAAAAACTGCGACATTTTCTGAGGAAAAACTGCGACAGCTCGAGTGAAAGTCGTCCATATCTGTTATGGCATGTCTTTTTGGAAGATAGGCCTAAAAAGGCAACTTAGTTTTATCTGCGGTCGAGTTGGAAGTAACCAGCGGCCTATAAAACCAGACAGCTCTGCACTCCATGTTCCCAAAAGTATTTAGAAATACATAGTCGGCAGGTAGTTGCAGTCACTGGAGTACGTACTTGAACGACTATTCTAGGAGTTTCGAGAAAGCATGAGGAAATCGTCAACACCATCATATTATATCCCAATGACACCTAAAGTTCCCAATGCCCCTCAGTTGCGACTCTGGTTAAGGATTTTGTAGACAGCTTATACTGTCCATAGGTAATTCCTGCGTACAGTTTCAAAAGATGGGATGTCAAATTAGAAAGTTATGTAAATGACTATAATGCAAGTCATAGTACTATTGTCCTAGGCATCGCAATTATTACCTGTCTCTTGGCATAATTGTTTACGTTTATTTTGGTCATAAAATAGAACCAGCTTTTACTCTTTGAAGTAAAGATAGAGAATGGAAAGTATCCGACTGTCTAGGTAAAGAGAAAAAAAATAATATTCACATAATTAAATTATCTAATCCGGAGTTCTCAGATATTCGAGAACGCGCCAAAAGATGTAAGACTGAGATTGATTTTAAAAATTTTAAAATACTTTCCAAAGTTCTTAGTTCTTCTCTTACTATCTTTGAATCACTTTTTATTAAACTACTAGTACCAAGATTGAATAACCATCGGCACTCGTGCCCGCAAATTTTACGTTCATTCACTGTGGTATACGTGGCGTCACAATTACCATGGCCATCCACGCATTTATGTGTATGTGCACTTGCTTATACGTGTACATTCCACTTTATGAATATACATTGCATATCGTGGAGTTGAAACTACTATATCAATTAAAAGCTACTCTATTCCCAACAGATACGGGAAGAGAACTATTTGCGATAAGAAAATGACGTGTAGGTCTATACCGTGTCATTGCCTCAAAATATAAGAAATTGATGTGTAAGCGTATGACCTGTCATTGCCTCAAAATATAAGAAATCGACGTGTAGGCCTATGCCCTGCCATTGCCTCAAAATATAAGAAATTGCCGTGCAGGCCTAATCTCTCAATGATATTAACATTTCACATGCAGAAATATGAAGAATTAATACCCTAATATCGGAACTGGTTGCATAAGTCTATGCTTCATTTCAATTAGTATGGTCTATGTGGGATCGCTTGTGTAGGCCAGCACCAATTAAAAAAAAAAAAAAGATGCCTGTGTATTTAGGCTGCGCATGATTAAAAAAATGCGCAGACAAAATGATCCAAGATCTTCATAATGATATACAACCTAATATATCTTATATCGGAGATATTAATTGCATACTCCACAAATTCGGGAACTCTCATCTGTGGTGCCATGATTCATGCACGAAACTCTACATTACCGAAGGGAGTCAAATCCGTACTGGTAATCATTTGGACTGTTAACTAGTTTGACGTCATTCCCCCTTCGAGAGCTAGCCAATCACTGGCGTGCAGTGGGAAGGGCTTAGCTGCAAAGCTGGGTGGATTTTGCTATAGTAACACCAACAGTGCTGTAAATAGCATCTACACTCTACCTGCACGAGTGTGAATGTGGTTTTGGAAACTACAAGAACACAACAAACAAGCTCTTTATTTACCGTAATCTTCATTTAAACGTTCATGCCGACAAACAACTACCCCGAAAACTTTCCGTTCAACTTTTCATAAACTACGTTGTTATGAATGTACCTAAGCAATTTAAATGAAGGAAAATCTTTATAATTTACGGATATTCCGTATAAGGTTATATGCATGAACCACAGAGGGTCAGTGACGACTGAATATGTTATGTGCAGCCTAGCACAGCGTAGTTTGGTGTGGCACCACCAGGGCAGCGCTGCTTGCAGGCTCAGAGCCTTGTGGTTATCTCTAGACACTCAGAAACCGCGGAAATCGAGTTGGTGCTTAGTTTGTGTAGCAATTGTTTTCGTTGATCATCTTCATAATGGTGCGTTGTGCAGCTTACAATTGCAGGAATTGCCGCAGGAATTCTTCAAGAGCAAATGGTATAACATTTCACAGGTAAGCAAAGCATACTGAGTTCGAGTTACTCGTAATTTCGTGATAGTTTGAACAATGTTTTATTGGCAGTAGATAAGCCTTCTCTGTAACTGGAACATGGCTTATATTTTCAGCATATTATTCTGGTATGTAAGTGCAGTGTCTAATACAATTTTGAAATCATTATCATTAATCTTCCATATGCCAAAGAATATGAAATACAGACAAAATCTTTCTCGCTACTGAAAGTGCTTAATATTAGGTAGGCTTGTATGTTACTGATTGTGTCAACAAGTCTGGCCTTTCAAACGTCACTCACCTGCTGTACTCTGTTAGTCATTAAGAATTCTTTGCAGTAGATAGGCCTGTAAGAGACTATTTCATCAGTTTTTCAAATTTAGACATGAAAAGGCAGCATTAGAGTTGTTTAACAAATTCAAATTCATGTTATCAAACATGGCTTTGTAACGAAGTTTGAGACATCACACTTGGTGAGGTTATTTCAGGACGACGTAAACAAACCGTAGAAATCAACTTATTCAATGCAAGGTAGAAAAAAACGTTATATTTTTATATATACAAAGGTCTCGTTTAATTTGTTTTCATCAAATGGTATGTTTCATAGATTGGTAGTAATAAGAAAATGAGGTTTGGTACCCAGGGCTAGACTTATGCCCTGAAACTACACATTTGGTACGATACTATCTTGTTGTAAGTGTAACTTAATTTCGATTATATGAAAATGATTTGTTTATGGTAACAAATATCGTATCCTCATGCCAAAGAAAAGAAATAGCCATTAAGAATGGTAACAAGGAAAAGGATCTGGGCTAAACAAACGCTAGACCTATAACTATTGATTCGTCAGGTATTTTTATGGTTTTGTCAAAATTAATTTCTTATGATAGCCCTTATGTAACAGTTCTTTCTAAGTACCGTTCCAAAGCCGTAGATTAGTAAGAAATGACCTTGTTAGCTAGACCGCCTTCACAGTGGTGCTATTTTTTGCTTGACATCAAAAATACTTGGTGGTAGGTAGACCTGGAACCTGTTGTTTATGTTAACATGACTTGTTTTAACCTTAAAACACTGATGAATGACGGTAAAAGTTGTGTATATATATATGTATATATATGTATATATATATATATATATATATATATATATATATATATATATATATATCACGTGTGCGTGTGTATGTGGGTATGCATATATATATATATATATATATATATATATATATATATATATATATATATATATATATATATATATATATATATATATATATATATATATATATATATATATATATATATATATATATATATATATATATATATATATATATATATATATATCTATAACTGAATCATGAAAATATGGAACGTGACGAATGTATGAATAAAGACAAAATCCACGAAGGAAAGAGAAACACTGGAGTGCTGAGAGGCCTTTCGCTTTCGACTATCGTCCTTTACTTAGCAGACTGCAAAGTAAAGGACGACAGTCGAAAGGCCTCGCAGCACTCCAGTGTTTCTCATTCCTTCGTGGATGCTAAGTAAATGGACGACAGTCGAAAGGCCTCGAAGCACTCCAATGCTTCCTTTTCTCCATGGATTTTGTCTTTATATATATATATATATATATATATATATATATATATATATATATATATATATATATATATATATATATATATATATACAGTATGTATATATATATATATATATATATATATTATATATATATATATATACATATATATATATATATATATATATATATATATATATATATATATATATATATATATATATATATATATATATAATTCTTCACGCCCTTTGAATACACATGTCACTTCAAAGCCTGAGATCCAAGTGCAAGAATATGAAGAAGTTCTGACGCCTGTAGCAGGATTCGAATCAGCATCTGGAGACTCAGAAAGAGGTCACGATACCGACCTTCAAGAGGACTGGTCGGTAACCTTACCTCGTTTTAATACTCCAGATGCAGGTTAGAATCCTGCTACGGACCTCGAACATTCTTCATATTTTTGTATTTGGATCTCTGGCTCTGTAGTGACAAACGTATCCAAAAAGTGTAAAGAAATCGAGAAGTTAAGTGTGATTATTACAATGACTTAAGTGCTCGCTAAAAGTGACCAGTAAATATATATATATATATATATATATATATATATATATATATATATATATATATATATATATATATATATATTTATACATATACATATGTAATATAATTATATATATAAATTATATATACATATATATAATTTTATATATATTCATATATATATATATATATATATATATATATATATATATATATATATATATATATATATATATATATGTGTGTGTGTGTGTGTGTGTGTGTGTGTGTGTTAAACAAGAATATACAGAATTCATTTTTGCACGCATGTGGATTACTGAGTGTTCATCGTTAATAGCTCGCCGGGGAGATCGCACTCCATGTAATTGACTCTCTATGGTATAAGCGGAGCACTGGATGACATCTCCATTACTATAAGTATATCCCTGATGAAACCATTAGAATTACGGAGATGAATATAAAGATTCTACCTCTTTGAAACTTATTTTTGACTTTGTTATAAGCACTCAGGAAATTGTATAAGCAGGTCTGTGAAGTACACGTTCATTTGTCTCCTTTTACATCGGAAATCTTATTTTGTTTAGGTATTAAGATAATTAAAGGAAAGTAAGATGTCGTGAAAAAGCGCAAGTAATTGTCATCTAGGTAAAGGTTGAAAATCTTAAAAATATCTGAATAAGCCTGAGCTTGAAATGTCTTTTACCAGACTTATAGTGTAGAGAGATACTGCATAAAAACTGGTCTCGGTTAAAACGACGGCCCTTTTCTCATCTGAAATAATAATGATCAAAGGACTAAGATACGGCGCGCAAATTTCCCGGACACTTCAATAATTATTAGTTTTCATATAGAATCGTTCTGTACTTTTCGTACGTAAATTTACAGGACACTAAGATAATGACCAGTTTCGACATGGATAGTACAATCTCTCTGCTCCTTTTAGATGCGAACTTATCGGGCACTTTATTCCTGCCTAACTTTGAAGTAGATTGTAAAATATATCTACACTTCAGATGTGTTTTCCTGACACACCAGCCATGACTAGCTCTGAATGTAAAGTCTCTCTCTAAACTTTTCAAAAATGAGTTTGCCCGAGACTTCGGTAATGGCTAGCTTTGATGTTGAATTAGACTGTGAATTTTCTGGACACTTTAATAATGACTAGCTTTGATGAAGAATCACTCTGCACCTTTTAGATATGAATATACCAGGCCCTACAACCATAACTAACTTTTAGGAAGATTACTGCTTCTTTCTACAATATCGTTGAATGAAGAGTCTTGACTCACTTATCAAACGTGAGCTTAAGGGACACTTATGTCATAAATAACTTTGGTGGAAAATATCTCTGCTTCTACTTCCTGGTGAAAGAAACGGTTGAATTAGGGACATAATGCATTCAGAGACTTACCAAAGAGAAGCTTTGAACAGCTGCTGAACTTAGTAACCAAAACCAGTAAGACAGTGACTTCATTTACAATAAGAAACGTAAATATATATATATATATATATATATATATATATATATATATATATATATATATATATATATATATATATATATATATATATATATATATATATATATATATATGTATATGTGTATGTGTATATATAGTATATATATACATACATATATACTATGTATATGTAAATTATATATATATATATATATATATATATATATATATATATATATATATATATATATATATATATATATATATATATATATATATATATATATGCACATAAGCCACACATAAGAATACTTTTGCAAAATTTTCTCCCTCAGCGGTAAACAGATGGAGATCTAAATGGAAAATACCGATAAACAAATAAATAACTGAATGGTACGACTGACATGGCTAGCAAGAACAACTTTGTAAACCCAGCACACGAGGGTGAGAGCGTACCCAGCGAAATGAAAAATGAAATCAATGAAAAATGAAACCAACGATCAGTCCTGAAAAGAGGTTTTCGCAGGTGTGAGAGAGTGTGCTAATTAACCCGGTCTGAGCAATTTCGTCGTTGATGTAAGGAAAAAAAAAGAAGAATAATATTCTCGTGTTGTTAAGGGACACACTACCGGCATTCGAAGAACTGACAATCAGCAATTCCTTTAAACAAATAAAGGCATGATTTAATCATTTGTTTTTCTCGTTGAATCTTGAATTAAATAACTGCATTTTTGCGGAGCTGCTAGCGTCAGGTTCGTCGAAAAGCCTAATTACCGTTTCACCTGCGTGACGTCACGTGGTCTCTCTGCTGAGTGTGTGTGTGTGTGTGTGTGTGTGTGTGTGTGTGTGTCTCTCTCTCTCTCTCCCGCCTACCACCGCATTTGGTGGAGAGTCTCCCTGCTCACCTGACTCGCGGTCGCTAATGAGGAAAAACTTTTCAATAAAGGGAAGTTCTTGATTTTTAAGTGCTTCTATAAAGTTCCAAGAAATTGACGTTACTGATAGGATCGCTCCAAAAAAAAAAAAAAAAAAAATATTCAGCGACGCACATATTGAATCCAAGAACTGGGAGTGGAAAAACTACGCAAGAGGAGCAGCAAGGACAAAAATGTTGTTTCTCACTCTTATCTCGTTTTTCCCTTTTCATCTTACTTAAGACTGTTCTCAAGACACCTGTGGCTCTTATTTGTGTTTCAAAACTTAGGAACACTCGATGGAAAACTACCTCTCTCTCTCTCTCTCAGAAAATATAAAGTGATAATTACCAGAGGATTATAAGATGGAAAAAGTGCATCGTGTTTTGCCTCGGTTTACTTGACCATAAGCGTTGGTAACGTGAGTTCTGATAAGCTTCAAGTGACGTCTTGCTGTTTGGATGCAAACGTAATAAAATGCGACGGTGCACGTGTTTCAAAATATATTTTTCTCGATTTTTTTAAACATATCCAATAAAATGAAACTCTTGAACATTTAGGTGTGAATTGCAAACTTTGCTCATGAACTTGTAAGCGGATGTTTAGTGATAATGATTTTGATTGGACAATGTTTCCAGATGTTTCCGAAAAGACGAAGATTAAACATAATCCTCATGGTACTCATAAGTTTTTTTGCCTTCTACCTTTTATATAAATCTGTTACTAACTTCAATGCACGCGACTTAATCAGTCAGCTGGGGCTCTTTAAATATGATGCGATCGAAAATGAAGATGACGATGTTGTGTATGACTATATAGATGATACGAATGAACTGGAAATTCAGAAGAGATATGAATTTCCCTACAAGTTCATTTTAGACGAACCTAACATCTGCCGAGGTGATCTACAGGTGGTTAACATCATCCCGGTTCGAGCATCCGATCGACCGGCGCGGGAAGGTGTCCGTCGAACGTGGGGTTTGAAAGAAGTCGTAGAATCGACTAAGCTCAAACCTCTGTTTCTTATCGGTGCTTCCAAGTCGCCAGAGGAGCAGCAGAGCCTCGAGAAGGAGAGCCAGGCCTTCCACGACATCATTCAGATCGACATTGTTGATTCGTACCTTAACCTGACGCTAAAGACGCTGACGGCCCTGTACTGGAAGCAGGGTCAGTGTCAACACGTCCCCTGGCTTCTGAAGAGCGACACGGACGTTTTCCTGCACCCGTGGGCCGTTACTAAGACCTTGATGTGGGCTAAGAAAGATTTCGTCTGTAAGGTGCTGAAGCAAAGACATGTCTGTCGTTCTGTCAATAAAAAGTGTCGCGACGGTCGGTGGGTCATGTCCAGGGAGATATACCCGCATGACCGGTATCCTCCTTACTGCAATGGGCCAGCCTACGCCCTCAACCAAAAAGCTGTTCGAGAGGTCTTGAGCGCCGCCTCATTTAGAAAGACACATTTCGCAATGGAGGACATTTATTTCACTGGTATTCTGCCGCAGGGGCTCAATCTTCAGTATTACGACGTGGGTTCTCGGATGTGCCTCTATCATCTTGAATCGCCCCCTTACGACAAACTCGCCGGCGACAATGCTCTCTTCGTTGTCGATTCATTTGGGAAAAGTGGCGGCAAATACACGCATGATGACCTGTGGCAGTTCTTGAATGTATCTCGGTTCACCAGAGTCTGACAATAGTGAAACAGAAAAAAGGCATAAATATGTATGGTATCAAGTCCTATGACACAATAGAAAGTACGTTGAGTAGTTCTGAAAAAATAATGGCTTTTAATTCTAATAAGTTTTGGGTACATGATTATAGCTTAAGTATATCAATCTTGCATACATAATATGCAGAATAAGTGATTAACTGCTATACATAAATTTTTTCTGCAGAGATGATAGTTTCATTACAACCCAAATGTTTAGCCCAGAAAGAAATCAAGACTCGTAAACAAACTGTCAAAGCAGTATATCACAGAATTACGAGTGTTTATCTGATATTATTTTAATATTTGAGATGAATTCTAACACCAAAATACAAGATACACTTCGCTCACGTGTCACTCAATAAAGGCGCAAAATACTAATTGGCACTTGAAAGAAAATCTTTTGAAAGAAAATCTCTTCCCTTGAGCTTCGAATGTGTTTCTCAATCTGAGTTGGCGTCTGTAAAAGATAAATAATTCAGTAAAAGAATAGATAGAAAATGAATAAAAAAAAAAATCAACGTTATTTTGAAAGGGAAGGTTGTGTGGTTATATACAGTTCGATCATTGGTTGACTGAACGTGGCGATGGTAATCGATTGTGTTCATTGTATTCTCTTGCACTAAGAGGTGATTGTTTCAGTTTCCCACAACCCTTTCCTCCTCTGTCGTTTACAACTTGAAAGTGTGTAGCACAGTTTGATAACTGAATTATGTCTCTTACGCACATCCTACTTAACCTCGTTATTTTTCTTTATTTATGACAACGATTATATATGTATATATATGTATGTATGTATATATATATATATATATATATATATATATATATATATATATATATATATATATATATATATATATATATACATACATACATATATTTTACATCGTCTTGATACCAATTGTTTCCCGTTAAGAATACTATTCGTTTTATAGCTGAACGAAGATATTGTTCATTTCCTCGAAACATCGGCTTGATACCAATTGTTTCCCGTTAAGAATACTATTACGTTATTTAGTTGAACGAAGATATTGTTCATTTCCTCGAAACCTCGGCTTGATGCCAATTATTTCCCGTTAAGAATGCTATTACGTTATTTAGTTGAACGAAGATATTGTTCATTTCCTGGAAACATTCAACATTTGGTTTAAAATTCTTACTTGAAAAGCCTTTAGCTTTTGAACCCAAGTTACATAAGAGCTTCGCACAGGTAGTCTTATTTATACTGTATTTATATAAAGTATGTATTTACACTATAATTAGAATTATCATGTGATATTAATTAAATGATTTTATTTTAATATGGAAAAATCAGCAAGTAATCTTTGATCCATTATGACCAACCTCTTATATAACTTGAAAAACCTCGACTTTGCGTCTGATATGCTGTGTTATCATTATTATTATTATCATTATAATAATATGATAACATTATTATTATACAATGTTTAGGAAAACATGACGGAGTCTTCCTTTTAATGTTCTTGATGATACTAAGAGTAACGACAATGAAGTGACATTTTATAATTACTGAACAAACTCCTGATAATTCCACATACTTATAAGCATTATAATTTGTTTCGCCTCCAGAGGACGAGGAAATAAGAGAACTCTACAGTGAAGGGCACTGGAGTTTCGGTGAAATTATTTTTTTACTTTAACTGGAAATAATAATGACAACATTATTATTATAATGATGTTTTTTACTTTAAATGGAAATAATAATGACAATGATGATAACATTATCATCATAATTTTCTTCGCCCCCAGAGAACGAGGAAATAAGAAAACTCTGCAGTGAAATGCGCCCAAGTTTCGGTGAAATTATTGTTTTTTACTTTAACTGGAAATAAAGATAACATTTTTATTATAATGATATTGCTTTTTACTTTAACTGGAAATAATAATGGTAACATTTTTATTATAATGATGTTTTTTACTTTAAATGGAAATGATATATAACATTATTATTATAATGATAGTGTTTTTTACTTTAACTGGAAACAATAATAACATTATTATAATGATTATCATTACAATAATAATAATGTTATCATTATTATCATCATTATTATTTCCAGTTAAAATAAGAAAAACAACAATTTCACCGAAGCTTGGGCGCATTTCACTGCAGAGTTCTCTTATTTCCTCGTTTTCTTGAGGCGAAGAAAATTATTATGAGGCTTATAAGTACGAGGACTTATCAGAAGTTTGTTCAGTGATTCTAAAATGTCACTTCATTGTCGTTACTCTTAGTATCAAAAACATTGAAAGGGAGCTCCGCAATGTCTGCCCTGGTAAATACGTGAATAATTGTCCATGGAGTTTTCGAGAAAATATTCGGCACCATTTTCTATTTGAACATTGTGAAATGAACAACTTTCTTTGTTGTTTGCGACTACTAGTAATTTGTTTTTAAAAGCAGCTTTTATAGACTTCAAAATAAGTTTGACACTTGTGTTTTGTTTGTTGTCAGTACAGTTTTAGACTGAATACCTTTCTCCTCTGTCTTACAAAAACTCTAGCGCTCTTTGATTTTAGGGCCTTCATTCTTAAATCCCTGCATCCCCATTAATCTATTCACTTTGTATTCTCAGAAGCCCCTAAAGTCATGTTATCATTTCTGATGCACATCCTTTACAAGCATTTATTTTCATGTGTACCACATTCATGAAGAGGCTATCATTTAAATTAAAAAATCTACGACAGTAGCCATTTAGGTGTACATTCTCAATCGAGGTGTCCTCACTTTTTACTACACATTTCTATACCTTGGCGGATGATGTGTTTATTCCTTGGGGGATGTTGTATTAGTGTCCCTAGACCATGGCTCCAATTTGATCAGCAATTCCCATTAAATACCATAAGCAACCGGAGTGGAGACAGGTCGATTTTAGACCGAGCAGATCATTACCATTATAATTACAGTATTCACTTGAACTTTTCTGGTGATTTAAAAAGACGTTGCTCCATCAGCTCAGTGAAATATGTTGTGACTTGAAACACTTGCGTGGTTCGTTCCGTCATTTAGCCGAAGACTCATTCAGAAGTTGAGATCGATGATGTTGGCTTCTATAAGTGAAAAAGAGTTCCAGGTATAATTACACCAGAGCTGGAGAAGCATGACCTCAATTATTAGGGATATAGAAATTTACTCATGCGCAAGCAAGACTCTCTCTCTCTCTCTCTCTCTCTCTCTCTCTCTCTCTCTCTCTATATATATATATATATATATATATATATATATATATATATATATATATATATATATATATATATATATATATATGTGTGTGTGTGTGTGTGTGTGTGTGTGTGTGTGAGTGTCTGTTTATATACATGTATATTATATATATGTGTGTACAAATATATAAATATATATACATATATTTATATATATATATATATATATATATATATATATATATATATATATATATATATATATAATCTGGCACAGTCTTTCTTTCATTTCCGTCCAGTGCCAGTGGATAAGTGACATCCATAACACTGGCTTCACCTCCTGTATTTCCAATTTCTTATCTTCAAAGCTGAGTTCTTGAAAGGAAATATAAATGCCTGAAAGAGCTGTCGGCTTAAGAACGAATAAAGGGAGCGACAGTGAACTTTTTTATTTGTCCCGTCAAAATTTCAGCTTTGAAGACAACTGAAAATTTTGGAAGCGTTGTCAAAGAGGTGTAGTTGCCACAGTTGTATTGGCACTCAGGAAAATACACACACACATTTTATATATACATATATGCATACATACATATATATATACATATACACATATATATTTATATATATATATTCATATATATATATATATATATATATATATATATATATATATATATATATATATATATATATATATATATATATATATATATATATATATATATATATATATATATATATATATATATATATATATTCTGTACATGTATGCGTGTTTGTGTATGTGTGTATGTATGTGTTCAAAACTGAGTATAGAAAATTAGGTTCATCATACTCTGAAATTATCCAGATTTTCTGTCATAGTAAATAACTTAATCATAAGCAGAGTTGCCCAGTGAATGTCAGAACATTAACGACTGGCTTTAGGCTTCAGAACTGATGAAGTTCCTGACTGAGTTTTGATTAGCATACGAATTTTCGACGGTTAGGAGACACCTGCACGAGTCAAGTGAATGAGAGGTGAGTCAGCTTATGATACTATCAAATGGTGAGGGATTCAATAGCAATGGTAAATATGTATTTTTCAATTTTACAGACCGATGATGTGTTTAAGTAACACGAAATGTTTCTATCAATAAATATGCAACTGTTTTGTAGACTGTTGTCTTCTTTGGACTCTTGCTTGTTGTTACACACACACACACACACATATATATATATATATATATATATATATATATATATATATATATATATATATTTATATATATATATATATATATGTATGGGGTGCACATATACATATTATATATACATACATACATAGATACATTATATATTTATATATATGCACACATATGAACAAATCTTAAAGCCATATAAGATTTGTTCATATGTGTGTATATATATAATATATAATGTATCTATGTATGTATATATAATATGCATATGTGCACCCATACACACACACACACACACACATATATATATATATATATATATATATATATATATATATATATATATATATATATATATATATATATATATATGTAACAACAAGCAGGAGTCCAAAGAAGACGACAGTCAACAAAACAGTTGCATATTTATTGATAGAAACGTTTCGAGTTACTTAAACACATCATCGGTCTGTAAAATTGAAAAATACATATTAATTCTATTAATTCTCTAATTCACAATAAAAGCTCAATTAAAAACAGCAGTTACATTCTTTAAAATTAAAAAAATATATAAAAAAGTGAAAAGAAAGCAGATTTTTTTTTCTCTCTTAGTCTACCTAATCAAAAGAAGGTCAAAGAGGAAGTGATGCCACAAGCTCACGCATGCCCAGAGTACACTTAGGCCAAGTGCAAAGGAGAAGAAGACACGTTGGAGTTTGGAAGAGGTGCAAGACGTTTAACAAAGAAAGACTCAAGGGTCGTTAAGTAAGCCGATTGTTTGGTAGTTCTTAGGATGGAAAAATGTTTTTTATCAATATTAACCTTGCATATGTATATATATGTGTGTGTGTATGTGTGTACTGATAGGGAAGAGGCTATCATCACGAAAGGTTCTAAAGTTACCATAAGCAGGCAGGCCCCACCCCCAAAAGGGGTCTTTCCTGAGAACCAGGAAAGACCACACTTAACTGAACACGAGTTTAGCACTTCGAACTCAAGGTCCTTTACGAATCATTACAACATCTTTCTGTTAAGTTTGAAGACAGTAATAGTAAATACTGTACTTCATTTCAACCTTAACATGTTGTGGCAAAAAAGCAAATTAAAGCTTGTTTTTACAGCTTCTCAATCGGAGCATCATCAACATTTGATACGATCTAATCGACAGTTGCACTTGCGTTCAGTCAAGGGTTAAGGCATTTAGTTCGTTTGTTAATCTTTTGGGTATAAAAGATGAAGTCTTTTGGTAACCTTTTGGGGTTCGTAATAATGTTTATTAATAGAAAATAATAATATTATTATTAACAAAGCTAACGGAATACTGTTGTACGATTCCTCCGCATTGCAATGGCAAACCGGTAATATAGCGAATTCATTACTTTGGGAGTAGAAAAAACAAGTAAAAAGTGCGCCGAAGAAACTTCGGCGCAATCGAGTTTTCTGTACAGCCGCTACAGCGTATAATCAAGGCCACCGAAAATAGATCTATCTTTCGGTGGTCTCGGTATAATGCTGTATGAGCCGCTGCCCCTTGAAGCTTTAACCACGGCCCAGAAGCACGATTATGGCTAACTTTAACCTTAAATAAAATAAAAACTACTGAGGCTAGAGGGCTGCAATTTGGTATGTTTGATGATTGGAGGGTGGATGATCAACATTCCAATTTGTAGCCCTCTAGACAAAGTAGTTTTTAAAATCTGAGGGCGGACGGAGAAAGTGCGGACAGAAAAAAGTGCGGACGGACAGACAAAGCCGGCACAATAGTTTCCTTTTACACAAAACTAAAAATGGCCGAGAGGAAATGTACTGAAATCACGAAATTGCAGAAACCGGCCATTTTGGCCACTACTGATAACATCTGCTGTTCCTAGCGTTTGAGTTCAGTTTCCACGTTAATCACTAGCAATTATGCTTATGCAAACACATGCAAGCTTAAAGATGAGTGTTTTTCTCTTCGCATCTCCTAAATAATGCAACAGAACAGCGACTTTTAACAGACTACATCGAACAAGCTCTTTTTATCGTATCACTGTTAAATGGAATGCGAAATGTGTATCATCCGGGAAAGACATCAAAAGGCTAATGGCAAGTTCAGCGGGGAATGTGATTTTTAAACAGTTCAGTGACGATGGGTACATGCATAAATATGACGTAAACATGGTCGAGAGAGAGAGAGAGAGAGAGAGAGAGAGAGGGTTAATATGATCGAAAGTCCTTCAGTGATAATGTAATGGAATCAGTGAACAATAAGTCTAGATTTTAAAAAAAAGCAATAAATAACAGTGCCTTTCGAGAGCTAACAGTCTTCTTCTTCTTCTTCTTCTTCTTCTTCTTCTTCTTCTTCTTCTTCTTCTTCTTCTTCTTCTTATTATTATTATTATTATTATTATTATTATTATTATTATTATTATTATTATTATTATTATTTTATTTTATTTATTTATTTATTTATTTATTTATTTATTTATTTTTGGTCTATCACAGTCATCCTATTGGACTGGGTGGTTTTTATACTGTGGGG
This sequence comes from Macrobrachium rosenbergii, assembly GCF_040412425.1. NCBI lineage: Eukaryota > Metazoa > Arthropoda > Malacostraca > Decapoda > Palaemonidae > Macrobrachium > Macrobrachium rosenbergii. Next base: position 26,440,273 of record NC_089754.1, on the reverse strand, counting down.
TTCCGGGTTGCATCCAGCCTCCTATTATTATTATTATTATTATTATTATTATTATTATTATTATTATTATTATTATTATTATTATTTGAGGGCGGTGGTTTGTCACAACATCCCGACTTGGCACTGGGTGCTAAGTAACCTCTCTTTACTATTTTTCTGCTCATTATTGTACTTCAGTTATTTTCTAATCGTAACACATTTACATTTAGTTTCTTCGAGGTATTATCATACTGCCTATATTGAATTTATATTTTTCGCAACGTAGGACTTAGTATGTTATGTCATAAATCCTCATTCTAATTTTTCGTCATAATTGATATTTTACCATCTCTCTCTCTCTCTCTCTCTCTCTCTCTCTCTCTCTCTCTCTCTCTCTCTCTCTCTCTCTCTCTCTCTTGAAGTCTGAATTTTTTATCATATTTGAACTCTCTCTCTCTCTCTCTCTCTCTCTCTCTCTCTCTCTCTCTCTCTTGTATTCTGAATTCTTACCATATTTGATCTCTCTTTCTCTTGGATTCTGAATTTACACTTTATTTTATAATTCTTTCTCTCTCTTGTATTCTGAATTTTCACCATATTTGATCTCTCTCTCTCTCTCTCTCTCTCTCTCTCTCTCTCTCTCTCTCTCTCTCTCTCTCTCTCTCTCTGATATTCCTGAGCCAGTAAAGCAAAATTGAAGAACAGCGTCCCCTCTTCATCCATGATAGCCATCAGCTTAGATGGCCTGTATCATCTTCCGAGCCTTTGTGCCCCTCTCTTGACAATCAGATCCTTCAAGACACAGTTTATCAGGACTGAGAATGTCCGCTGAGGTCCTACCTTCTTCCTTGACTTTAGGACAGAGAATGACAGTCCACCAGTTTCAAGTATGTGATATTTCGCGTATGTGATACGTAATAGAATGAAACTGTTGCAAAAATCATTACCATTTACTTCGCCTTTTATCAACTGTACGTAGATCGCTGGCATAACAACGGTTAAGAGGAAAACAGATGTCTAGGCAAATAAAAAAAATTATATGTATTAATAAATGTATGAAGATAAATAATGTAGAAATGTATAAAACTAAATGTATAAAATAAATAATGCATAAACGTATAAAACTAAATGTATAGAAATAAATAGTATATAAATGTATAAAACTAAATGTATAAGTAATTTGATACTCCTCTCAAGGATGCATAAGCAGGAAAAAACCATGCTAGATACAAAATTAAATATTCCACTTCGAAGGGGAATAGGAACTCAGTATTCAGTCTCGTAATTATATCAAAGCACCGCAATGTCAGATGTAAAGACGCATTCACTCTCACAGTGTCGGGAGTAAAACCACCCACAAGAAAGGATGATTCTATGCGACAGTTTCTCATTAGAAACCCTAATTTCATGGTAGACGCCATATTCGATCTCGTAACACCTCATACATACCCGTTCAGCTTATAACACTACTATAAATGCTTAATCAGTCTCACATTGGCAGGATCTGTCACATTCAGTTTCTTTGGATCTCGCAAAATACCACCATTTAGCTGATGCTGCTTCCAGAGAAACCTCATTTGATGCCATAATGCTGCTTTGAATGACTAACTTTATAGAACAGTGAAAGGCCAAACACAGCATTAAGTCTCATACCCTCGGAATATCACTTCCAGTTAAAAAGACAATCTTCTTGAGCAACAGGAAGCGAAAATAGATAGCTAACAACTTGTATGAGTGGCAATGAATTCGAAATTATCGGTAGTCTGAATTTCAAGCGCAAGGGGTATGGTTGGAAATCAAATATTGGTGTCTTTCTTGAGTTGGGGTATTTGCCTAAATGCATAAGCGATAACGTCGAATTCCTTTGGGGACAGTTATCTAGCTCTTTAAATACATATGCTTATGCAAACTTATATATACTGTATATATATATATATATATATATATATATATATATATATATATATATATATATATATATATTTATATATATATATATATATATATATATATATATATATATATATATATATATATATATATATATATATATATATATATATATATATATATATATATATATATATATATATATATATATATATAGTCAACAGGCTGTCCATAAATTGTTAGAATTTTTCCTTCGACATTGCTCACAGATGCATAAATATAAGTATGCAGATAGGACAAGAATTTTTTGGTCAGAATTCATTGCGAGCTATGAATTTCGACAATGAAGAAAGGCCGCATAAACACATATCCCTACTGTATACCTGAGTAAAGAATTTTAGTCGTTTTCAGCAGTTTGCGGGGAACATTGTTAATTTGTCAATGCACTAAATCATTAAAGCGTAATTCTGAAGCCCGTTGTATTGTTATTCACAGATTTTTTTTAAGGGTATTATGGATATGAAAGAATCAAAAGACTAAAGAGTAATGAGTAATGGTTGGGTTCAATAACTGTACTAGAGACAACATTGAAGTATTTGAAAATGCAATGGTGTCTTGCCCTCGATAAACGACGCCACTGCAGCTGAAGTGCTCAATACGCAGGAAATGTCAAGGCAATCATCCACTAAACAAGCAACACTTTTCACCGCAAGAATATCCTAGTTAATTTCGTTAAAACTTCTAGCTGATACAGTGAAAAGACTGAAACAGATGTTTCGTGGAAAGAAAAGAGTGATTGAATCTTGTCAGTTATCTCCACGAGAAGATATTCTGGAATAGCGAAAGTTACGAACAAATTTTCAACCTACAATGAGGAAGCACAATCTTCAGAACTTCTCTGAATTGCACATCCAATGCAGCACCTAGTGGATAACATCTTCCTTTTATTCAGAGGTCGTTCACACAGTCAAAATGTCCCTGGATCAAGAACACCTAGAATTTATAGCTGCATAACAGTTACTTACATGTACCAGTATTTCATTACCCTGGTAATGAAGATGGTAATTTATTAGCAAATGGCTCTTGATGACTCCAGTGATAGATGACTCCAGTAATAGTGAACGTAACATAATGATGTTTGCAAAATTGGTTGTGGCTTCAGAGTTCACTTAACTTCTCATGTGCATAATTGCAGTTCTGAACATTTTCATGGATACTTCCAAATCATATATTATTTTATAATATATATATATTAAATATTTTATAATATATTATATTATATAATATTATTTTGATAATTACTCCTGACTGTTTGGATAAGAGTGTGCCTCCTTACGCCATTAAAAAAAAAACCTGCTAACTCTAGGATGATGGAAAAGCACGGATATTAGCACCTAAAGGCATGTCTTTATTTCACATACATTTGTAAAGCTTTTGAATACAGGTTAAGACTTTATTGCAATGTGCATACGCAAAAAGAAGCGGTATGTGTATACAAATCACGCTTTAATGTTTAGTCACATGTGAAGCGATTTCATGAACTAAGTGGCAAGTGCAGTAAATGATGTCGTCTTCTCTTTTCACCTTGAAATTTTCTCGTCTTTTCTCCGAGTAAATTAATTAAATCGTTGGCCTGATTTAATATAATGATCTAAAATTACTGAATTTAAAAGAATCGACAAATAATATAGATAAAAGAGAGAGAGAGAGAGAGAGAGAGAATTATTGGAGATCTACCATGTCAGAACAGATGAAAAGTGAAAAAGACGTTCTTGTTATTTATTTCAATATGGATGGAAATGACCCTTCCTTCTTGCAATCGCACTTTCTACCAAATTCCTAAAGAGGTTACCAAGTTATTTCCTCCTCTCCTTTATTATCTCTCGCCTTTGTCTTCACAGTTTTTACAGTGTGAGAATGTGATTATTTTATCATCTAAACTAGGGCATCCTAACAGTTTATGTAAAAATTGGCTTCTTTAGTATCTTGGACGATAAAGTTTCTGACTGCAGCGATTATTATTATTATTATTATTATTATTATTATTATTATTATTATTATTATTATTATTATTATTATTATTATTGACAGACAGGCAAAGAAGTCCCAATTGATAATAGGAAAAAGGCAAAATGTGAAATTTTTGTACCTATATTTTCCTTAGCATTGTTTCAATCTAGAAATTTCCAGTAATCCTTCCATTGCAATCCTTGAGATGTTGATGCCAAGCTTGACCTTTTGATCAGATACAATAGGCCTGACCCTTTTAGAATTAATTTCTTAATGATAATATCAGTATGTAATACAGTATACTTATGTTTTTGCATTTAAAAGAGCACATAATGTCGTTTACATATTACATGTCTGTCAAGAATTTTCAGAAGATTCTGTGCAATAGAATGTCCAGCCTCAGAAAATTAGTATAATATACCTTATAGTTATTGACGGTGATAGCTTATAATCTAAAGGAAGAACCATTAAAAAACATCCTAATGGAAACAAGCAGAAGGACCTCTGGCAAAGAAAACGATATTTACTTTCAAATCATTATTAATGTAATAAGTTACATACAGCACCTTCATAATCAGAATAAATAAGATCGTATTAAAATGGCATAATGGATGAATTGATAAGTGGATAGCTGGGAGAGATGCAAGACAAAATTTTGGACTAAATGTACAACTATGAACCCCTTTTGCAATTGTCATTGCAGAATCTGTAACCAGATGTCGAGTATGATTGTTCTTTCTCTCTCTTTTCCTTCTCATGATGACTTACTACAAAATATGTTGCGAAATGAGAGTATTTATTTACAAATGATTCACATATCTGAAAAAATGCACCTTATTAAATATTAGTCAATGATAATGCCCTCATTAAATAGAATTTCTTTACTGCTATGAATAACCACGCATCCATTTTGGCATTCGAGACACGTTACAGAAGACATGAAACGTGCCTCTACATTTTCAGAAGGCAAAGGAAGAAATTATTTGTGTTGCTCTACAGTTCTCTGTAGTAACCAACAGCAAAGGCCTGTACTACAGCGTCGATTATGGTTGTCTGTTTAAATTTCCGGTGTTTTTCAAATGAACAAATTTTGATACGCACACCACTGCCTCATTTCCTCTAGAAGATACCATTACTGGTATATGACATATGAAAGTGTGAATAAAGGAACATCAAACCGAGCAATAACAATGAGAGGTTGGGCAGAAGGAAGGTACATGGAGACAGTTGATTTTACACCAGTCGTCGATACCGGGCAGTGCTTTCCATAAACCGACCCCTTTGCAGCTTACTCTGTGAAAGGAAAAAAATAACAGTACATTTCTAAGGTCCACGATTACTGTTGGTAATATCATATATCAATTTTACAGTAGTAGTGATAATAATGTGAGTTAAAGCTACGATAACAGGGATTTTTGCCTGAGCACAGGATTATGATGACGCTCTGTATTTGTCATGCTCTTTTTTGTAAAAATTTTTGAAAATGAATGATCGTCATGATTCTGTTCCTGTGATGCTTGAGCTTTGAAATGCCATGTATGTGTTTAATCTGATCAGATACACGTGGCCTCTTTTACTGATCTGGTGTGAAAAATGAATAAAGATTATGCAAGACGATTATTAGTTAATGTAGAATATTTCAAACTGTGTACAATAATATAGACGATGGCAATTACTTAGTCGGTTAGTTAATACTGACAATAGTTTCTTTACGATATCTATAAAACCATCATCGGATTATCTCAGATACTTCTCGTGCTCTCAATTATGTTAATCGACATCAACACGGTATTCGCGATATTTCTGAATGCTGTACCTTTATACACGGTCCTTTATAATTTTTTCTTTATTCACATTAGGTGCTTAAGTTATCAAAATCTTGAAAATAGCATCCATTATAATGATTAAGAGTGAGTGCTATTAGAAAATTGCCCTGAGCTGACGTAATCTGAGAAATCTGGCAGGAGTAATATCAGAGAGCCCTGCCATTCGTAGAAAATCGGTCTACACAATTCGTGTCTGGGTCGAGTGACTTGTAAAGGAATAAGCTCTTGCTGTTCCTTGAAAGTAAAGTATTTTTACTGATTTTTTTAAGAATAGTGACAAAATATTTTATTCTAAAGCTCGAAACCTCTTTTTTGGTAATATTGCGAGATACTTCTCTCAGGTACCCGAGTACTGTCTCCAGAACTCTTCGTAGTACATCTGTTCTTTTATCAACAAATGCCAATAAACAAATAAAGTTAGAACTGAACTTAGCAAAATCAGTTGAAATAAAGATTTCAGTCCCCTTCACAAGACGAATTAAGAGGTTGGAGTAGTCTATCTTTGCAGACTAGTGATATTTTAACTGCTGAATCTTTGATGAACACCCTGTGCAGTTAAACTTTCACATCAGCCACTTCAATACCCACACAGGAGGCTCATCAGCTGTGCACCGAACTCCTCAGTTGCAATTCACTCTTCTTGCACCTTACTTTCCAGTACTTCTTTTATACCTTCTTTCCACTCCTAGATCTTCTCCTCCTTCTCATTAAAACTTCTGAATTATACACTCTTTTCACCAACCTATCGTAGCCCGTTCTTTCCACGTTGCCGAACCACCTCAAAAAACTTTCACCTTCGTTAACCCTTTTATCTCTTCTAAGTAGCATCAAATATCTCACTATATAGCTTGGTCTTATCCAGGATACTAACGGGCAGTTCATCTCGACAGCTTCAATCTTTTTCTTTCATTCACGTGCAAAATCCACACTTCGTTTCCATAGAAGAGAGTTGGCTTAACAATCACTTCTTACATTCTCGTTTGGGCTTTGGTTTCGAACTACTTGGCCTATTTGACGTTTTACCGTCTTCCACTCTCTCACTTGACCAAGCCACATCAAACACTCTCTTCTGTCTTACATGTTTACTTTTGGCCATTGCCTCCTCATATCTACATTTTTCGTCACTTTAACTTTCTTTCTTCACCTCACAAGATTCTAACTTTTCCCTAAAATTTGCATCTGTATTTACCTTCTATTTAAGAAATTTGGCTAAACAATCCTTTTAGACATGAAAGGCTGGAAACATATATATGTATATATGTGTATATATATACACATAAATGGATGTATGTAAGTACAGTATGTGTGTGTGTGTGAATGTTCCAGCATAGCTCTGAAATGCATTGAGCAATTTTAACCAAGTTTGGTATGCATATGACTTACTATCTAGA
>NC_089754.1:26403177-26428177 GCF_040412425.1 Macrobrachium rosenbergii | reverse complement strand
AGAGATCAAACCTTTTTTCACGTTTATATTTTCATTTCACAAACATTTATTAAACGTCTCCTTTTGACTTTCTTATGGATCAGGTATACGTCTACCAGGTAAAATTCTCGTCGATCATTTTAGCTCTTCATTTGAATTAATGCGAAATAACCCAGAATGTACTGTGTCTGTCTTTCTCTTTCCCTCATTTGCGATAAATTAGTAACTTTGGAATTAATGCCAGTCGAAGGACATCGTTCAGGTACGTAAATCCTCTTGAAATGTAATAATTTACGAATTATTCAGGAGATACAAGAGACTACTTGATGAACAAATGAAGGTGGTATTCTCCAGTATTGAAAAGGGTTGAATAAAAACCAAAGATTTATTAGGACTGTGGCACCAAGCCCTTTAGTTATCGTTTGATCATAGCCATACGACATTTATCAGCTTATGAAATATACGTTAGTTCCATTGCATCCAACTGTTTCAACGTTAACTTTTCCATGCGATGTAATGTCACGGGCAGGTATGTCGATGGGGGATTTGTCAGCTTATTTAGTCACCAATACAAAATTTACATTTTCTGTTGAGTAGCATTTGAAGAAAACCAATTTTTCTTTGGGTAACTATGACAAATATTGCTCTCGTAGTGGATGAGTACAATTGTGCTACGAAGTGAGAGAGACCAGTGATATTTAAAATTTTAAACAGTATCACACTGAAGGTAAGAAATTAAAAAGGTGAATTTTTATTACATTTCACTAGGAGGTTTAATGAACAAAAATAGATACATATTTCCATTAGATTTCCTGAAGTTGATAAAATTTGTTCCGACGTGCAGCACTGAGTCAGGTGCGCGAATTTTTTCTTTTTATTATAGTCGAATGATTATGATTAATAATGATTTCCATGCGTACATACTTCTTGAAAAAATTTCTCACACCATTCAGCGATATGACATGATATATAAATACTTTGATACACAAGAATCTTTACTGCCTTATGGAGGCATAAAAATCGCGTTAACTTTTAGTGTATTACTTGGATATACCCAAGAGTTAATGATGAAAGACAAAAATCACTAAGTCGACAGCAATATATAGTGGAAGGCATAAGTTAAAGTATATTTTCTCTCTTCGTTTATATTCGGCAAAAATATGATAGACTTAACATGTTCATAAATTGCAAAGATAAAGATCCCAGTAAAATAATACACCGAAAGTACGGTATACAATTGGCAGTACATATTTCCCTGAAAATGATCCTGTTCCATGACTGGATAACTTACCCATAAGCCTTACGAAAAGCCTCTGCTACAGAACTACCCATTTCTGAAGCCAGGTCATCAAAGTTGAGAAATGGTACGAGACCGCAGGCGGCTCTCCAAGCGTTGTAAGGGGGAAGGCCGTGATCACGGCCCCTCTGCATAAAAGGAAACTCGGAGTAACATACATGTATACATACATTCTCTCTCTCTTTTTCTCTCTGACCGGTCTCGTCTTTAGTTTTTTTTTTTTTTTACATCTTCAAGAAAACATATATGGTGGCATAAGTTTACAATATATATACTGTATATATATATATATATATATATATATATATATATATATATATATATATATATATATATATATATATATATATATATATATATATATATATATATATATATATATATATACACACACACACACACACTTGAGTGACAGTACAAACTAACGTACAGGAGGCTGGGAAAAATATTCATACCTGACATGCAAGGTAAAGGAGTAGTGATAATTTATTAGCGGCTGAGGTTAGCGATTTTTTTTTTTTAAATCTTGTTTTCCTATGCAGGTGAGCTCACACCTGTGTTGTTAGGCTCAAATGAAATAACTTCCTAAAAATGTATAAATTTTAAATATTTCTTTTGGAATAAATGGGCCTGGTCTATTCATTCCCTGGCTGATAATCATATTTTTACAGAAGCTTTCTTTTATAAAACTCAAATTTGAATTACCAGGAGTATCATCTATTGTTATGTGCTTATGCATTGAAAAAGATTGTCACAAAAAAAATATAAATAGGAAGAAAACTAAAACAATATTTCTCAGAAGCAGAAAACTAGACATCAGAATTTAAAATCAATAGATAAATTCGATGGAAACATTTTATAATTTAAGAAGAGAACCAGAAATGTTCTAAAATGCTGGGTTCAGATAAATCTGTCCATAATTTGCAATTAATTATTGGTTAATCTTCATCCAAATTATGGGATGGCTTCAGGCACATAAGGAATAAATGGCAATACACTTATGAAAGACTAACTAAAACTACTCAGTGATTAAATGGTTTGGGCAAAAGAAACACCCATTAATTAAACTCGATTTGAGCATTTGTTGAATACAACATTAACCAATTCTATAACACCTAATTCTGTATATAATTTAATTACACACGAAGTGAATGATGGCGTTTTTGCCTATCTAATCAGTCAGTGAAAACATTATGTAAATGATATGATTAAAGTGACAACGACCACAGAACAATTCACACCACCAGAACGAAAAATGTATAAATTTGTTTCCCCCCTACCTGGATGTTTAGTGCCATAAGATCGAGCCCAACAGGTTCCTCCAGCCCAGCAAAGAGCTTGTCTGTGAGGGTATGTACCAGATAAGTATCAGCTGCCTGAGATGGTTCGTTGGCCAGTCCTTCCAGAAGAGCTGATGGTCGTGTCCGCTTTTGATGGAGGATGTAAGGCCTCATAAAACTACCCAAGAGCGGTATGTTCAGCCCTGAACTCTTCAAGAAATCGTTAACTAGGGTATGGCCAAACCTGTGTAAATAGGAGTTTTTTTTTCTTTTAGTGACGTTTAGGGTTTGATACGGAACACTGATATCAGTTCATTCATAATATGAACTTCGGACTTACTTGTGTGAATGAACTCATCCTTAGCTCTAGGGTGTTGCAGGTTTCCTTTATTTATGAGGCAAATTCCTAATTTTTTTAAAAGGAAGCCCATCCCCATAACCACATTATATTAGGATTTAAAAATTTTATTTAACAAATCATTTGCCATTCCCGCCCCCCCACACACACACAGACACACACACACACACACACACACACACACACACACACACATATATATATATATATATATATATATATATATATATATATATATATATATATATATATATATATATATATCTGTATATATATATCGATGTACTCCCCAATGAAAATAAAGGAGAAACCACGGAGGAAGAGAAGCATTACAAATCTTAATTTTTCCCAAAAGTTTCACTCTCTGTCAGGCCTCTTCCGGGGAATTTTATTAACTAATCAATTTAAACAGATTAGTGAATAAGGTTCCCTGGAAGAGGCCTGATAGAGAGCGAAACTCTTGGGAAAAAATTAAGATTTGCATTTTTCTCTTCCTTTGTGGCTTCTCCTTTATTTTCACTGGGAAGTACACACCTATATATATATATATATATATATATATATATATATATATATATATATATATATATATATATATATATATATATATAGTTTATATATATATATATATATATAATTGTGTGTGTATATATATATATATGAACAGAAGTTTATAAAATTTATATATATATATATATATATATATATATATATATATATATATATATATATATATATATATATATATATATAGTTACTAACAGGACCTCATTAAAACTGGATGGCATCTGGCGGTCATTCTATGGATACTTGACGATGGGGACTGTTGGTCCGAGCTAGAATGATGTGGAGATGTAGATGTGAAATGTGTGATAGTTTGTGTTTATCAGAAAAAAACCGCATGTTCAGGATTTAATGATGAAAAGATGAAATGGCAAAAGTGATTGTGTCTGAGGTAGTTGAAAAGAGTAGCGTGCATTATTACCAGGAAGATTCAGGGATGGGTAAAAGTGTACAAATGTGTCCACTTCAATGACTATAAGGGTAAGACTAAATGTGGTTGAGAACAAGCTGTTATACAGTAATGAACGCATATGTTAGGAATGTAAAAGAAGGAGAGTGAAAGAGAATGTTTTTGGACAGCGTTATTTATATGGATAGAATGAGTAGGTGATAAATATTTTTAAATCAGAAGTGTTTAGAGGGGAGAGGATAAGAAGACTAGAAAGGTAGGGCCTTGATATTCAGGAAACGGGAGGGATTGGCAAAATGGAGTTGAATGTCATAGTATACGAAATATGTTTCGATGTGGAAACTTTGTATAATAATATCATCAGTTGTTACCTGTACGCAGCTGTGGCGAAGACATTAGCGATGGAAGCATCGATGTTAGGGTCATAATTGTCTTTGTAGCCGTAAGATGAAGGATAAAGATCGTATTCCCACATAATCGAGTCTCCAAGCACCACTGGTAGGAACTCTTTGTAGGTGATTTGTTGGATGAGGGCAGATACAACTCTTCTGGATTCCTGGAAAAGATGGAGTAAGCCATTTCAGTATACTAGAATATTAGTTTTAAAAGTTGAGAGGGGAGGGGGGGTGTTAAAGTGATCCATTAATTGCCTGAATATTTTATTAGCTAGATGGCAAATTGACTGATTGATTGATGGTGTCTGTGAAAACCGAATGCAATCCGTTGTTATTGTTTACGTATTACTTACTATCAGTCCTGTAAAAGATTTTCACACACACACACACACGACTTACTATGTTAATCATGTGCTTGAGGGCACCTGTAACGACTCGAACATCCATTTGTATTTTTTGAGATTTAAAACTGTGATGTCAAGCACACATTGTGTGAACAACAAATTATTCACATATAACTGAAGAGAATTTATGTTGTGACAAAAAAGGTAACCTTTTCCCCCCTGAACAGAGAGAGAGAGAGAGAGAGAGAGAGAGAGAGAGAGAGAGAGAGAGAGAGAGAGAGAGAGAGCTTTCGTAATTCAAGCTATGAATTCTACATAAAAAAATTTTTATCGTGTAATTTATTATAACAAAAGTCCACTCGAAGGAAAAAGAACGGGAGCAATGCAAACCTTGAACCGGAAATTTTTAAAAGGCATCTATTAGCCTGACCAGTCTTACCTGATAGAGGGTCTCATCGCTCCAGTGAGGATTATGATAGGAAAATTGCTTTACAATTCCTTCGTGAACTCGTAGCCAAAGCGTGTGCATTGAAGCCAGACCAGGTTGCTCGTTTACTCGCTCGTCACCTGTTGCAAAAACCAAGATTTGTCGGTAGTTCTCCAAAATGGTTATAATTTTTCAACTTTTATTTGCTCATGCGACAACAGTAAACCTTCATGAATATATTTGACTCTAATGTGGCTGATGTTTCGCTTGGTTACTGCCCAACTTTACAAACTTTAACAGAAACTTACACAGAACAAACAGTAGAGCCAAATATTTAAAGAATGTTACCATAATCAACAAGAACTGAATAATCAACTGACCAGCCTTAAAACAGAATCCACTTGAGTGTGGACATTTCACTTCAGGAAGCAGGTGACCACTAACGGGCAAGTTGTCATGAACTTTGTTTAGGTGACCTCCTTTGAAGGATCGTAGTATTCGAGCTACATCTGGAGTGGATCCGTACACTGCTGAAGCATCAAGGTAGGCAGTGATTTGGTTGAGCTGCTCGCGAGGGCCTGAGCCAAAATAAGTAGGAAAAGGAAATCTCATAATATAAGAGAGAGGCAAGACCCAAAATTCGTATTATTATGCAATACATAAACAAGTTAATAATAAGACATCCATATTACAACATAGTAGGCTACGCATATGAATGAAATAAGGGCGTGAACATGAGTTAATGCATCTGTTTGAGTATGCGTTTTTGATAATAAGATTAGGCTCATGTCTTCTGAGTGTTTTATACAGTACTATAATGTATGACGTCATGTGAGAAACAATTGACATTACCTCAAATTTAGCGTAGGTACAAAGTTGTGGGGGTAATATTGTGGGGGTAATAAAACCGATCTTGAACGGTGTGGGATGATTATGTTCGCACTGATAAACTACTGATTGTGGATACTGAAGAGAAACTGCAGAATCTAACGAAATAGTCTGAATGTTTTCGTAAAAATCTCCTCGTCACTTTCACCCTTTTATTGTGTATTATAATAGACTTGTCACCAGTGATGATGAGTGGGTAAGAGCGAGAAATTCTTACCAAAAGTGCATCCTTTGCTTGCTATGAGAGATCGAACGAATCTCATGCACGTCCTGTTGTAGCTGGAGAAGACAGGGTCACTGGAAACATCAATCGGCTGGCATTCAGGAGACTCCCAGACGTCTGGGTCAGGTTCTCCGTCTAAGCAGCAGTGTAAGGGCATCGTTTCTCCTTTGGCGTTCTCTCCTACGAGTGTAGGAGAGCAAGTAAAAAAAATAAGAAGGTAGAAGATTACTGTCTACTAGAAAAATAAGACTAAGGTTATGACTGACCACTAGTGAATCCTATAAATATCCTAATTGCATTACTGATGAAAAGTATTTGAAATTCTTATAAGAAGAACTGATACAAGGAATGTAATTATTCAGAATAGGATTTTAATTCTCTCTCTCTCTCTCTCTCTCTCTCTCTCTCTCTCTCTCTCTCTCTCTCTCTCTCGCTTCAGAATTTTCTTGAATTGCTATAGATACACACACGTGATAAGGCACACGAAAAGATAAAGTACCAAAGGCAAACAAAAATATAAAATCATGGAGGGTATAATTCTGCATGGTCACTATGGCATCTGCCATAGTAACCCGGTATAGAAACGGAACTAAGCTGAGAAGAAGAAGAAGAAGACTATGGCATCTGCCATATTTACTACTGAACCAAGAGAAGCTCTAAACATCCATATAAGGTAGTTGTTGGGAGGAAACAGACAGATGAAATAAAGTTTATTCTCCGACGGAAATTCGTAGAAGGGGGAAGTAAGAAGAAATGGGTGTCGTTTAAAAAAAAAAAAAGGCACTCATGAATAGCAGTTGCATTATTTGCATGTTATGTCTGCAGTAAGGATATGTATGTGTTAGTGTGTGGTTGCGTGTGGGTGTGTGTGTACATAATTACCAGTCATTCATCAGATACTAATTTAATTATCACTGTCAACATCATCTTTCTATGTGGGACACGTATAAGACATCTGTATGACAATGGAAGTAAAAATAAAAATGATTAAGGAACTGAAACTGACAAAATGGTACAGTGATGAAAACAATTATGCAGTAAATAATTCTAAGGTGTCATTTGTCAATAGAGAAAGAATGAGGAAGAAAGGAAAATGCTTGAGTGATATAAGAAAATTTTAAAAAATCTCTTGGCTCGCAGGAAAAAATAACGAAAAAATTGCAGCAGACATATAACGAGATGATAGAATAGAAATAAAAAAAAATATCTCAGGTATCGTGGAGCTAAAACGGAGGCTGAAAGGTGGATATGCCTACATAGAAATAAAAATCAGACGGAATAAAAAGGGCAAAGTTGAAGTGCATTAGAAACAGACCAAAACGATACACGTACTTGCAGCCTCTGGAGTGTGGACGACTTCATGATCTATGAACTGACCCCACTGCATTACCATGAGACTCACATGAGGTAAAAGCGGCCGGCGACCAGCACTCTTCACCTCCCTGCTAACCCGCCTGGGTGAGGGCAACTTGGCGATACCTCTTCTGTTGTGGCCGCGCATGGAGTCCACACCTGCAAAAAGTCGGTGTTTGCAGTATTATCAAGGCATTTGTGATGGGTTGGTGAGGATGGGACAGAATTATATTTGAAATTCAGAGTTTCCATAATGGTGTGATTCGCTATGAGACAGTAGATTATACACAGAAACATTAAAGATAAATGTTTGGATGTTCTGAAATGATTGTGTTGCATGGTCAAAGAATTATCATTAAACTGGTGAATAATGATGAAATACCTCTGCAGCTAACTTCTACAGTATTAGTTCTTGATTTTACTTCACCGGGGGCTTGTCCGCAGCATACCGATGTCACCACGTACCATGGGTATTAATGTCCTTTAACCCCAGTACTTTCATATCATTCGTCCAACGATTTCTGGCTATTTCTGACCTTTTCTCCTTCCACTAAACACGTATCAATTATACATTCCTTCTGACCTACCAAACATGTTCCATTATCTCAACCAGACCAAAGTATTGCGAAATATTTGGATCCAACTTTTCATTTACAGTGAGCTCTTTGCCACTGCATAACTTTCCTTTTCACCATTCCAGTTCCTGTTAGTCCACATACTTTACATGAAAAAGTTTATCTCAAGGACTTCACACTTTTTTTTATTCACACATAGCATGTAGACTTTGCTTCCAGAGAGTAAGGGGCGGTTCAACAAAGTCTCTGCATATATTCCAACTTTCTTTTGTAATAGAAATACCACTTCTCTCCAATTTTAGTTTTCCGGAAAGAAAACTATTGTGCCGGCTTTGTCTGTCCGTCCGCACTTTTTTTTTCCTGTTCGCACTTTTTCTGTCTGCCCTCAGATCTTAAAAACTACTGAGGCTAGAGGGCTGAAAATTGGTATGTTGGTCATCCACCTTCCAACCATCAAACATACCAAATTGCAGCCCTCTAGCCTCAGCAGTTTTTACTTTAAGGTTAAAGTTACCCATAATCGTGCGCCTGGCAACGACGTAGGCCAGGCCACCACTGGACCGTGGTTAAAGTTTCATGGGTCGCGGCTCTTACAGCATTATACCGAGACCACCGAAAGACAGATCTATTTTCAGTGGCCTTGATCATGGGATGTACAGAAAACTGGATTGCGCCGAAGAGACTTTGGCGCATTTCGTACTTGTTTTTTTTTTCGTGTAGTCCATGCTATCTTCTTGTCTTCGTTTTTCTAAGATTCGGCCCTCATACTTCTGACTTCCATGCCGTTTACGTTATAAATATCAATTCAAACCAACCAGTTTTATTTTCCACATCCATAGTAAAATTCACTGCCTCAATCTCCAGGTTTAGATGTACCACCGCAACCTTGCTCTTCCCAACAGCTGCTTTTCATTTTCTCCTCTTGCAAATACTTTCAGACTTTTCGATCAGACACTTCAGTTCCTCTTCGTTAACTCCAGTAAATACAATGTCATCCGGAAACATTAGCCACATCACACTTTATGCAAAACTTTTTCGAATACTGAATCATTTTACCTATATCTTTTCTGCCTTTAACTTTTCAAACACTCCATTCATAAAGATATCAAGCAATCATGAGATACGAACCCTTATCTTGTCCTCTTTTACACCAAACCAGTGGCATCTCTTTCTTTGCAACCTACATTTTCATTTGAATTCCCTAGCACAGCCGCCCTCTCTCTCTCTCTCTCTCTCTCTCTCTCTCTCTCTCTCTCTCTCTCTCTCTCTCTCTCTCTCTCTAAGAGGTATTCTTTGATTCTTCCTCCGTGGTGATTAATTTCGAGAGACTCCACAATAGGCTCCTCCTTACCTATTAGCTAACACTTCTGAGGAGTTTCAGATTAATTACCCGGAACCTCCAAAAATTAGTTTCCGGTCTAGACATCCGTTGTTGAGTTTAAAACCACATCATTTATCCTACGAAATATTTATGATTTGAGTAAAGAATTAATACAGTATTTTCTTCAGGTTTCAAAGGCAAAGAGCAGAACTTGATTTTAGTCAGACTTCGTCAGATTAGAAATAAAAAATTAAATGGTTAGAGTTTAATGTCAACTCCGCCCAGTTTTAACACTCATATTTTACACGAAAAAAAAACTAATTCATTCAAAAGACGTGATTTCCGAAACTAGTGTTACTTAACAGTTTAATTGAGGATCCATTTCCGATAAGGGGGCGGGGCATGAAACGCATGTGTCGTAGGTGATTAATTTTACGTTGGGAATTACCCTCGGTGACGCTTTAACTTGTAGCGGTTTACTTTTTTTAAATCTCTCATTTCTTCACTGAACATAATTTTGTTTATTCAGCAAGTTTTCCGTAATAATGAAGGACCTTGTTTATAGAACAGAGAAATGGGAAGAATGTTAAAGCATACAAGTGTTCTGGCAAGTTTTTAAAACCATTCTTTAGTAACTAGATAGGCAGCGTTTATGGTCAACTGTCACAGAAAAAGTGACTGAATTAAGGTTATCGAAATGAAAGGATTAGTGAAATTGAAAACAACGAAAACGTTGCGGTATCATTGAAGAGATAACGGTCGAATCAGCATGAAATATTCCAATGAGCAATATCTTTATCATGTTATGACCCTGAAACTGCTTTGAAATCACACGAGGAATGGTATACATTCTAATTCATTTTGGAATAGTAAGAAAGCGTTAGTGTTTTTTCGAAACGTATGGTAGGTAATTGTTAGATCCAAATTGATAAAAGCAATTAAATACGAATGTATAAATTTTTCATGTAACCTTACATATACCGTCACTTACATATTGGTTGATGATTTTATATGCAAGAGCACATGTTAAATAAAAATAAATTAATGAGAGATAACATTTTTTAAGCAGAGTGCTTGCTGTTACTGGAAAACTAGACAAGGCTTGTAAACAGAGAGCGTATTCGGTATATAAATATCGTTTGAAGCTATTCCCTTGTAGGTGACAGTACTTTTGATAGCTGATAAATAAGCTGATAAATGGGTAAAACGTTTGTCGTATACCAGTCTAATTTACATTTCAGTACGGAAAATTGATAGGTGTAAATCTGAAGTCTTGTATTATCCTTTAGAATATATTTTCCCCGTTCTTTTCCATTTTATACTTTATCTTACATATTAAATTTTAAAAAAATCCAAGTGAAGAGAAAAAATACAATAATTATCTTTTTGCGGAAACGGAATTATTTCAAGAAGCTAAGCGTTTCGCACTGACAGATTTCCAGATGATTTTCATCCCCGGTTGTAATCAGATCTCTACCTGTATTAATACTCCGTATGCCTGAAAACCACTGACATTTAATGTATCGTTATCAAACGACAATAAGGATGCTTAGTTTATCATAAAGCTTCATAAATCTCGTAATTATGATCCGTTTTAACCTATCACTCAGTGGTATGGATCACACAAGTGGGAGTCTGTGACACTAGAAAACCAGGTATCTCACGTCACTAACTCACATAATTCAAAAGAACAGAGACAAAAACAAGAACAAACAGATCAGCAATGACAGTTATTCGAGAACACTGGAAAACTGTCTATCAACCTTTACAAAGCTTTATAAATTAATAGATTTCATGGGAGCTCGTGTCTGGCGAAGTTATAAGAACGAAGGTTAATATTTCTTACGCACGTTAAAATTTTATGTGACTAATTAAACTGTAGACTATAACGTAGCATTTGCATATTCTCCTCTCCCTCCCCGCCCAAACCACCCTCTCTCTCTCTCTCTCTCTCTCTCTCTCTCTCTCTCTCTCTCTCTCTCTCTCTCTCTCTCTCTCTGTGTGCTTGCACAAGCAAATTCTTTGTCTCATTTTGTAACAACTTATATTTGTTTATTGATATTCGGATAAACATAGGGCGTTAACACACAAAACTACTGAAATCATTCAGGGTATTTACTCTATTACTTACCTATTATTACATCCACATTTGCTAAAGCCAGCGCGTCTAATCATGACTTAATATGTCATACTTAATAACCACATGACGTTCTTTATGGTGCTGCGAAGGCAAGGAAGGTTTTCTTTTTAAGAAAATGAATTTAAAAAACCACGCTCTTTGCTTTTTTATGTAGTCTTTGCCTCTTTGTTTCTAAGATATAATAGGAATCACTTCTATATTCTTTTACTAATCGTTTCACATTCTTTTCTCTGTAGATGGATGTTGCTAAAGAAGAAGGCAAAAAAAGGGTATCTGCGAAGATCTGCTGAAGTTAAATGAGATTTATTCACATCAGCCCCTTGTCATAAATCTGGTTTCAATCTGGTTTCGCCTTCACCTTCGTTCAAGCTTTCGTCCAGATTAATTGAGAAACAGGAAGAATCGTCTGGAGACAGAGAAAGCTTAAAAAAGGAAGAAAACAAAAAGGTAAGTCCTCCAGATCTCTAAAAACTGGATGTTCTCCTACTTTTTAAGAAGTCAACCTTCCACTGTCGGGGAACAACCACCTAATAATCAAGTTCCAATAATTAACGATAATTACGTGTCTAGCGTTCACACACGGTAATGGCAATGCCGCTCATTACACCTCCTTGTTAACTAATTTCCACGTTTCTTTGGAAGAGGACGGAGGATGGAAGAGTTTTTCAGAGTGGGTCTCACATCTCTTCCTTGTTGATATCACTTTCAAATCACTATTCCTTTTCCGTTTTCAATCTTTCGTCCCAACGGGAAGTTCTGCGGTCAGCTTTCTTGCATAGACATCATGGTGCATTTCCTTTTACGCTTTTTTTTTTTTATCCCACTCATATTCATCTTGAGCAAAGGTAACATCCGGAACCTAATAACATCGTGTGTTTAAGACGCCCTTTCCTGGTCATTCTTCTTCTTCTTGCTCTGAATTTACGGAGAGTTTCCCCTTGGGCGTCTTACATTCAGTGCGTATAGTTTTGTTAAATAAAACGGCTTTCCTCTATTAAAATAAAGCTAGAATATGTCTTACGTGCATGTAAAAACCATGGACATGGTTTTATAAACAATATTTAAAACTTGCACACGCTTAAATGCGCGCATGCGTAAAAAAACCTAGTTGCAACAAATGCTTCTCCACACCTGGACTCGTAGCAGAGGAAGTTTTACACCTTTAGCCAAGCGTGGGATAAATAATTTGTAAGGTCACGTCTCGCAACCCTGAAGACGCTTTTAAAACGTAAAATAGAAATATTGAGGACATAATTACGTGTTCGTTGGAAAGACACGTTTTCTAATTCTTATTATTACACAAATTGTCACTAATTCAGTATCATGAAAATTCTTTAAGTGTAAAGCGAGAATTTCGTTTGCTCCTCGTCTGAAGAAAATTAACCGTCCGTTTTAATGGGAAATATACAATTGGAGAAAATAATTCTCTTAGCGCCGATTCCATAGGCAATAAATCAAAGAAAAAAAAAGAGCAAAAAGAAGCTGTAACAAAACATATATAAAATTGAAAATGAATATATCTATAAGTATATATATTATATATATATATATATATATATATATATATATATATATATATATATATATATATATATATATATATATATATATAAAGTTATGCTGGGAGACATGATAATCTGATAAACCAACGAACAATTCATCCCATATGGGTTTGTCTCAATCGGAAGCGCTCCAGACCAGATTTTAGTGTGATCATTAGGGTCTGGGCTTTCCTGTGACCATCTGAGAGAGAGAAAGAGAGAGAGAGAGATAAAAAGTCCTTTCACTATGAATCAGCTTGAGGATCGGAAGTCAAGGGGATGAAAATACTACGTCCAAGGGCAGGCGC
Organism: Macrobrachium rosenbergii; assembly: GCF_040412425.1. Lineage (NCBI taxonomy): Eukaryota > Metazoa > Arthropoda > Malacostraca > Decapoda > Palaemonidae > Macrobrachium > Macrobrachium rosenbergii. The sequence continues at coordinate 26,414,775 of NC_089754.1, read as the reverse complement.
TCTGTCTACTGCGACAGGTTCTTCGCCGAATTACGCGTCGTTAGTGGTTTTGGGGAAGACTTCAGGCCTCTTGGTTTGATGACGATCTACTTTTGGTGTTGGCGAGTCATCCCGCAGAAACCAATTTACGAGGGTGTGTCTTCTGCTTGTGATCTTCATTTTTCATTCTACCTGAGCGCTATATATTATACTTTTTCTGGCACATTTTAGGTACACACACACACATATAGATATTTATGTATATGTATAAATATATTATATAAATGTATAAGATATATAAATATATATATATATAAAATAAATATATATATATATATATATATATATATAAATATATATATATATATATATATATAAATATATAAATGTCTTTTACACTGTTTACATGACAAAAACCATATATTTCGAATAACATGCATTTCAGATTACTGGTAAATGTGGTTGCGGAATGTTGGTACATGGCAAGAGCAATTAAACGACATATACAGACATGGCAATACGACGCTGGTGGTATATAGAAGCTAGCTGACCTGGGGTGGACAGGGGTCAGTCCCTTGAATACTCTTGTCGTGCCAATTTTCCACATTCACCAGTGATCGGGAACAGAGAAGCTTGTTGTTTGAAATGTACGGATTTTGTCATGTAATTAGTGTTTACATAGACATTTTTAACTTCAAATATATGTAATATATATATATGTATATATATATATGTATATACTGTATATAGATATATATATATATATATATATATATATATATATATATATATGTATATATATTTGAATTATTTTTATAACAATAATAATAGTAATAATATATATATTTGGAACTGTCTTATATGAATTTCCTCCCATTTTTATAAATAAATATTTTTTCAAACTTTGGAACTGTCTTAATAAGTCTATTAAATAACTATGAGCTCTGATTATCTTATTCTAAGGAAGATCTGCTCGTTATTCTGCTCTCCATCACTTCGAAATATTAAAGGTTTAAGGATAGTATAATACCTTGTGTAAGGACCTAAAAGCCAAAGAGTGCTTGTGGCATCTCTCCTCTTTATAGACTCATTTCAAACGTCTTATCTGATTAGTCTTTTCCTGACCTTTCCTATCTCAAATGGCATTTTCTTGGGAGGCCACTGCCTTATTTACCAGTTCCCCGCTCACTTGTTTTATTTATATACAGATAACTTTATCCTTCGCATACTGAGTTTCTCTCCTTTTCTTCTCCCTTTAAAAGCTTAACTCTCAATCTCTTTTAAACCTGCGTGATGCTTAGAATGCAAATCTGGATGGTTTCCCTGATCTAGACCAACGTATCTTAGATGATTTTCATTATACGGTTTTCATTATGTCAGTACAATGATGATGTGTCTTAGCCTTCTTATAACAGATTAGATATGAGCTTCAATTTTAAGATGCGCTGCTCCTCGAAGCAGTGCCCTCAGATTTGTATGGTCCTTATCTGCCCTTTTATCGAGTGTTGTTTATATGTCTGGAAAGTACGAGGATATACCGGCCATCCCTTTGTAACTGTTTTCGCTCAGGTCGTATTTGATAGTCAAGAAAAGCCAGTGCCGTTGTCACAATGAGGATTCAGTGATACGAACTGACCGACTTTATTGTGCTTTCACCTGTTGTCCGTCAATGTAAAAACACCTGAATCACTGCAAATGCTAGTATCGCTGTAGAGAAAGGATATGGCCGATGCCTTGTTGCATTACAAATGTCACAGACCTAATGCCTTTCGTAATTCACATCTGAGTAAAACTTATTTCACATGATATTTGTTGTTAAGATAATTGTTTACAGAATATAATAATATTGTGCCGATCATGTTTTAGGTTGTCTCTTTAGGTTCTATCAGCTAAAGACGAGAGTAACTCTTACTTCTACACTTGAATGGTAATAAAAAAAGTCTGCATTGGCGCAAATGAAAGTAAAAAAAAAAAAGAAAATAAAGGAAAAGGCCGCATAGAATCTCAAAGAAAATTTCCCGTAAAAACTAATCAAAAAAGTATTTATGACAGAAGTTAAAGTAACAAACTGCGGCCTTGACTTTGGCCGACCTCTGCACGTGGCATCATTTATGACGTACGCATAACAATCATGAAGTGTATCTCGTGTAGTTCAAAAGTTATGGCGCTTTAAAAACTGTAATCACTACAGATGATATAAAAAGCGTCCCGGTAGACTGATACAGACGAAGAAACGAGTATGTTATTAAATGTCCTCGAACGGTAACCAGTGGGATTAAAATTAAAATGTAATGATGATCAATAAACAATAAACGAAAATTCAAGAGGCTCATGGCAAGGAACTGGTGACAAATGAAATCCTTAATTGAGTTCAAAGACCGTAAGTGCTGTAGAAGTAAAGGGCAGGCAATATTTGTTTACGATACGCTTCCTTTGATAATTGGCTGGAACAAGAGGACCACTGTTGGGTTCAGAGGTCATTAGAGACCTCATCTTGGGTCAGAAGCAGTTACAATCGAATATCCCATCGGTAGTTTTCCAGAGGTATCTGCTGTTTACAGCTCTACTTTATAACAGTGTTTACCATCTTACTTTATAACATACAGTTGTTGTAAAACCATGTATACCCTAGCCTAACGTACTTACGCTCGCGCGCGCACACACACTCACACACATACATATATATATATATATATATGTGTATGTATATATATGTATGTATATATATATATATATATATATATATATATATATATATATATATATATATATATATATATATATATATATATATATATATATATATATATATATATATATATATATCACAAGGCACATGTGTGTAAAGCCCAGAACTCAAGACACGCCAAAAACCAAACTTGCTTATAATCACTCAAAACATTAACCCGGGCATGGTAACAGGTACGTTGGAAATGAATGGACTGGGCGTTTAACCGCGGAAAATTGTTGGGGACATACTGGTGTGACCGTTTTCTGAAGGGGACATTTGCGGAACAAGCGAGTTTACGAACATGATTGGAGTATCTTTAGATGCCCTGAAATATTAGCATCAGTGCTTCGGGCAATGTTTTAGGCTCTGCGGCCTATGAGTGAACTACGGGTGTAACATTTAAAATGTCCCTTTTCATGCTTTATTAGTTTCTTCAAAATGATCATAAATACGCTAGGATATTGGACATCAAAGTCAAAGATCACACCTAATTTCACGAACGGTTATTTAGATATCATCCAGTCAATCAGAATTTCCAAGCAAGTTGCCATGCAACAATAAGAGTAAGAAACAGGCTCACGTCAGAGAGAGAGAGAGAGAGAGAGAGAGAGAGAGAGAGAGAGAGAGAGAGAGAGAGAGAGAGATTCTTCAAAAAGTAGCCTGAATATGTTTCGGTTATCTTTTGATTTAATTTACTACAATTCCCCACTTGAAAATGGCTTCATAATCTAGGACGCTTGAGGGGGATAACGTAAATAATTCTCGTATTCATTCTCTGTAAATTGATCTTGAACAGCTGTGGTTACCGTTGCTCCTGCGTCACCTAATGGTGATAATGAGTTTGATGGTTCGCCTCTTTGAAGAAATATGCAGGCACCAACCTTTAATTTTATAACAGAAACATTATGCCAGGGAAAATTACAGATTGATTCTCCCGTAGGGTGGCAGTGCCGTCAATGCATGTCACGCTGTGCACTGATGGCATTACTTAAGGTTCTTTGAAGCGTCCCTTCGGCCCCTAGCTGCAACCCCTTTCTTTCCTTTTACTGTACCTGCGCTCATATTATCTTTCTTCCATCTAACTTTCCATCCTCTCCTAACAGTTGTTCCCATAGTGCAATTGCGAGGTTTTCCTCCTGTTGCACCTTTAAAACCTTCTTTACTCTCAATTCCCTTTCAGCATTGAATGACCTCATAGGTCCCAGGGCTTGGCCTTTGGCCTAAATTTTATATTCCAATTCTAATGCAGATTGAATCGACAAACGACAGTAAAAATGCTTGAACTGTATAAAGGTCACTCGCGTCTATTTGAAAAGGAGGGAATAAAGTAAATTCCAGGACAAACAGTCGAGAATGTGAGGAGCACTGAAGGAAGGGGACACCACATCCGATTAGCAACATCCTGCTGTGTGGAATTTCTTCTTTCCTGTTATTGAAAAAAAAAATGGGAATCGAACGTGTCACTCGTCAATTGGCATGACGTTTCCTCCCTAATTAAAGGCAATTCATCTTCATGTAATGATCGCTAAGCATTTCCGATGTCTAAGTCAAATAGATATTTCAGTAATAGCTGCTAATACTGTATATGATCTCAATATGAGTTGCATCAGGGGTTCGAATTACTTGTTTATTTTAAGTGTAGCTTTTCTTTGAATTTTGAAATACAGAAGTTTGCATAAATGGCAGTGATGAACTGGGGTTGAATTTGGAAGGAAGTTTAAATAATGAAAAGTTCCCAAGTTCCTTTTTTGGGGACAGTAAGCGACATGGGACTTTCTTTTCAGAAGATGATATCCGAGAGGTTTACAAAACCATCATTTGTTCACATGTTTTCTCATATAATGTCTTTTCTGTTTCTGATTTTCAGCCTGTGGGTCTCTCTTAGTACAAAGGAATTAAGGTAGCATAGCATTATGAATAGTAATAATCAATTACACAGTCTTTGTTCCGATTATCGTATAATTCTTGTTTATGCTGAGTTACTGTACTAGAATTTCGTCGACAGCCTTTGCTGTTTGAAGACCTATCATTCAGTCATCAAATCTTGCCCCTCCCCCACCCCTTCCCTTCTTCTTCTTCTTCTTCTTCTCTCTCTCTCTCTCTCTCTCTCTCTCTCTCTCTCTCTCTCTCTCTCTCTTTGTCAGCATGCCTGTCTCAGGAGTGAATAAGTAATTTTCATAAAGCAGCAGTACACTTCATGAAACACGGAGTCATAAGCAAACACTGGCGCATGTCGACCGAATTATCTCCCGTTATCCATAACAATCGAGTTTCGGATTCCATATAGAAATATAATGATCAGAGATGAAAAATGGAATTATAAATTTTTTTCTTTGCATATTTCCATTAGTTTAAGCACCGTAAAATCAACTGAAGTGCCTCTTTTCCACTTATTCGTCCGGCTGAAAGTTGTCCCTCTAATGTCATTATATCATTGAATTTATGATTTTATTAGATTTATGTATCCTTATAACTATTATTGATAGCTTAGTCCTGGATAAAACTCTTCGTACATGATTTTATCTTTACGGTTTTAAATTCTTATGCGGTAAATGTTTTTGTAATACATGTGGTGATAACGTTTCTCAAACTAAAAACAATATCGATTGTTGAAACCGTAGCAGTAACGGATTCTGGTCTGAACTAAATTCTGCGATGATATTTGTCAGGGAATTATATAACAGACCGTGAAGGAATCATAGAAGAAGGAACCAAAGATACTGTAATAGAAGATAATACAGAGACTAATGCACTTGCGTCATTCTGGGTGAACATTTTTTTATATCCGTAACAATAGTTGTTTTTGTGGCAAGTCCTCTGACTTATAAAAGAAATTACGCAAGCAATTAGAAGTCTTTGCTCTAACGATCACCCTTCACTGTAAATCCTGTTGACCAATATTCGCAAACAGACCATAGTGTCGATAGTCCGGTTTGGTGGTTAAGATTTTGTGGCTGACGCACCTGATACTGAGTCAATCTAACTGACATCAGTCATATTAGTGGTGTAAGATCCGCCTGGAGAAGTTTAACGGAAACCATTGCCATGTCTGGTTCATGGTTCCCTCCCCTTCACGCAAACCAGGGAAGGTTGAAGAGGTCACTCAGACGCAGTCGCCTTCCCGACAAAGGGAAAGGTCAGAAGGGAATTACAGGGAAACAGTTTCTACGGAGTAGGCTCTTTGTATGTACATGTTCATTAGCGTCAGGCGGATGGGAAACGGCATAGTAAGGCGATATTTATTAGTAGGTCTAGACATTATTTCGTGCGATATTTATTAGTAGGTCTAGACATTATTTCGTTCTTTATTATTGTTGGAGTTCGTTTTAATGACAATTATTACGAATGATTCACACAGCGAAAGTATAGGCCTAAATGATACAATTTACGCACTGAGCGCAAGAACAACGAAATTATATCCTCGTAGGGGGTTAGTGCCGACTGTGCACCTCGTTTAAGGTTCTTTGCAGCGTCCCTTCGGCTCCTAGCTACAACCTTTCATTTTTTTTTACTGTATCTCCGTTCATATTCTTTCTTCAGTCTTACTTTCCACCCTCTTCCAACAATTGTTTCATAGTGCAACTGGGAGGTTTTCCTCCTGTTACACCTTTTAAACCTCTTACTCTGAATTTTATTTTTAACACTGAATGGCCTCATAGGTCCCAGCGCTTGGCTTTCGGCCTAAATTGTATATTTTATCTATCTATCAGCGAAATTACTGAGGGCTACAGAGTGTGGATCTCGGGTATCTTTATCAAATGGAAATACACAACAGCATTTTAGGGAAAGTATGTTGCTTCTGTAGTAAAGTAAATTAGTTCATTGGAAATACAGCAGAAATTAGCATCAAACGAAAATAAGCAAACTTCGGCGCGATCGAACTGTCTGTACAGCGTATAATGCCGTATGAAACTCTCAGCCACGGCCCATGAAACTCTCAGTCGCGGCCCATGACAATGTCCGCCACGGCCCGGTGGTGGCCTGTGTTGTTGCCAGACGCACGATCATGGCTAACTTTAACCTTAAATGAAATAAAAACTACTGAGGCCAGAGGGCTACAATTTGGCATGTTTGAAGATTGGAGGGTGGATGATCAACATACCAATTTGCAGCCCTCCAGGCTCAGAGTAGTTTTTAAGATCTGAGTGCGGACAGAATAAAGTGCTGACGGACAGACAAAGCCGGCACAATAGTTTTCTTTTACAGAAAACTAAAAAGATTGACTTGTGACAGTTTCGGTAAATTTTCGTAAAGATCACTTTAAAAAACCTCCAGATGAACATATCAGGCTTACTATAGGGAAGCTTTAGATAAAGATGAGGAAATGATGTATAGGCAACGAGCGAGTAAATGCCTGAATAATTTCCCAGAGAAGACCATTTTTCCCTCAGAGCACCGTTGCTGATCCAGAGTTCCCGATAGTTAGGTCCAGCTACTAGTTTTCGGCAGTGAACTTACTTTATGACATAAAAGAATAATTCATTCTTAGCACCTATTTCGTGTACAGACACAAACATATATACTGTATACATGTTATATAAATGTAATATATATATATATATATTATATGTGTATATATATATATATATATATTATATATATATACATGTACATATATATATATATACTATATACATATAATGTATATATATATATATATATATATATATATATATATATATATATATATATATATATATGTATATATATATAGATATTTATATAAATATATATATTTATATAAATATATATATATATATATATATATATATATATATATATATATATATACTGTATATAGGCCTATATACGTAATTGTGACATTCGCCTAACGGGTGGCTTAGTAGAGACTGCGATCTCTTTAACCGTTGAACACGTTACAGAACCTGTACTATTCACACCCATCTTGCTCACACTCTTCGCTTCTCGTACATTGAGTCCCCTCCCTTCCAATGCCTTTTCTCTCATCTATCCATCCCATTCTAGGCTTCCATCTCATATAGAAGTACATGCCTTATATTCCAATTAAGCAAGCAAACAAAGAGGGGGAAGTATCAAACACTTACCATCTTCGTAAGCAGGCAGAAGATACCGGACAAACGGAATCTTAGCGGATCCCCACTTGGGGTGTTGTAGATTATTGCAGGTTCCATCAATAGACCGATAGGGCTCCGTTGCTGAGCATCGCACGACTCTCTCTGCTTTGCATCCTTTGGGCATCAGGTCTTTGCACAGCTGCTCATTCACAAGAGAATTTAATATAGACAGAAGTTCGATGGTATCCGGTGCAGTTAAGTTGAACCTACGGGTGGATGTCAAGAGGGTTTACGTTGAATACAAGAGGATGAAGGCTGGGAAAGTGGGTCATATTATTGAACAAAAATTAATAAAGCTATATCTTGTTTCAGTAGTGGCGATAGTGTATATATATACAGTATATAGTATATGTGTGTTTGTGTGTGTGTGCGCGCGTGTGTGTGTGATGTAGCCATGAATTTGTTGAGCCTCTTCCTGCAATGACCAGATAGTCCGTCTGCTCTGAACCAGTACATAATCCAACAAACTACTTTTCTCACTATTTTAACTAAGAGTATGTACACATCTAGAGAATCCATTTGCATTTATATTCCAACATGGACATACTTAAAATTTAGATCTAGTTATCTATATGGCAGTTATAAAAACAAGAAAATAGTTAGAATATCTTGCAATATTTAGGTTTGAAGATATAAAAAAATAATTATAAAAAATACACTGTGATCGCAAAATTATGCTGCTAATTTGTACATTTGAGAATCAGTCAAAAGCAGGTAAATCCTTTTAATGTTAGTTCGATTTTACAGAATAATAATTACGATAAATCGTCAAAACGGTCAATTTAATCCACGAACATGAACTAACAGAGCAGAAAACGGAAGCAAACGGTTCCATTTGTAAATAGTAAGCTAAGCATTACGCGGTAATTTCATGACTGGCGGATAACAGAATTCTTTGTGTAACTTCTGCTTGGACTCAATCACAGGATTGTTAGAAAGAGTTCCGCGTAGCTCCTCTTGCTTTCCAGTTCCTTGCCTCTGTCACAGTCAAGCCAGTGCATGCCGTAAAGGGAGATTTAAACAAGAAAAAAAAAAAAAAGTTTCCCTTATTGCCGATACATAACGGTATCTCTTGAATTACGCTTCACCTCTTCTTGATTACCCTATACTTGCTGAACTGACGTGTTCTGTATTTTTTTTTTAATATATTCTGTAGCAATATTTCCAGTAACTTCTTATTGCCTTCGTCGAAGACGAAATGGACATGGAAGATTTACTCCCTAATGTTTAAATAATAATGATAATTTATAATAAAAAGACACAAATATATAAGTAATTTGTATTATTTATCTGTATAATTGTCGAATTTTAGGATAAAGTTTTTCACGACATTGTGAATTTCTTAGCAATAATAATAATAATAATAATAATAATAATAATAATAATAATAATAATAATAATAATAATAATAATAATAATAATAATGGCTGCATTTCGAGGGTCACGGGTAATGAAAAGTTTTATAACTCGTAGATACAAATAAAAGCAAAAATTTTTTAACGCCGAAAAATGAATGACGACAACATGCCTTTGATTGGGACAATCGCAAGAATAGCGCAGAAAATTTTGGAAACGATAGACGGCAGAAACACTAAGTCAGCTGAGTTTTTAGGTAAACGGATATGTAAATAAAGACTAAAGGAAACAGTGATGATGCTCAACTGAAGAATAATAATAATAACAATGTTAATGATGATTATGACAACCGTTCAAGTAAAACCGAAACTTCTTAAGATTAACTTTACTTATTCATAAGCTGTTTGCATTCTCGTCACTAATAGATGTTTCTTACGTCTTCTCATAACCCTTGATCCCCTCGACTCTGGAATACATTCTGACAAAAGTAATTCCCAGGGTAGCATTTGAACTCTTCTGACCTTCCGAGCAATGAACGGGGGCAAGAGAGTTAACTTTCTGGGGGATTTATGAGGCCCAGTTATGTGGTAGGTAGGAGAACGAGAGTACCAAGTCATATTTGCATGTTTATGTTTTTGGCTGAGAATAACAGCCGGCGAACAACTGATTATAGAAAATATGAAACTGGAGGGATAGTATGGGTTGGACTGCGAATGCAGTAGGTGTGACTACAGACCCCATTCACTCTACTATTGGGGTGACCCCTCAGCCCTCAGAGGTATGAGAATGCTAGTTTTTATTGCCAGTGTCTAACAAAAATTGAAGAATGGTTATCATTGACCACAAGCTTAAGGTTCATCCGCCATCTATGGCCCTTCCTTTTGCCAGTCGGTCCACAATCCTCAATTTGGCTCTTTCCTTCTTTGTGACACATACAGGGTTCCAAACTATTGCTACTCACTAGTGCGGCAATGTACAGTAATAGTTGCTACCTTCGTATTAAGAGTCGTTGTAGCCTCACTGACTTGATCACATACACACACATACACACACACACACACACATATATATATGTGTGTATATGCATATATATGTGTGTGTGTGTGTGTATGTTGTACGCATCTATATAAGCAAGCGTTAGCTCACCGAGGTTCGTTATGTGTGACCAACCAGGTAAGTCCAGAAAATGACTTACGTCCTCGTGATGTATTTTGTTGCCTCCAGCATAGAGCGTCCCATGCAAGATGAAGCCTTCTTGGCTTCAGGTTCTGCTCTTCTGAAGGAGAACAGGAATTTGCTGCTCTGCTCCAGGTGCTCCATTCCTGTTCTGAATCGGTCACCTTGCAAATTAGAAACAGAAAAGAATAAATATAATGACAAATAAAACATACAGTAAGTAAAGATCGATTGCATAAATGTGTCATGAGAAGCAGTAATAAAAATTGACACATTTTTAGTAGAAATTCAGGTAAAATTAAAAGAAATTTTAGGTGTAATATAAAGACTTGAAAAGGTAAATGAACAGCTGACGCCAATAAACAAGTCTAGATGCTGTTCTTATGCAAAACTTCTCCAAATTCATTTAATGCTTATGTTACAGATTTCAGAATTTTGCATGGAAGGAGATGCGTTCAATCATCCATTAAAAACAGGTTACTGAAACTATCAAAATGTTTCATTGAACAATTTCTTAATGATCGAGAATTTGCTTCATAAAAGCGTTCTTTTCTAAATTTGACTTAAGCTCGTCACATTAACATCACATAAGTGGGATTTTATTTTTATGATGATTTGCGCCTGAAACTCTTGGTAGACTTCCTTTGATACTTGCCCTCCAAACTCTCCTGCAGCAGGATCTCTTGTGTCTTTCGGTATCCTTCCTGCAGTGCTTTCTGGGCGTTCTCCTCCGTCGCCAGCAATAGGCTGCCAGTCCCCGCTCGCGAAAGATTTCCAGAGGAAAACCTCCTGGATCCGTTCTTTCCATGGAAGACGCCTCGAAGGGGGCGGAGGTTTTCCAGTTGGCCATTACATAGCGCACGGTAATCCAGAACCACAGTCATCCAGCTGAAAGGATATTAAAGGAACATTAAACACAGCCCACCGTGCATGAAAGCACATCTTTCCTCTTCCTCCGAATCTTTTATTAGATTTAATTTCGAGACGGAGGTGACATTGATCAAGTAAAAACACACACGAAAAGTTTTAATTCTTATCTGTTCCTGAGGTGAAGTGAATAACGGATTTGTTTGAAAGACGCCTGCTTGGGATGTTCATGCATCAGACTTTTTTGTTCAGTTTTTCTTTTTTATTTTACGCATCACGAGATGATGAATGTGAATTATAATCTTCAGTCTATTTTCTTTCATTATATAATTATCTATTCGTTTACTCTTAAAAACAACGAACCATCAGTGGCGTTCTCTATTTTTTTTCTAT
>NC_089754.1:26303177-26398177 GCF_040412425.1 Macrobrachium rosenbergii | reverse complement strand
GTGATGAATGTATAAATAAAGGCAAATGCCACAAAGGAAAATTGAAATAACAGAGTGGTTGCTAGGCCTTTCGACACACGGTCCTTTACTAGGAGACTTGTGAAAAAAAAAATATATATATATATATATACACATCAGATAATTCCGAAATAAATTATTTTAATATGAAATGACACGCTTGGGCGATGATTGAGCTGATTTTCTTTGTCAGTATACCTACTCTAAACATTCATAGGGTTTGGTCGCATTCTTTGTTAACTACCTTTGAAAATTTAATTTGATTTTTCTTTTTCAGTTTATCAATCTTTGCTGCTAAGATTTTATCAGATATTGGTTGCATGCAATCTTAAGAAACAAAATAAGCCTTCTGATACATTTTGTTTCATGTTCTTATGATATGTATCATTTAAATATGCTATAAGAAACTATATAACTTGGCCAAGTCTGTATTTTTATAATTCCGCGTAATTCTGTTTAAAAGAAAACAGTTTACATATACGCACGCCTTCTCGGAATTTGGTTTAAATACCTTAAAGGTTTCTCTTGGCTGTGAAGCTCCGCTTAATCTAACGTAGGCCTGACCTGTTGTTTACCTCTTAACTGCGGGTCTCCTCTTCGCTTATCGTTATCTCCTGCCTGGTATTTTGCTTTTTATTCTTATTGCTCTTTTTCTTTTTAGCCTTCGTGTGTTCGTAGCAAGCAAGATCATTCTTCTTTTCTATCTATTCTTTAAAAGTGTCGTCAATTTAAGATAACTATATAAGTTTTAAGTTTACGAACGTATAATAATGAGCCAAACTAACACCATTCGACATATAGAAGATATTCGGACACAGGCTAAGAATGAAGGTTTTCCAATAGCGTGTGAAAAGATTTTATGGCCGAGTTTTATATTAACGCTTCACGAAGGGGCCCTAAAATCCTCAGTTACCCTCCGTAAACTCCGTAATATAATAGAATTTGTTTATCAGTAACAGTGTAAATTTTCAGCATTTGTACAAAACAACTGTGCAAAAACAGATTGCCAACATTAATTTGTAACACTATATTTGAAGCAACTGGATACATGAACATTTTCCAGAGGCTGCCCTTGATAATATCCCGTCACTTACTGAAAAAAAAACTCGTTAGCGTAGTGAAGAGCTTTAGATAAGACTCCGCTTGATTTTTATTAAAACGAAGTAGATATGGCCATTAGACGTCACAAGCAAGTCGTTATCATTGAATGAGGAAATTTAATGTAGACCAACAATGGTCTATTCACTCATTTAAGAAGCTAGTCTTCTGAAGGAGATTAGTAAGTATGGTACATACCCCATAAAATTTCAAAGTAATAGAAGATGGAATTCACTTCAAAACTCATTTACTTGACGTTATTTTCACGAGCGATGTGCAGAAGCAAAGTTTACACAGTATGATGCAACTTTTTTTACTATGTTTAGGCCAGTAGAATAAATTTCACATCCGAAGTATCTGGGAATCGTGATACAAGAAAGGGGGGAATCTGCTGTAATACTTAAATAAAAACACTTAACACTTCTCGTTTTCCTCATTCAGTAAATCTTACACAGCTGTCTTTACGTTTTCTTTTCATCACCAAAGCATGGAGATAGCATCATCGGGATGCTATCTCCAGAGTTAAAGTCTGAACGAGTGCAAGTTGGATAGCAATCTGGAAATTCGAAATAAAGGATTTTTTGGGTGGGGGTGTGGGTGTTGGGGTGCGTTTGAGCACTGACTAGTGATAACAGAGACAAAGTTAATTCACAGGATTGGACAAGTTACTCTCTGAAATCTTGAACTTTTTTAAGCAAAGAATTTACTCATATTTATGCACAAAAATCAGTTATTTATTTATTTATTTATTTATTTTTTATAAAACTTAGGTCGAGATTTCGGAATCAACATTGCACCAAAAAATTCGTTTAAACCTGCTCTCAATACTTACCAAAGGAAACGTAAGCCAAACGCATCCGAAGAAAACAAGCCAAACATGTTTCTTTATATGCAGTAAATATACCTATATAGAAAAAAAGAAACAACACTAAAATTATCACAGACACCGCACCGTGACACCTTAATCGGTCTTGATCAGCATTGCGTTTAGTCCGAATCAATGGTTCCCTTCGTGCCTTCAGAGTAGAGGACAAACACCCACCCTCAGCGGAAACCTCTCCCTCTTTCCCTACAACCTCACGCGGTCACGCTCATCGTTAGACTGCCACCTTCTAGGACTGTCTCTCGTTTTTCTTGGCTCACCTGTTGTTGAGGCGAAGAGTTACTCTCACCAGTTTTAAGGGAGTCATGCCGGGCGGGGTGACGGAAGTGAATGAAATTAAAGGATGGTTGGTTTATACTTAATGAGACAGAAAGAGAGAGAGGCATGGGAGAAATGTCGCTCAAATAATGGTTAGTCAGTTTAGATCCAATTTGCTTTATGCCGTCACGCAGTCTCGCCCAGTGGCGGCCGTACATGAGGAATGTTAAGATATTGATGTTATTTAAACCTTGACAGAACGATAAAATGAAAGTTTGCAAGCAAAAAATTTGCTTTACAGATGTAGATTTTGGGAATCTATTGAATTATATACTTGGTGTATTATGGGCAGTTGCAAAAATGTTGTTTTTCACTATTCTTGGCAGCGCAAAATGAGAGCACATGAAATTTTTACTATATCGGGAATTAAAATAAGAACACTGGTAACTTTTGGCCTCATAGTGCCATTTAGTTTATAATAAAAAGAAAAGACTTTGCCGCGTTGCAGCATCCATTCCAGACCCCATTTAACCATCATGGCACGTGACACAAGCTAATGAAAAGATATTTTGCTCTTCGATCCAGCAAAAACTACAGATGGATCTCTTTATTCAGTTTTTTTCATACCTCGACTAAAGTTCTAACTCACCTCAGCAAGCAGATTTTCATCTGTTCAGTAGTTTAACTGCACCAAGGATAATGTAAAACTGTCCAAAGCTTAACAGAATTTGACTCTATAAAAATGTGCTATTTAACATCATGTATCATGAATTAGTTCAAGAGTTAATGAAATTCTCAAGAAACTTAATCGTCCTCGAAAACTAGTGAGTTTTTATAACTGGAATTACGGTGAAAACTGTAGTCACTAAAGTAATTATACATTATAACAAGAATTTCGGACCTCAGCAGAACCATTAAAGGGTGTTTGCAACGTCCCTTCGGCCCAGAGCTGCATCTACTTTTCAGTCTATACCTCCATTCCCACTTCCTTTCTCGTTTTGCTGTCCAGCCTCGCTATCTGTTACATCCAAATGCAATTGTAGGATTTTCTCCACCTTTAGATCCTTATACTTCATCTACTTTGTTTACTGAATCTCTGTCTTGCTGTCCAACCGCTCCAACTCCCTCGTTTCACTGTCCTAAGACCAGAACGGTCGAGAATGCCCCAGTGCTTGAATTTTGACAGTCTTAATTTCATAAAACGAAACCTTCCCAAGGTGAATTATAGGGTAATTTAAAGTCACAATAATTTTATCTGTGTAGCAGCATCTACTTCGCGGTTTAGCATATAATTTTTAAGTCAGTTTACGGCTGAGCAATACTGGATAAATCAGATAAGAACTTTGTTTCTGTCTTTCTTTACGTTACTTGTTTAGGATAATTACTCTCTAAAATATGCCACAAGACTAGTCAGAGCATGCTTGTTAATTATTGTTTTACTTTAATATAAGAAAAATGCAAAAATATTACGTAGATTGCTATTTATTAATGTAAATGTAAAACAGATAATTTCAGTATTTGGAAGTTCGCAGTTTATTTAAAAATAAGTCTCATTCCTCTTTTCTGTAGAATGATGGATAAATTATCGTAAGTAATAAGTAAGAGATACTCGTGACTGAAGAAAAAACTCGTAAAGAAACGTGCATAAGCCAGTGTTCTTGCAGTTTTAACATATTTCAAGGCCCGATAAAGTATTCTGTAACGATAATATGCTATGATAAAGGTACAGTCATAAATTTTAGTTTTCGAACCGCAAACAAAGTAAATGAATAATGGTATAATTTTGTTAATCCACAGGCAAGTTTATCCTGTTTTCCAGCGTGTTGTGTGTATGTGTTTCAAAAGTTTAATGTACTATAGAATTAGTTTTTAATTGTTACGAGTCTCCTTGGCAACTAGAATGAGACCTTCAAATGGCGGAACAAATCACTCGAAGTTCATATCGAAGGTCCCTCACCCCAAGCCTGCAATTGCCCGAAAAGCGAGTCGTCTGAGAAGATCCACTAGAGCATGGATATTACGCGATTATCCTTTCCCGCAAGACTCATTACCTGGACAATATACGCAATACTTAGGATGCCTAATCATCTTCGTAGTATTCGTTTTTGTTAACCTTTTGTACCACCGTGTTCTCACGAACAGTTCCCGCTGGACTGTTACGTTTTCTTTAGCTGTAGCTCTCTGGTATGTGCTTATGTATGGATGCTTTCCAGGAATAATAAGACAGGTTCAGTTGTGCAGAAGATTCTCTCTCTCTCTCTCTCTCTCTCTCTCTCTCTCTCTCTCTCTCTCTCTCTCTCTCTCTCTCTGTCACACACACACACACACACACATGTACACACACACACACACATATATATATATATATATATATATATATATATATATATATATATATATATATATATATATATGTATACATGTATATACATATGTGTATATATACATTATATGATGTGATCATTAACTCCTCTTATCTTGTAGAGAATAGTGTGTGAATTATTGTTTCTTTTTTTTTGTATTTTGAGTCTTGACCAGTATCGTTCTTTCTTTTTTATTTGCTGCAAACTTAGATAAAGTAAGCAATTTAAAGGTATGCATTTTTCCTGTTATCTGCATGTAGAGAGGTGACTCCATAACCCAAGGTTAAGGTGGTCACCCACATCCCAAGACAATCTTCTCAAGACATCCCAGCAGAGCATGAAAGGACCGCTTCCTTTGATATCATGGGAAACTAAACCTACTGCTAGCCGTTGAATGCGGGACTAAAAAGAGTTACCGTTGTCCAGAATTCTATAATTGCTGACTGAGGGTTTGGCTAGAACTTAAAGGTAGTTCAGTGTGCAAACTTTCAGAAATATTTGGTAGCTTTACGGTAAATGTGCGGAATTATACTTGTAGATTCGATTTCATGAGTTTATTACAATATTTAAAATTCAGCACAAGGTAGTATAATGTAGATGGGAATAATGCACATCTAGAAATTTACAGGTTGTGCGAGAGGCACATTCAAGGCAAAAATTAAGGTCCTATTCCCTAACAAAGGACAAAAATTGACGTGCCTCTTAAATCATCAAAACAAAAGTAGGCAGCAATAAATTACATTGCATCCCTCGAACAGTAACACTGATACACTTCCACTGTGGTAAGGTGATTAATGGCTACTATCTTGTAGAAAATTTGCCATTTTACAGAATAGAAAAGTAGTGTTCACAATTATAACTTCCACCTGTGGTAGTGCAGAACCTAGAAATACAGGAAATGGACGATGCTGAAAATCCAGTTCACCTTACAGATAGACAGAGAGTATAGTTTGCCGAATAAAGATGTTGAATGAAACTGAACAAATGAATTTAAAATACTTTGAAAGACTCAAGACAGAAATAATATCACTCGTATTCCTAGTGCATCATCAAATGGATTTGCCAGTAAAGTTGGTGTGTGACACCTCAGACATAGGCTTATGACCAATATTAGAATATGTAATACCAGATGGAACAGAGAAACCTATTGCATTTGCTTCTGGAGTATTAAGCAAGGCGGAAATTACAGTACTCACAAATATAGAAGGAAGATTGATCATTGGTCTATGGAGCAATCAAATTCCCCATGCATCTGTATTGTAGGAAAAGGTTCGCAGTGGTCAGAGACTATGAACCTTTGTTGTCAAATGTATGTTTAAGAGCAGATTTACCTACATTACATTAGCAGTTTGATTATACCAAAGAGTAGGCTAACGTCCAAGATGGGGGAACGTAAATGCGTGGTCATACTTACTAATAGACAAAACACCAGACTGAAAGACCTAGGACTGTCGAAGGAGTTGCTTCGACAGTTCTAGATCTTTCAAACCTTGTACTGTCAGTTTCCGTTTCAGCGCTGAATGACCTCATTAGGTCCCAGTGCTTGGCCTTTGGCCTGAATTCTATATCCATTTCAATTCAATTACGGGTAGAGATTTATGTGCAAATTAAGCAGACTGTAAACCGTACAAAGGTATTTAGAATAAAATGAGTGTGATACAAGATTGTATTTTGAGAGGTTCATGAGTAGTGATTTCACATTTACTCGAAGGTCCAAAGTAGAGTTCTGTCTGAAATACGTGCTGGCCACCAAGAGATGAAAAGATCAAAGTCATTTGCTAGAATTTATGCATCCTGGCCCGCTGCGGATAGGGACATTGAAATTCTAGTTAGAAAATGTAAGAATTGTAATGAATCCTTGTTTGCGTGTTAAGCTCAGATGCTCATATTTTTTTGTGTTATGTCGCTTGTATTTTTCGTGAGTTCATACCTTCTCTTCACTACAATGTCAGCTTACCAATAACATGTAGAGAAAATATCATATCTCATAATCGACCTTCATCCAGGATTTTTCGACATGTCGCCACTATTTCAAGTAAATATTGTCGGTAGTATCAATCAGCATATATGCTGTATGCTGTATTAACACATAACTGCCATCCGCCAAAAATTAGGTCCAATCCAATTTTGTATATATACACCTGGATTGTCAAATGTGCCTCAGAGGTAAGAGAAAAAGTTCAAGATATTTGTAGGTGAAATCCTGTCTTATTTCTTTATAAACAACATGGAGGACAAAACCGAGAAAAAGTATACCTTAGTTTAACCAGACCACTGAGCTGATTAACGGCTCTCCTAGGGCTGGCCCGAAGGATTAGACTTATTTTACGTGGCTAAGACCAATTGGTTACCTAGCAACGGGACCTAAAGCTTATTGTGGAATCAGAACCACATTATAGCGAGAAATGAATTTCTGTCATCAGAAATAAATTCCTCTAATTCTTCATTGGCCAGCCGGAGAATCGAACGCGGGCCCAGCACAGTGCTAGCCGAGAACAATATCGACCTGTCCAATGAGGAACTACAAAACCGAGAAACTGAATGATGTTCTGATCAGCGTTAAGAATGGATGACATTTCATCAGCTAAAACTAAATGAAAATATAACTGGATTCACGTTGCAGAGTAAGGAATATAACGTGAGAAGTCTTAGTGATATTCAGCTGAATACAAATAGTAATTGCGTCCTGATTACTGATAAAGTCCGTGAAGTAGGTGTGCTGCTGGATTGTAATTTGTAAGTGCTCATATAAAAATGTTGTAAGGGTTACTAGCCATCATCTTAGAAATATTGTCTTTGTTAAAAGATAAGTTTGTGAGAGTTCTACTAAAAAAACTAGTGATAAATTGTGTCATTAATAGAGTGGACTATTACAATTCTTTTTATCGTAATCTACCCAAGATACAGATTAGGAAGATGCGGAATATATTAGAAATATATAATACAGAGCGGCAAGATTGATGAAATGGTGCATCTCGAGATAGGATTACCCCTGTATTAGTTGGCAATCAAAGCTAGAATATTGTTTAAAATACGGGTTATGGCTCACATGATATCAAGACTGGATGTCTAATGTTTGAAAGACTTGCTGCACAGTACAGCCAAAGAATAGAATCAACACAAGACTAGCTATAGATGGTTTCAAGTTGTATGACACAAGATGCACTTCCAGTGTTGGTTTTAGTTTTCTATTTTAAAGCCCCGTTAGTGTGCAATAAGCTCCCATCTGGTATCAGGAGGACTGAAGAAAATATTAAAGACTTACTTTCCAGGTGCTTTGATTCTATAAACTGGACGTTTTAACATAAAGTACGCCGTATAACTCTTATATTGTCTTTTCATTACAGTGTATAGGACAAATAAATTTGCGGGTCCCACAGAGCGCTTTCTGTTGAGTAGGGCCGGGAAAACTTAACTGTAAGTTTTTCTTTCTCGTTTTCTGTTTTAATTACAATGCAAGATCTCTGGCAGATAATAAGCCTTCAAATTAAAATGCTTTAGGCTCCATTAGCGTAGCAAATTTTTTTTTTTTTTTTTTTTTTTACATGGAAATAAAAGGACGTACTCTTGAAAAAGTTACTGATCGTTAAATAATTTAGTTACCAAGGAAAATACGTTTTCTATATATCAAAACTAAATTATCAAAGAAAACGTTAAAAGTTACTGTTATAGTACTCTTTAAAAAATTAGGTTATGTTATCTTCGTCCTGTACATAAACATGATCAAGATGGATCGTTTCATAAATAGAGAGTCAGTTAGAAAGGCACCGTTCCGGTTTAAATAGGAAACCTGAAATTATTAAAGAGCATTTTGTCATAATGTATAACTGGTCAAGTGATTTCAATAACACAGTACAAGAAAACAGTTTCTTGATACTGATGCAAGCTCTCGCCGTTATGACGACGATTTGTCGTAAGTGATGATAACTGTAAGTATCGAACAGCACATATTAAAGTCCAGTGAATCCATTGCTGAGCAATAACGATAAATAAATAAATAATTAAATAAATAAATAAATAAATAAATAAACAAATAAATAAATAAATAAATAAATAAATAAATAAATAAAAGTAAATCATGCCAGAATAAAATAGCTAAAACTACGATTAACAGAATTTCCGAGCAACAGCTGGATGCATGACATAATTCTTATAAATGGATAATTGTCAAGTTTTTACAATTTTACATTGATATCCTAACCTGCAAGAATGACTGAAATGAACAAGTACCGTTAATAACAAAGCTTTTAAAGTGATAATTTGATTACTTATTGTCACTTGCTGTAGCTGCAAGTGTTACTGTCATTGTTTGTCTGCATGATATTATTAGGAGGATACTATTGTTCATATATTTTTTAGTTTCTTATTGACTTTGACCTTTAGTAAAATCGGAAACTTAGACAACGGAGCATCGAAATTTTGAAAAGCAAAAAAGACAAATATGGAAGATTGATACCTCCCAAGCGCCAGCTGTTTCGCTGCATTGCTCATTAAAAACGAATAAAAAAAGTGAGAAAATATACTCCATCAAAAATCACAGCATGATTTCTTCAAATATTTTTAGTTCTAATTTACCTGGGTCAGAAACTTTCATCCACCCATTACATTCTAGTTCAGTTAAACCCTTTGTATGCATCTTTCTAAACAGGTACTTGGGTTAGTCATCCCAAAATGAAATCAAAATTGAATAAACCGTTTATTGTTATAAAAATATAAACAAAAGATTTTCGTTAATAAAGAAGAAAGGGTTATGTAACTAACCATTCAAACGTCATTGATGACGACCTCCATTCCCCCTACAGTTCTCAGAGCCATGTCTGTAAACAGTATATCGTAGCTCCTCGTGGAATACTGTGCCTCATCTGTAGATCAAATTAAAATCCTCCATTCTCGCGGCATGCCAACCACTTCTAAGGGCGTTTAAGCTTATTAGGAGTCCTCTGACATTTCATTATCAGTTGCAATATAAAGGTGAGATGTTATCCCTTAGTATGGTGATTGTCAAGTCGAAAAATGCAATCAAAGTCCTCACAACGATGACAAAGGGCATTTTATAAACTGCATTTGCGAGTTCAAATGAGACTTTCTGAAAACAAGTTACGTCATCAGGCATACTAATTCTTGCAGTACTTGTATATTGTGGGAAAGTGAAAATATCCCTCAAGTATAAAAGTATGCTTCAAATTTCAGCATAAATGATTAGGAGTAAAGGATGAAGGAAAGGCTAACAGAAATGATTCAAACTCCTCTCCTTAATATTTTGCAGCTTTAAATCATCATCCATTATCAACATCAACTATGTTTATTTTCCAAGACATTCTTGTTCTACGTCATTCAGGCCCCTTTTCTCTGTCAGACATGATTTAAAATTTTCTTGAATAACTTTTTCGTCAATAGGTTAACTTTTTTATTAGACGTTCACAGCTTTTAAGGTTTTGAAAGAACTCATTTGGTATACGTTTATGTAATTCATCTTACATATTACGTTTTCGTAGTGATTTAAAGCATTTGGTTGTTTCTATTTTTTATTCAACAGATGTCGCCGTTGCGTTGCTTGTTACGTAAAAACATTCTCCCGATTCCTTGTTTCGCTTCTTGGACCGTCGGAGCCGTTTGTTTACCATTTGCGCACGAAAACAGTGCCAAAGAAGCTAGTGAATAGCTGAAGACCTGAGTACGAGTACAAAAGTAGAGTTTTGTGTAGTTTTGTTTCAACCGATGTTTAAGAATTTATGATAATTTTTTCATACTCCGAGGACGGATGATGTAAGTATAATTTGTCTGATAGCGGCTAGAAAGCCAATGGCTGTAATTTCATGGTAAGACGGAAAAGTGATGTCCATGGTCAGTAAGGTCAGGTGTAGTCTTCACGAAAAAGCGATGTTAGATTTCCTATTGATATTAGGGAGTTGTCACTTGGGTGGTCCTGCTGTTAAGTTATCCTGCGTAATTCTGAAAGGGTCCTTGAAATGTTCACGGCCGTTAAGTGCATCGGTTGTTATACCCTAGTCTCAAGGCCTAACATGTATTGATGTAGGATTATGGCACGAGCCAAAATGCCCGTAGTGGTGTGAACATTTGCGTTCAAGATTATGTATTTTATCTGAACAGTTCCTTTTGCTCAATTTTCCGGTTTTATGCAAAGTAGTTAATAACGATAGTTTACATTTAGGGATACCGTGGTTGATCGTTCTTGAGTCGTGCTTTGACTGCAACATAAACTGGAGCTATCATAAATTTTAAATACCCAGACTAGGGTATTGAAGTAAAACTTAAGGCCATCATGGCATTAATCATCAAAAAACCGCCAACGCCCCCCCAAAAAAAAAGGAAAATGGTTAATCATTGGCCTCCACCCGCTTTAAGAATAAAATGGAAACCAACAATGTGACTAAATTATAGCATTTAATGTTATATACTCTAAGTTCGATATTGCGACAAAATTTTAGTATACTATGTAACTTTTAAAATCTTGAGCTTGGTGAAGTTTCTTGCAATTGATGTTAATTCTTGCATTTAGTGCACTATCTTAAAATTTAAGTTTTCAGTGTAGGTATCCACAGATTCACAGCAACATTTTACTTTGGGAAGCATAAGATTTTGGGTACTTTGACTTCCATGAAACAGTTTGAACATAAATATTTTGTACTTGAAAAAGATATTTGGTCGGGAAGAGTGTAATGGTATTCAGAGCTGTATGTAGCTGAATTGATAAGCAGTTGCCTTAAGTTTTAGTCCCTTTCAGATATGATATTCACATGAAATTAAACTTGGCTAGAATGTTAGTTTTACACCATATCACATTATAGAGATGTAATGAGGCTGTTAAAAACACATTACGGTTAGGAGCATGATTTCGAAAGAATGAATTTTGCTTGCACAATCGAAGTAGCTCGTAATATGAAATGAAAACTATTTAATAAAATTTTAGAAACTACGTCAGTGAAATCCATTAATTGAGGGAAGGTGGTGAACTAGTCCCACAATTTTGCAAAAATAACATAAAAAGGCTGCAGCCGTAATCCGTAAACGAGTTAACCTTCCCTGATAGGAGCAGCTGTAGTGTAGACTCCATCAGATACGTTTCATCGAAACAGTAAGAAACAGGTGAACATATAGCAATAAAGTAAAACTCAAAACATGTTTAGCCGTGTCTTTTTTTTAATTCTGCTTGAATAAGACGTTACTGAATGAGCCTTATATCAAGACATTTGTTTGAAAGAAAGGGAAGGATGGGTGTAATATGAATGGATTGAATGTTGCAAGCACGATCTTTTAATGATAGATCTTTAACACGTGTTTGGCAGAATCTTCACCGGTCAGGATAAAGTATTGGATTTGACTGTTGGCTACTGGAGATTTTTCTTGAAAGGTAACATCTGTATAGCTGGCTCTTTCATTATGAAGGTGAAGTCTTTTTTGCCAGCACTTTGTAACAGCGTGACCAGTAATATCAGAATTATTTTGGATGAGATGAATTGAATGGTCATAACCGGAATGGGTGACTGTGCATTATTATCAAAGGCTGAAGCAACTGAAGCCTCCACCTTGCTCCTGATAGGCCGATGAAATGTTGTTGCAGAGACTTGATGTATATTTCAAATGCCGTATTAACGAGATAAATATCCAGGCATGTCATCTTGTTACCACTTCTGTAATTAGGCTAATAGAGAAGACAACCAGAGATGGGTAATCCATGATTTGGGCATAAATATAGTGTCATAAACTTTTCATGGACTGGTCTTTTTCACCAGTCACAGTGTTAGCAAAAATATAGCCATATTTAGCTACATGCGTGTCTAATTGTTTGGGACATAGGTATTGAAATCCCTTAATGTTTCCTACACTTTGACTGGTTACTTGCCGATCATCAGCAGTTTCATCAGGGTACCTGTAACATAAAGACCACAGAAAATTTGAAGCATTCAAATCTAGATTTGATATCTCTAAAATGTTAATTGGTCTTTGAAATGGTATGAGAGCTGTGTATTTTAGTATTATGCCCGTAATGCCTATTAACTCTGGTACAAAATTTGCCTGTGTGGAGACTTGCTCTCGATCCTTCGTGGTTTATTTGCCGTTGCTCTATGTTACGAAATTGCTGGTCTATTTAAACTTCATGTAGATCAGCATGGTTTGGTAAGGTATTGTTATGGTTTTTCAGCATTTAAAGTTGACCATCGTGACAGGGTGGGAGAGTTTTTCTTTAGAAAAATAAATTTTAGTAGTTTTTATACTGTAGTCCTAGGCTAGATGAATGCAATACTGACTGGTCGTATCAAGAGTTTTAATAAAAATGTTAGTTTTGAACAAACCACCTTTTAAAAGTTAAAATGGACTGTTTTGAGGATGGTTTTAACTTTTTGATATGCAATTTAAAGGGGCTACTCCGGTGGCGTAACTTAAAGTGGTGAAAATTAAAACACATTTTAAGCCTTAACATCTCAATCATTTATTTAACCAGGGTTGCCGTTGTCAAAAATCGCTTACTGTCCAGCAGCAGAGTCGATAAATCGCTGTTCAGTGTTCCGATTAGACGAAATATGCTAAAAAAAATCTAGAATTATGCCAGACCAGACTTCCTCAAAAAAAGCCAACCCCCCCTCCCTGACAGTTCCGCCCGGAGAGGACGGTCCCTCCGTCCCCCTCCCTTAGATACGCCACTGGGCTACTCCGGTTGAACGCTTCATGCACAAAATCCTTGGAACTTCCTTTTACAGATTAAATACTTATTGGATCGTATGAAATTTAAATAAGAATGAAGGCCTCAAAATGACAATTGCATTAATAACGGAAGTCCCATTTTCTTGAGTCTACTTTTGAGTAGTACTCGACTCAGTCGGGAACAGCCTGTTAAGTTTACATCAAAGGAGAGCTAACACAACCCATACGTTTATATCGTAACCTGGCAAATGTTCATTGCTAAAAAAAAAAGTTGAGAAGAAAGACTAATCAAGCTGTTTTTGAATGAAACTTTAGACTTACAGTTCTCTTGAGGTATTAGTGCACGTCGTAACCTTTGTTACTGGGGTGTATATCCATAAGGGCTGTTCTTTGCAGTAAGACCCTGTGATGGCAAGACTATTGCATTGTAAAAAAAAAAATATAATTTATTCACAAGTGACAATTTTCGACGAACTGAAGATTTTGTAGGATTATAATGTCTAATTTACTAACTACATGAAAATGTTTTGTACACGTGGGCTATGCATGGAGGAGTGTTTTAGCAGCAGGCGAAGTTATAAATAGACATAGTGAGTGGTTATGTTGTCTGCAGCCAAAACGAAAACATGACTAAACTGTAGAAGATGCATAGAGGGGAGAACGGTATTATTTCACTTATGACTTTCAACATAAAAATAGGTTTTTCTGTTGTATTATGATGTGATTTGAATGATGCATCGCAAATGAATAGTGGGCAAATGATAGAATCCCCCTCTCCATAGCTAATACGGCAAAACTGTGTTTACTGATTACAGTTTTTTTAAGGGGGTGCAGTATTCTGACAAGTCGTAATTTTATTAACTATACAGTATATCATTGAAGGATAAGTATTCATTTGCGATGGAAATAAATCAAAATCATGTAAATCACATCATAATACAACAGAAAAACCTATATTTTATGTTGAAAGCAATTAATGCCCATAAGTGAAATAATACCGGAGAATCAGATGGTTGTTTTTTAAGACTTCATTGGTCTTTGATTTTGCATATACTGCTAAGAATGCTTACTGATGAATGTCGTAGCATATTTTAGCTGAAGAGCCTGCGGTTAAGTTATTTAAATGTAAAATGGTTAATTGAAGTCGAATCCTAACTGTTAACTAATTCAGATGAATACTGTTGTAATGTGAGCTAAAGTACAATTTATTGTTCAATTCAATTA
Organism: Macrobrachium rosenbergii; assembly: GCF_040412425.1. NCBI lineage: Eukaryota > Metazoa > Arthropoda > Malacostraca > Decapoda > Palaemonidae > Macrobrachium > Macrobrachium rosenbergii. The sequence goes on along the minus strand of NC_089754.1, from coordinate 26,383,669 downwards.
ATTTTTCTTGCCCCAGCGCTTTATGGAAAGCTTTAAAACAGTGTGAAAGTGCTGTGTAACTTAAGTAAATTAAGGAATGAAACAAATTGCCAGAATACCTAGGTTAGGTTTTTTCTCAAATTTGATTCAGCAAGCTAGTTGTTGAATAATCTGTACTAAAAAAAATCTATGGCTCGTCATATATAAATGACAATTTTTTTTAATTACTTTTTACTGCAGTAGTTTTTTATAAGTCACAAAAGGGGCTAAGGCTTAAGTTTAAAATTGTATAACGTTTTCTCAACTTTTATTTCTGTTAACTAAATTTATTTGGGTTTTGTAGTAGTTGTCATATAATGGTGTAACTTACTTTTACAGGTTAAGTAGGATTGGAAGAGACATTTCAGCCTTGAATATAAGACTCATAGTGGAAACAGATATTATTCTAGAAGGGCAGAGTTCTGGGTGTACCATAGAATACTGCTTAATTTCCAGTTGGGTAAGGTCTGGAGTTAACATCAAAGGCGATCTAACAGAACCAATGAATGTTAAAGGACATGTCGTAACCTGGAAGATTTTCATTGCGGGAACGAGAAGTGTTATTAAAGGACATCTTATGCAACAAGGTGAGGACTTAAGCTAATTTTTAAAAGTGGTACTTTTGGCGTTTAGTTCCCTCGTGGTATTAATCTTCCAATTCCACTTCCATGGCGTCTGTAATGCAGTAGCACAACAATCTGCTGAACTGAGGGAGCCCAGTCTTTATGGCTGTTGATGACAGCAAGAAAGCTTGCAAATAATCTGGTGGGAAAATCTTAAGTGAAATTATGAAACTGAGCAATCGGCCACAATATCTGTTTAGTTTTTAAATCAATTGCAACAAGTAAGTTGTTGGATTTTGTGAAAAATATCGTCATGGTACAAGGGAGCTTGAATTCCTGTTGAATTGCCTGTAGTATGGCAAACTGACTGATATATAAGGTACGCATTTTTCACGTATATTCCAAGATAACCCGCAGATGGATATATTCGTGATTATAATTCTCGGTTTTATTCAACTGCCAATGATTGGTCGGTGTAATACATTGCAAAGCTTCCATTTTCCTAAACACCCTGGTAGTTTAGATAGAATAATTCTAAAGACAAGCTATAAATTTATGGCAATGTTGTTCGTGTGCAAGTCTTCTAGGTTAGACACAATGAGTTTATTGTTGTTATTAAATAGGTTTCAGAAGTTTTTGTTTCAACCCCTGGAACAAAGTTTTTCTTTCGATAAATGGCTCTTAGAAGCGCCTATTATAGATTAGGAAAATTCTAATGAAAATGGTTTTTAAGTGGCGTTATAAGGGCGATATAATGAGTTTCAACGAAATTTGGTTTTGGTAAATAGTTTTTAAACTTGACCAAGATTGTAAACTGTATCTTAAGGTGGAGTCGAAAAATTTTCGTTTATGGTACAAACATATTATAGGACTCGGACAACGGAAGAACAGAACTCTTGAGAACACGTTGTGCTTATGGTAACCTGTAGAATGCTTGTAAATTTATACTACCTTTCAAGGGTTCGAGAAAAGAAAGTTGTGCACACATTTTACACACACCATGGCACACGGACTCCGTAGGGGAATAGTGCTTTTAGTCCACCTCATGCGGTGCACTGTAGGCATTACTTAAGGTTCTTTGTAGTGTGCCTGTGGCCCCCTTAGCTGCAACTCCTTTCGTTCCTTTTACTGTACCTCCTTTCGTTTTCTCTTTCTTCCATCTTGCTTTCCACCCTCTCATAACAATTGATTCATAATGAAACTGCGAAATTTTCCTCCTGTTACACCTTTCAAACCTTTGACTCAATTTCCGTTTCAGCGCTGAATGACTTGATAGGTCCCAGTGCTTTGCCTTTGGCCTAAATTCTATATTCAATTCAGTTCACCATGGCACACAATAACGAGAAATATCAAGAGCTAATATTACCTTTAGAGTATTTTTTTAACTTTAATGTGTATACTGTTTCTAGCCCTAAATATACTTGACTAGAGTTTTCATTTTTTTTTACTGAGGTTTTGCTAGCTAATTGACAAATTCAAGTGCTCTTTTTTTCTTCACAGGAGAGAACTGTGGCAATGTCAAAGTTTATTTGAAAATCTGCTTCAGTTGCAAGCTGAACAAATTTTCTTAAGAAGAGGGATCTTGAACCACTTTTTCTGCAAGTTTGGATGCCTTAGAGAGACAGTTGTTCTGTTGAATCCGAAACTGAATACCATTTATGTATTCCCGAAGTTAACACGTTAAACGTAAGTGCATTAATAATGCAGTTTTGGTTAACGTTTAGACTAAGGTATAGGCGAAAGATCTAGTTTACATTTAAGGCGGCGTAAACTGGCCAATGGATATTATTGAATATGCTGTAACTTTGAAGAACTGCACTGCAGAAACAAGGGCGTATAATTGAAAGATATCGTAGACAACACGGTGAGATCATAAACTAATTAAAGGTTATATTGAAGTGTAAGTTTAAGCTTTGTTCACTTGTGGTATTAATCTGCTTCGCAATTCCTAATTTACGGTAGTTCATAAAAGCACGAGCTCTTTTTGGCTAAAGACCGTTGTAATTGAGCGAGCCTCAGTTTTAAGGCTTTCTAAATTAGTGCAGAGCATCACAGAGTTTTCGAATGATATTTTTCTGTAATGCTCATTGAGATTTTGACCAAGTCTACCACCGATTGTGAACATTCACATTTGGGGTATAAATAACTTTTAACCGGACTAACTGTCGTTACGAGTCGTCAGAAGGGCCTCCAAAAATGCACCTAATTACCTAACGTAATCAAATTTACTAGGCTACGTGAAACGGAAGTCTGATTTTAAACATCCATTTAGGACGATACGTTGATCAATGACTTATATTTACTTTAAAGTTTATATGTTTACCGCAAAATTAGTGAAAAACTTGTTCAGGTAAATTTTCTTTAAAACTGTTAAATACTTGTTTTGAGGGAAATAAATGTTTTGAGGGAACGAGATAAAGGAGTTTTGCAACATCACATTATGGAACTTATAACAAAAATCTGGAGAAAAATGTAGCTGTGAGGATTCTGAGTAATTTACAGAAATGAATATCAACCAGTATGAAATTTCCCAAATCAATTCTTCGCTGAATGAAAACCGAGGCACATGGAAACTCGAATTTCAGTAACGACCTGAAAATTAAATTTAAATATAAGGAGATTGTAGTACTTGCCATGTATTGCTAAAACAAGTTTTTCTTTGCAGACTGATGTACCAGCCTGAAGTATATGGATAATTCAAGGAGAGATATGGGCCTACAAATCGAAAACTGATGTCTTGATATTTGCATGTTGTGAAGAGACTGCTTGAAACACTTGACCTTCACGTTCGATGAAAAGAGACAGGCTTTCTGCTGAAGTTAGAATGCTGTTGACATGATACTGGAATTGGTAACTTGTAGTTGTAAGTGAATCACTATTCAAAATTTTGTAGTACTTAATCTCTTCTGTGCAAGAACTGTCCAAGTTTCTTGTTTTGAAGTCTATTTTTCATCTTGGCGTTGGTGTTTAATTTTACAAATAACTTTTAAGCCTTGGTTCTTGGTAATTGTAGGCTTTTGATAGCTGTAGCATATTACAACTAACACAACCTTAGAGGTTCATAGTTGATGCTAATCCAAATGGAAAAGACTTACTGCCTAGGTATACTAGTAATTTACGGTCATTAATTAGTAACAGATGCATTTGGTTACAATTCTGTCCCTTTAAAGTTTGTCCTCAGAGTTAGTAGGCCAGTTGGAAACATATAGGTTGCACATTATGGAAACTGGGGTTAGATGACTTAGGAGGAATCTTCAGAGGTCTTAATAGATGGAGCCCGCTGTTTCACAGCCTTATTTAATTCTCAGTGAGGACCAACAATTCAAGTATACTTTAGTATGTTTAATATTTTCAGTCGAGATTGTTGATTTAGTGTTTATTTCGAGTTTCATTTTTGGTATGTCGGTAACTTCAGTGGTAGCGTCTTCATATATAAACCCCATTAATGGTAATGTCGGCAAAATTTCCAGTTTACAGAGTTTTTTGTTTTTTTTTGGTAATGTATAGAAGTAACTGCCTTGTAAATCCATATTGAACCAAGCTGTGGAATAATGAAAATTTCGTGGATAATTGGCTAAAAGGCAGTTACAGTTCAACCCGATCAAGATTACAAGTTAAAAGGAAAATAGCCTAGAATTGTGTGTGTATATTCTGGGTATTATGGCTTACAGTTTGATAGCAGTTTTATATGCATGGTTTGATGTATCATTCAATGCATAGTTTGACTAGAAAGGTAAATTTAAATTTGTTTTTTATTTTGATTAGTAAGGATTTAGCTGCTGGGTATTATGGCTTACAGTTTGATAGTTTTATATGCATGGTTTGATGTATCAATCAATGCTTAGTTTGACTAGAAAGGACTAAATTTGGCGTTTTTTTTATTTTGATTAGTAAGGTTTTAACTGATTCGTTATTTACCTCAGATTTGGCGGACATGAAAATGAGTAAGGTCAAAGGTAAAGGAAACATTGAAACAGGAGTGTTGTTAGAGTGCATTGGCACCGCTTAATCATTTTGAAGTTTTGCTTTCTGTAATTACCTTTCAAGAAGTTCAATGTAATGGAAATGACATGCAAGTATTTTAAGGTCATCCACTGAAAAATTAGGCAAACTCTTAAAAGGAAGTTTTGCTCATGAATGCTTGAATTTGGAGGTATACTGAAGTGTACATATGAAGAATGTGGTTAAACTAAACAACATAAGTTACTCTGCTAACAGCATCGACTTCCTTGTACCACTCGACCTAGATTGACTGTTTTCAGCTCTGATTGTCAAGTTGTTGTTCCAACTGAATTTACCCATATAAGTCTGTAGCTTGAAATGCCCTGGAATGTCAAGGGTTCTCGACTGTTTAGAGACATATGTGGTTTGCAATTACTAAACCTTACGGTCTCCGTTTCTCCTTTTTTAACTGTATATTGATAACTTGCAAGAACGGTTGATTATGTATCTGGTTGTAATTTTTCCTTCCATAATCGTTTAACAGTGTTTTGAAGAAAACTATTCCGGCTTCTAATATGCTAACCTTACCCTACTGATGCTCTTTTAATAGGAAACTTAGGTGTTAGTAGTACTGAACAATATCTTGTTTTCTGAAGGTTACTGCAGAGAAAAGAATTCTGTAGAAATATTTTCGTGGTCTCAAAGGACTTGGTTGCCCTTCTACCACAGAACTTCATAATGTAACAACTTGCCATATCTGGAGAAGTTTTAGTAAATTCCAAAATCATTAAATACGTAATAAAATCATTACTAAAAACTGCTCCAAGCATCTGCTTTTTAATGAAACAGGCTTTTAAATGTTTAGATTACCTTAGCAGGAGCTTGTTACAGGTACCACAGTGTTTTAGCTTTCAGGAAATTAGGTACTTTCAATGTGGCGTAGGAAGTGTTCAGCTTGCTGATTTTTTTTAATGACTGTATATTTTTGTGTTGGCAAGTAGTTATGCTGTAAGTACTGATTCCAAATGGACCCCAAGGCTATCTCGTGTAAATACTGAAATGTGTCTTGAGACTAAACTACCCTTTATGCAGTTGAAAATACAATTCAAGATAAAAAGCATGTACCAGCAACTTGTCCAAATAAGGAGACTTCACCTTGTCAACTTATTGCTTTAGAGTTGTGCCCTAGCAAACAGGATACCAGGCATTTCCCTTATAGAGTTGTGCCCTAGCAAACAGGATACCAGGCATTTCCCTTATAGAGTTGTGCCCTAGCAAACAGGATACCAGGCATTTCCCTTATATCAGTGCTCCAAATCCACTAAATTACCTTGCCTTGGAAGGATAGTTTGTATCGGATAAGAGCATCTTTCTACCTTCCTCGATGGGAAGCTGTCTGTAACTTCCTGTTTTAAGTCTTGAAAGTACTTCTCTTTATACCGTATCATTCAAGGATGTAGGAACTCGTCAGGATCTGACTAGGTTCTGGTAAAGGAATACGGATATCCATGAGGATTTATGTTCCTCAGGTACTATGGGATTTATAGTACTGGAATAAGTCCAAAGTTTTTAAAACTTTCATTTTAGCATAATGCTTATAGCATAATGATCGAAGGTTTTTCGATTTCATTTAAGTATAATGCTTATAACACAATGACTGAATTTTTTTCGAACTTCAGTAATACTTTCAGCAAGCCCTTTTCAAAAATTAGATTATAGAGTATGCAGTAATACATTCTTGCTATTTTGCATCACAGTTCTTGATTCTTCACTGCAACATTGTTGGAGCCTGGCGCCTTCTATGGCAGTGTTAGCAGGGTTACAACAAGCAAAAAATTTTGTCTGCGTTCTTTGGAATGTAGTTTCTCACGCTCTAATACAAATTGCGGTTTTCATTTGGCCTCGTATTATGCTGAATTAACTTTTATTGCTACACTGGATTTAGTTTTTGGTCTCCTGCCACTTTGTATTTCACCCTGCAATAGTAATGTATGTTTTTCATAACATTGCTATAAAATATTGCAAATATATTTGAGCCCCTTTTTAGTTTTGAAGGCCAATTTCTTTCACCCGGCATGAGGCAAGATTCTTACTGCAGGAGACTCAAGTCAACGTGGTTTTAGTATTAAGATTAGGTACGTGTTCCTGCCTGAGAGTGTTGTGTGGCCTGGTTTTTAGTACTTGGTTTGCTGAAAGAGATCTTGTTAAGATTTACTATTTTGTAGTGTTTGTGGCCTGGTTTTTAGTACTTGGTTTGCTGAAAGAGATCTGTTTTGTATTCCACCTGCTGCATAGTTATTTTGCTCAACTATTTTTTTTAAATGCTGTTTAGGTGGTCTGTAATTTTTCTTCGTCTACAAATAATATTTTGCTTAAAATAATTCACGGGGGAAAATATTAGCAAAACCTTTATTTGATGGTAACGTCTTACAAAAATCATTACAGTTCAGCAGATATAATTAGCTTGGTTTTCAAAGTGCAAAACTACAAGTAGTCGTTGGCCTTTCAAGAATGTCAGCAGATAATTTTTAAAGCGTCTTGATCGATAGTGTTTAAACTTCATTGAATCATAAATATATATTAAAAAAATTTTTCCCAGGATCAGCAGCAGCTGCGAATGTTCAGCAAAGGCATGTCAGCATCTCAAGCAGCAGAATGTTATCGAAGTTAACAAAATCACAATGAAGCTTATCATCATGGGAAGATGCAGGATTTTAAGTTGCGAATGAAGCTTCAGAATTTTCAAGCATCAAAAGTACGTTCTGGGAGAGAGAGATAAAGGCATCAGCACTGGACCAAAACCAGAGATGTAGTGAGGACTACTTCAGTACAAGGAGGTCATCAAGACGAGGTTCTGGGAGTACAAGGCATGAATAGTGTGTCAGAATATGGCTAAAAAGATGAATACTACTAGTATAACTCCAGTAGAGGACCCAAAAGTGACATTCTAGGATAAATGCCATCAGCCATGTTCAGAACTGCAGCCAGAGAAAAGAAGTCTTAAAAGTGTCGTTGAAATAAAATACAAGAAATGCAGTCCGAGGGAGGATTACTTGTAGAGAATCTTGAAAATGACGTTATGGGAGATTAAAAAACCATCAAGAATGTTAGTTAAGAGAGGACGACTTCTGCAGGGAGCCCAGGTAGTGAAGTGTACCACAGTTAGAGAGAGGACTACAGCTGTTACGTAAGGTCCCGTTGCTAGGTAACAGTTGGTTCTTTGCCACGTAAAATAAATCTAACCCTTCAGGCCAGCCCTAGGAGAGCTGTTAACCAGCTCAGTAGCCAAACTAAACTAAAATATAATTTTTTTTTTTTTTTTTGTAGGGAGTTCTGGTAGTGACGTTCTAGAAGATAGAAGCACCAGGAATGTACCACGACCATAGTAGTCCTCTGAACTGCAACAGAGAAGATCATCGCTGTGTAAAAATTACAGCTGAAGAAAAGACAAGGTGTAGAGAGCCTTGAAAATGACAATCTGGGAGATAAGAGAAGGTGTCTAGAGAAGAATGTGCATCTTGACTAGAAGGTGAATCAGAGAAGGAATGGCATCTTGAGACTTCTCCAGAATCAGATCTCTGGCGTGGATCTTGATCTGAGACTTCTCCTGAATCAGATCTCCGTGGAGAGATCTTGAGGAATCAGATCTCTGGGAGACTTCAGTGCATCTTGAGACTTCTCCCGAATCAGATCTTGACTCTAGAGACTTCAGTGCATTTTGAGACTTCTCCCGAATCAGTGCAGTGCATCTTGAGACTTCTCCCGAATCAGATCTCTGGAGTAGAGACACTTCAGTGCATCTTGAGACTTCTCCCGAATCAAATCTCTGGAGTAGAGACACTTCAGTGCATCTTGAGACTTCTCCCGAATCAGATCTCTGGAGTGGAGACTTCAGAGCATCTTGAGTAGCAGGTCCCGAATCAATATCTAGACTCACTAGAAAGGTCCTGAATCAGAGAGATTTCAGTGCATCTTGATTAGAAGGAAAATCCCAAATCAGATACTTCAATGCATCCTGAGTAAGATCATCCCAAATCTGAGTAACTTCATTGCATCTTGAGTACTAAGTCCCGAATCAGAGATGGAGTGGAAACTTCAGTGCATCTTAAATAGCGTTCTGGAAGATAAAAATCAACAATGAATCTTGAGTACTAAGTCCCGAATCAGAGAATCTCAGTGCATCCGTTCTGGAAGATAAAAATCAATAATGAAACTGCTTATTAAACCTCCCTTGATAAAAAAAACCCTCTCGCCTCCCAAAATAATAAACTATAGCTATAGAGATATTAAACCCCCTCTCCCCTCCCAAAATAAATCCTATACAGAGAAATTTAATTATTCATAAACTGGAATGCCCAATGCAGCAAGTCGTACTCAACGTGCCACTTTCATAGTGTGTGTTTTTGAATATATATACAATTTTACACCAACCCAAGGTAATTACATTTATCGCCCATTTGTAAGTAAAAACTCAGCACTACTTTATAATATTCAGGGAGCAAAACACTGTAAACCGGGTTAAACTGGAGCACTTTTCATCTTAATGGTAATCTCAGAGTGTTGTGTAGAAACAGTTTCAGAACAACAGTCAGAACTTACCCCTTAACCGATGAGACGACGTCACTGAAAGCACAGCACATTTTTGCCGGACGTCACTGAAAGCACAGCACATTGCTCAGCCGGTAACAGTGTCACTCGAGTAATAAATCAACATCTACCTTTGCATATATCGTTGTCACTGACTCAAGAAATTATTACACGACTATCCGACAAAATCAGGTCATCAGTTTTTAATTATGCCTGAAACAGTTCAAGATTTATTAGTACATCATAAAATACGCTGTATCCGCCCACACATTCACTTCCACCTTAGGTTTGACTGTTCCTAGTTCCACGACAAACTACTTGACTTAGTCCAAAAGTGTGTTTGGATAAATTTCAGCTTTTGGATAAATTTCAGCCAACTAATTGATAAAAAAAACCTTTTTATTAACCAATAATAATCTCAAAACCAACACAGGCAACTTCAACCCCTCATAGTAGAACACTACCTTACTTTAAATTACCCTCCTTTGAGACTGTACCACATTTGTTAAACACTCTCAACAAGGTACACACAAGGATGCCAAACTCGTCAAAAGTTTTCAACTAAATTTGTCAAGTTCCTGAGCATATTACGTTAAACACTGACAACGTCATTCTGGCGTCCCAGTTAGAAAATAATGTGCAATCTTACTACAGTCTGAATACCCCACAAATTTGCCTGTTATGTATATATACTTAAAACAGGAGACATGGAAAAACACTATACTGATAACACTAACACTCCACCAGTACGGACTCGTGAAATAGCGATCACCACTATGATTTTGAAAACTAAACACTTTACCACTGATTACACTTTAGGAAGGTAATTTTCATTAACGAAGCCTACATTCATCTGGGAACCTTGAAAATTTAGGCTATTCAAAGAAAAATTCATGGACCTACTGATCTAAAAAAAAAAAAAAAAAAAAAACTGGTTTGTGAGACCCTCAGCAGCTTTGCTGTCAGTGCTAAAAATACGCCACGCAGTTTATGTTGTCGCTAACATGAAGTTTAATTGTTGTGCATTGAGGGCTGGTTTTTTGGATGCTCAGATTAATATTCTTACACTATATAGAAACACTGCATTTTGTACTTAAGCGTAATCTGAAAATACCTCATTACATTATAGACTTCATACTCGGGCGGGGGACGGGGGAAGAAAAATTATTTTAGTACGGCAGTTCAGTCACTCAGGATTTCTTTTATGTTTACTAGTCGTCGCTCTTACTTCAATGTAGTAGTCTAAAAAGGGAGGTGGGATTCTTGAATCTGTATAAGTTATTTCAAGGAAAAGTCCTTGTTAATATTCTATGCCAACAGAATGGAACTCTCCTAAAAATTCCCCTTTAGCTGTCGACGTAGCAAATGCACAAATAGTATTTCTCGTATACTATAAATCAGCCTACACGTTCTATTTACAAATTTCACCAAATTTATCAAGTGGTCTGCACGCCCAAATTAACTGACAAAACCAACTTCGATTAAGAAAAATATACTGCACGCCCAAATTAACTGACAAAACCAACTTCGATTAAGAAAAATATGCAAGTTCACCGAAGTACATTGTAAAGTATCTGACAAATAACCTAGTTTTAAGGACCTACCTTACACTTCAGCACTTCTCGGCGAGAAGTAGATCTGGCATCTCTTGATATGTGAGGGTGGATGAGAGGGTTGTTTGAGACTGATTATTTTCTCCATGGATGGATTAAATAAAATTTCTCTGGGCATCCTTTAGGATGAACATTGCATCAACTTTCGAGGGCACGAAGGAAGCTGTGGTCTCTGGACGTTAGGGCAGTGGTCGGGATACCATGGCGTTAAGAGTCACAGCACATCTCACGGCTGAGAGTTAACTTCTAAAACGACTTGATAACTTAGTTGGAAGCAAACACTACGTGTTAACCGTACACACAAATCCTGAAAAAGTTTTGCAATTAATATAAATTTCAAATTCACAAAATCTACATTAAAACTTGGCCTGTCTAAAATCACGATACACTTCAGTTAAGTTATCCACTGAAAATTGATCTACAGGTGAAATTTTTTTATCCTAATTAGCTATTTTTTAAAAAAAACTATTCACACCTCTGAATTACAATTAATCTTAAATATAAAATCCTGTTTGGAGAACAAAACCACATCCTGAAAAAATTAAACATTGTATTGTATTACACTTTTGCAACTCATGGAAATTTTATCAAATTTATGACACCAAACATTCAGTACCAAAAAAACTTTAACCAACTCCTATTTGCTACTCAGCAAACAACTTTCCACACAACACTCACTTTTCTCAGTAGAAGGTAATTTCTCTAATCTATTCCGCATCTCACGGGGCCGAATTAACCAGTCCCCTAGTAGTGAGGTCAAGTGCAAGTCTCATTATATTAACAAGGTACGTAAATCATTGCCGGCTGCTCATCATAGATCTGTTGCATCTAACTACTAGCCAAGCTCCATTTTCCAGTCTGGAAGTAGTGCATAAAAGTGTTACAAATATGTGTTACGGACTCAAAACTGGCGATAATTTAAAAAACCATAACCTAGCCATGGTAAACTATAAAATTTACTACCAAAAATCATCCGCGAATTTTCAAGCATTAAAAAAATTAGAAAAATTTCCATCTTTATTGGATTCAACTTTCAATTAGTTTAGCTTCAACAGATTCGTTATAAGAACTCATTACACTAGGTTAACGAGCCAACGTGAGCGAAAATGGTAGTTAAGGATTATTTTACGGGAAATAGTGCACTTCAACTAATTTAGTTACGAAAGTAAGTACAGGCAGTAATACACCGTACATTATTGGGTCTTCCTTTGAGGTATAAGTTGCTGAAAGTTCTGACATCAGCCAATACAATACCACCAATACTTTTATCATTCACACTTTTTACGCTTCTCGTCTAAAACTGTTTCTCTCGGCCATAACATTGAAAAATATTGAAATTTGCTCTTGGGTTTCCTGCCTAGCAAGGCAAACTTCTGGACCAACTAGCCAATTTATTTTTTTCCCAGTAAACATGAGTTATCTTACTATAAACAGCGGTCACTTACCTTACACGATATAGAATGATGTGTCTAGTAGAACTGCCTTTGTGATAGCAAGAGGCCTTTTACCCTACCCTAGATTGTAACAAATCAGGTGGGAAGATTGACAAAAATTGCTTTAACAGCGTATACGCATTTAATTTCATACGAATAATTTATTGCATCGTAATGTCATTACTTTACCATTCAAGTTACAACAGGTATTAAAAGGTCCGAAAACAATCTTCCTTTTATATTTTCAGACTTCCCCATTTAAAAATGAGAAATTTTACAGAACCAAGATCAGCCTACTCTTACAGACTAGTCCATATACTTCATCTTGACGTCCAGAAACTTAAAACAAAAGTATTCGATTTCTCAAACTTGAAAGTGTTATTAAAATTTGATGTCACTTAAACATTATAAATTCTGAATATAAAGAGTCCAATAGAAGTATGTTACTCTCCACGAGATCAGTCCTTAAAAGGAGAGAAAAAGAAAAATTACTAATTGCATTAACAATGAAACTAAAGATAAAGTTAATACAAAAACAAAAATTAATACCCCACAAATAAAACCACCTAAAGGAATGCGGACCATTGCGGAAAAAATAAACTAGTAAATAAGAAGCCATACCTTGGGTATGCTTACGTAAGCTTGCTCAGAAACTTATTCACATCTAGTTTGATTCATATGTACCACCGTGGAACAATTCCCGAAACTACCAAAGTTCAATGATGCACTAACATTGAATTACATTTTCACTTAGTATATTTTATGTATTAATACTTAAAAGCAACGTCTGCACATGAGGAATATTGCTTTCTCTACCATTATTCGTAGTTGAGAGACAAAGTCTAGCATTTAAATCAGCATTAGCCTGAGTAATGCTTAACATTTACCTTAAAAAATTAAATACACTTCTCAGTCAAGTAAGTACTGTGATACCCTAGTCAATATTAAGGCTGCTTATCTTTGCATTTAGATAAGGTTACTGACCGATATTCAAGTACCAGTTATGTAGTGTTTTACCCCTGCCAAAAAAACATTTGAATTAATACACTGAAGGGGAACTGAATAGTCTACGGTTAGGAAAAAAAATAAAATGAGTAAAGAAAACCATGAAAAATGCCTATTTGGGGAGCATGGGAGAAGGATAATGGTGGAACATGATAATCGGCCGACCGCCCTTCTTGCAGTACCGAAGGTCATAGCAATCTGAGAAATGAGGACGCCGAAAAGATAAAAGGAAAAATGTCACTTTAGGTCTGAAAGTTTTAGTGTTACAATTAAGGCAACTTTGTTACATTTTGTGAACTGAGGGCGTCTCGTCATCCTGGCTACGTCCATTCAACGATATTTTAGAAAAAAAAAAAAAATTACGTGGCGATAGGCGATAGGTGAACAAGTGAAACCTTCATTAGCAAGGCCTACTGTCGGTGTACTGCTCTCACTGGCTAATAAAAATGGAATACCCATCCTCGAAAATAAGTTCAGCTACGTACAAATGCGTACCTAAGTACTGTACTGCGCTGTAACCAGTACAGGAAACTTTACCATTAAGAAAATTGTCATTTTACATAAACTTCACGAGGAACCACCTAAAAATCCTGACGTTTTAATCATCCATCGTCTTCCCTTAACGGGTATAATTTAAAAAGACATGGAAGGATTTTGTTGAGTTTACAAACTTTCAATACTCATTACCATTAAACAAAAGATCGGCAGAGCAAAGTAGCAAAGTATCCCGAAATAATTACCTTAACAGTAAGTGTGAAAACCAACTAAGTTCATTGCTTGCAATCAAACCATTATTTCAGAAATTAAACCAAAAGTACCCTAGAAAAATTAACCAACCATTTAACGCACCCTAGTAGCCTTTTTTGAATCCATGGTTCATTCAAGGCCTCATTTGGCCAGTAGGCTACCAAGCGAAGCATATGGCGCATGCAAAACGGTAATGTACAGTACGTGAGAAACACTCCTGAATAGCGCCAGTTAATACTTCATGTAACTCTCGCAACTGCCTTCCTACATTGAAAATTCCGCCGAGTTACTTAGCGAAGGTTATGACCACAGTTTCTAAAACAAATTATCTCGGGTATTGCAATATACCAACATGAGCTTCTAAAACAAAATTACTTTAAATTTTGATACCAACATCCTTCCAAAATAACATAGAAACACGCAAAATGCCACATTTTTAAGATACCGACACCAATTACTTTCCACGACATAGACAAAATATACGCGACTGCACCTTCAAAAGACGTAACCTGTTAAAGAAAAAATTTGGCTGGAGAGTAGACATCGAAAGAACTACTTAATAATATAAAGCCGACTGTTGACTTCCATTAAAGCTGAGCATCATTCAAAGATTTCGATAAACAAAATGATCCCATCGATAGCTTATGGCACATATGTTAACAAAACGGGAACATAAAGTACGTGAAACAAAATTGGACAGACAAATCAAACCCTACTTAATAGTCTCCATGTAATCCCTTTCTCGTCAGGCCGCCAGCCAATCACTAAAAAGTCCATGTGTTTTAGCCAAGGAGACGAACGGGATTTAAGAGACAAACAGAATCATAAAACAAATTATCAAACACAAGTGATTGTAATAACTAATACCAACATCATCTTTTCTAAAACAAATTACCATAGGGTTATTTCGAAAAGGATACCAACCTTTAAAATGATGAAAGTTGTCTCCATTCCTAAAAACATACCAAAATGATATTTTTAAGATACAAAAACCAATTACGTTGTTTTGTAAGGTGACTTCTAATGGTTTCCAAAACATTATTGACAAAATACACGCGACTGCATTTTCATTTCGAAAGACGTTTTAGCTTAAATTTTCCAAGATAAAATTTGGCAGGAAAACTACTCATAATATAAGCGACTGACTTCCACATAGTTGACTCGCATCACTTAAGATTTCGATAAACAAAATGATCCCATCATATAAGCTTTACACACATACCTGTTAACAAAACCGGGAACATAAGCTTACACGAAACAAAGTACTGGACAGACAAATCAAAACGTTGTTATGATATTGAAAAAATCATTCCAAGACTGCACGGTATCAAAAATTTCGACGGAGTTCCAGCCAATCACAGCCCAGTCCATTCTGTTCTTTTCGAGCCAAGGAGACGAACACGGCCCCTGATTGGCTAAGAGACAAAGCAAGGAATCATAAAATACAGATGCATTTCAAACACAAAACGTCAAAAATCAAGACCTTAGCGACATCTTGTTTGATAACAAAATAATTCACAAACAAAGGATATTTAATAAACTATTTAACCAAAAATGTTAGATACGACATTTTGATTCTGTTTAAAACTAGATAGAAAGTTGTCTAAATACGTAAATTACACACTTTAACGATTGTAGGATGATTTCATGTTCTGAAAACACATGGTGATACAAAAAATGTAACTGACCCGCTGTTTTGTAAGATGACTGCTAATGATTTCCAAAACAGATTATGTAGATAAAGATTTTCATCGAAACAATAATTTTTTCATGAGTATTTTCATTTGGGAACTATATCATAAAATCACGTTTTGAACTTAAGTTTACAATAATATTTTCATCTCATAAGACTTAATAATGGTTAAGATTCAGTAGCCTGGATGAATTTACTTATAAAAAAAATATTATGGCTTACAATTTAAAACTCGTAGAATTTCAAACTCGCTTTTCTTTCGCTTATTCTGTGATTGATTCACGCAGTTATAAAGAAATACCAACTTTAAAGAAATTTGGCTTTGACATAGGATTCATATAAAAAAAATGCTTTACACAGCTGAGATTGGAATCACTAGCATGATACCCTTTACAAAACGTAACTATCGTAACATTCCGAGCATATCTGTAAGTTGTTGAGCCTAAAAACTGCTATTTTAAAATGATATATTCACTTTGTATTGTGAAAACTGTTACATAAAGTCTAGCTTCTAGAGAATGTACATTCTTTGTAACGGACGATGAATAAAAACTATCAGACTTTACTGAATTGTTTACAGTTTGTTTTTGAGAATAAAAAAAACTATCTTTTAAAACTGGAAGTAACTGTACAAAAATATCAGTTGATTTACGATTTTCTACTTACAGTATGCTTCGTTTTGGTCCTACTTCACTGAAAGCAATCTGTGGGACCACCAACTTCGTGTGGCTTAAATATATGCGTTATTCCTGCCTTCTGCTAGCCATAATACAGTTTCATTTTTACCTTCGTATTTTCAACCATTGGTTTTCCAATTACAACACAACTAGTTGCACCCAACTCGTAGGAACACTTGTCAAGCACATCTACCTTTTGCGAAGCTGAGTTCCTTTCTGTAGAACTGAATGGCCAAGAATACGAATTCTGTCGATAATTATAATATAATAAACCAAATTCTTTGGAGCCCTCTGTTCAAACCATGCCAGTTCAAAATTTTAGATTGTTTCTTTACGCTGCGATTAGTAAAATTTTTAATATGTAATAAAGCAGTCTTATGAAGCCATTTCCGTGGATGTTTTGACCCAACAACATCGAGATATCGAACCAGAATTCCAAAAATTAACTGTAAGAGTAACAGCTACAGACTTACTTGAGAAATTAAATTTGGACATTGTGAAGTAATGAAAGGGCTTTCTCACGCCATCTGAAACCAAATGTTCGAAACTCTGTGGGGAAATTAGAACATAAATTAAAATACTCATCGACAATTCAGTTGCAGTGTAATAATTTAAATCCGGGCAAGAGTTTGAAAATTACCGTCTACATCCATTTCAGAAAATGGAATCGACATAAAATACTCTCTCGAAAGTGCATTCTAACGCCATCTATTGGTTACAGATAGGAACTGTGAAAACCTGAATTAACAGGCTATCTGGCAACTAAATTTGAAGTGGTAGTTTTTTGAAAACATAAAGTTTGATAAAAATTATGACAGATAAAAAAACTTTCAAATATTAAAATCCTAATTAAAAAAATTGATATTATATCTTAAATTTAGTCTTTTCAAAAATAAATTGATTATGTCACTAAAAGTAACGAAAATTACAAGAAACTTAGGAAACTACTTCTGGCAATACATTAAATGGCGGAAGTTTGTTTTGAAAGACATCATGACTACCACAGAAATACAAATATATGATATTCTAAACTTGTAAAATCAATGCATAGAAGGGAGTTTATTAAGTAAAATACCAATAAAAAGCTATGGTATCTTTATTACTTGATTTTAATAGATAAGCAATAATGTTTCCTTAGCATGCATTAAAATTATTTAACATTTTATACATTGGCATCCCTGATTGCTAAACGACCGCTAGGTTTAAACTTACGATTCGTAAATAAACCAGTTATTTATCAACAAAACACTTACTGATGATAAAGGTGTCGGATACGCAGAAGTCGGTTGATTTGAGCTGTGGTACCTACTGTTTACAGCGTATTCCCCCCTTTTTTTTCCTAGGGTCACACTCGGCCGTAGGCGCTCTGCAAGACCCGCAAACTCACCTTGTTGTATGCGCAATAAAACAGGCACATTCTGAGATCTTGGTTTATACGGCGAACTCCTATATTAACTGCCACTTCAACACTATTATTGCACTTTTCCTCCACACTAATATCCAATACATTGTTATTTTCTGAGTCACTTAAAACCAGATCTAATGTGTGTCCAGTCGAGGTGTTGCACATTCAACATTGGTAACCAATCGATGTGATTCCAATAACTCATTAGCCTTCTGGATCATCCATCCATAAAATAAAGTCCCCAGAGATATACACTTTTGAGGCAGTTGTCAATCATTTCCAAAAGTATGCTAAATTTAAACACATTCACACTTGACCATGGAGGCCAATAGACATCAACAAATGATCTAAGTGTTTGAGGCTTACCTCAATGTATTCAAAACAAATTACGCGGATTTTCTTTATAATTTCAAGATGAGAACAGTTGCTAATAACAAAGTGCAGCTCCTCTTCCCGACCTATCTTCTCCCGGAATGTGAAAGAAAGTGAGTACAAGGCGTCATTTCATTTATCATAGCTGTATCATAATCATTTAATAGTTCCCAAAAACCGCTAATACATCAAGAGGCTTTTCATTTATCCACCCTCTAATTTGTAGTTTTTTATTACCGAAATTTAGTATTTACAGATCCACATTATAAAACATTAAAATCATATCCATGGTCAGTGTTGGCAGCTACTCTCATTGTTTCCGCATCCAAAGCTTTGCAGTTTCGCGAGTTCACCCGATGCGCGGTGTCTTGTCTTTTCTGTCTCGAACAATTCATACAATTTACTTTACTCGAGTTGCAATCTTTTGTTACGTGATTACCACCACAGCTACCACAGACTCTCTCCTCTCTTTTTTTGCAATCTATCTCCAGATGCCAATACCTTTGACAATAGGAACAGGTCACCACATGAAATCTGTCACGTATGATATATGTTACCCATTGGAAGGCAACCTTATCACCATTCTCATGTATAGCCTTGCGGATCTCGGTGTACATTTTAGAATGAAGTGGGTAGTCCCATCTACAGCAAGTTTACTACATATATTTTATCTTTGCCCTTACATGGGGGATAGACTTTAGAAAGTGGTTCCTGTCAATTAACGCATCAACCATATCATCTTCCTCATCATAGACACTATAAGTCACTGTTTTTTATTTCGATTTCCCAATCAGCTTTGTTCTAGCACTTTCAACACTGTCATGTATCCTGGTTGCTGCCTCATCTCTGCGGCTTGCATTGACAAAATTGATAACAGCATTATCCTTTGAGGTAGACTTAGTTTTAATAATATTTGTTATTTCCTGAAGGGCATTAGCTGCTTCAGTTTTCTTCATAATCATTTTTCCAGAAGCTTCTGTTGACTTTGTCACTATGAAATGTTTTTCCTCGACCATGCTTGCGTAAATTTTCCTCTCCATGCCAGGTTTTGCCATCTTCATTTCAGTTCTTGTCATTTCCATCTTCTTCATGATATTCTCAATCCTTGCGTCAATGACCCGAAGAAAGTTCATAATGTGACTCCCGGTGCATTCTCCGAAGTTCAGCAATTTGTTCATCCCGCTCAGCGATAACAGCATCACGCTCAGCAATCATTACGCCCCACCTCTGGAGATCATCGGTCATCATTTGTAGTTTATTTTCCATATCCATAAAAATTCATCATCGAATGATGCTTATCATTACATCTAGGGCAGAGCCACAGCAATTTCCTGATGTTATCTTCACTGATGCCATCTAAGGAAAACACTTCCGATGATACCACGAATTACATTCACATCCTATCCAATCCTTAGCTTTTCCTTCATCAGATCGGCAAAAATGACAAGACAACGTTCCAAGTTTAGAAGCCATAATGCGCTGTCACTGATAAACGAATTTTCTACTAATTGGTTTTTTCCAAGTACACCATAACCAATTTTAGCTAAAGTAATAAAAAATGAGTGTTTGTTCGCTTCCTACTCTGGAGCACCAGTCAAAAACATCCGCTCACTACCGCTGCTCAAGACCAATGAACTAGTGTAAGTAACTACTAACTAAGTATCTTACAAGTATTTACTCTGAGTCTGAGTACTTCAGTAACGTCATATCATACAGAGTTCGACTGTGAATCTTTCAAGCTGGAGAAGATAAACGTCCGAAATTTACGAGTAAATTCAGTCATTCTGTATCGTACTGGGGATCTTTCAGCCACAAACATAGAATGGAAGTCTCTAATCTACATTTATTTTATAGATTTAAATTAACAGACCAATTTGACCAGAGTCAAAAGACGAACAGATATACCCACCTTTTAATCTGCTGACCCCGCAATAACTCTTCCATAAAAACTAGAAAAACTTTAAGGTTTCAGTATTACATTCTTTTGCCCCAAACATTGATATTCAAAATTGATCATGGATTATTATTATTATTATTATTATTATTATTATTATTATTATTATTATTATTATTATTATTAAACAAAGATTTTAGACTGATAAGAGGAAAGAGACCAATGGGAACACATGAATAGTAAAGACAGAAAACATCTCAGGTGGAGGTCTAAGAAGGGTCACTGCAAAGAACTGGCAGCACGATGGAAGGCACGCTGTAGGTGGTACGGTCCCCATTGGACGTTAAACAACATGAATGTTAAAAGCAACGAAAAGAAGTTTGAAATTCAAGGTAGTGCATTTGCGTGCCGTTGGTCGATGTATAAGAAAAGTGATCAGTGAGGGTTCTGTGTTGCAAAGGATATTATCAGCAAGGGTCAAAAGGCTAACATTATGGTGACTGAGGAACACGAGAGAGAGAGAGAGAGAGCCAGGAAGCCAAGCTGCAACAGTATCCTTGTCTTCACCATCATTAGCTCAGCAACTAACAAAGTTTAAGCAGCAACAGAATTACTGGAAGCAGATAAACCCAATATAGGAGGCTGCCGGTATTCAACCATAACTCACTTCCAACACTGCCACCATGGTAGCTGAAGGACGTAAACTGGGTACCTTCTGTCCTAGGATACGACCACATCAGCCACTGCTGGACATGGGAATGGAAGCTTTCAGCCAAATATGGGCCTGTAAGTTTTTTTTCTTATATTCACGTTATTTCCTTTACCAAAATCTACGGTTGATGGTGCTTCCAAATGATTTGCATGCACGACATTCACTGTTTCCCAACTCATTTGTTTTATTTGTTTTGGGTGTTCATTTGTGTTGTAAATAAGAAATGCTGAGTTTGGAGAACTTTTTTTGTCAAGTCAGTTAGTTCTCTAACCACCAGTTCTTGCTTACATGTCAGTTCTGTATTATGATGAACTGACACACCTTCAACTTTGTAATGTTCAGAGCCAGAGCTTGATGCGTTTAGGACTGTTGCATTTCCAGTGTGTGGAATGATATTCTAATCTACATACTGCGCATACTTTTTTCTTAACGCATCGCTTATTAGTAGCACCATTTGCACTGTCGAGGTTTAGGCATAAGCTATTTTACATTTCTGTATTTTCTCAGTACTGTTTTATAATTTCCGGTGGCAAAGGTTATCCTGTGAATTTGATTTTAATGATTTATAACATGAAGACTGGTTTTTCTACTTAGTACTTCGTGCTATTTAAAGGCATGCATATTTACCCGAGAAAGAGCATGCACTCTTATTGATTATACGTCCCAGGCATAGCTTGGTGTATTGCAGAAAGTTATGGACTATGAACACTATCCAACTCGTTTCCTTTGTGGTTGTTTCAGTTAACCATTCAACCCCCTTTTTTAGTATAATGACCGTTCTTTCGAGAGGTTATTTTCTAGGTTTAAAGAAAAGAAGTTACTCCTGTGTCTTCAGAACAAGTATCTTGCCAAGACCAACTTGAAACTGAATTTGAGCAAAACTTACTTAGAAATCCAGTCTCTTCTCTTCCTCTCCGTTTTCTTTCATTTGGATGAAATGGCTCAGGAAACACGATATTCGAGCATTCAGCCTGTTTTATGGGAGAGTTGCCTCTTACCATTTCATTTGATACTCCGTACTTGTTATTTTGTTTTAACTTTTTTTTCTTTTCAAAATATGAGATTCATCCAAAAAAGAGTAATGACCAACAAGAGGGGTCTTACTAGGTGAGGAGCAATACTGGCATTTTCTAGTAAGTTGCTGCCTTGGCAGATTTACCTGAACACTAACACTTACCTCGTTAGCGACACTATTATTAAGTTCTGCTTGATCACATCAGGTACTTCAGTCCCCTACGTGAAAAGAATGTTGACGAAAATCATCCTCAAACAAATTCAGTGTAGTCAAGATCGGTTCAAATCACTAACTGACAACAGGAAATCATTTCATGAATTAGCCTTGCGGGGATGGTTGGACCTGCTGGGGTAGAAAAACTACTCCACTGCTTTTGTCGTTGAGGTGTACTGCCATTTAACACTGTTGAGTAATAGTACTGATAACAAATGTAAGACCACTAAACATTTTGTCTTTATAAAACCAGCAAATTAATGAAAACGTAGGTTTACATTCCTGTAGGAACAAAAAGTTTTGATAATTCAACTATACACAGCATGGAAACTTTGTTGCGGACAGAAAAACAAATTACCATTACTGTATACTAATTTTATTCAGTTAAATATGATATACAGTTCTGTGCACAGGGTGGAAAAGGTTTATTTATGAGAAAGAATAAAGTTAAAACATAATGCGTAAAAGGGAAATTCAATATAATAAAAATACAATAACAATTATAATAATAATTTCAAAGAACACCTCAACCATGTTCCCCCAAAACATAGCAAAGGACTACAAACAAGAGATGAATAAGACATATAGAGATAAGTAATACTGGGATCGCATGTCCTCTATGTTGAGTGAGAAGCTTCTCATCATATATGTTATGACTACCAAGATCCCATTTACGAATTTCAGATAGATAAAAATACAGTCAAATAAATAAAATGAAAACATCAGGTGAGTCAACTGTGACTTACAAAACCAAAAAGAACAGTTTATAAGAAGACTACAGTGTGCTTAACCACAATTTTAAAGAGGCTCTGAAGAAGTGAAAGCAATATAAAAATAATGTTCATATATACATATTTTTTGTAACAGTAATACAGATGAGTCAAGAGTTTGGACATAACAAGTCTAGAAAATCAGCTGAATTTTTCAGGATCTTATCAAGGGTGAGAAAATACAAAGAAAAAATAAATAAAACAAACAAAACGCAACTGGCATCAGAAGCCAGTTCATTTACGCGTCAATTGTGACGGTTCATTTTTCCCGCATTATTTTCCAATAACAGCAGCCACTGAACAACAGGACTCTTAGTACAGTCACAAAATTTAGCTTTACAAAATTCTGATAAAAAAAAAAAACAATTTGGCATCACAAAAATCTGAAAAAACATTCAGCACCAACTTTGTACCTAAAAACTGCAATGCAAGAAAGTTGAAAAACTATCACACAAAACAGCTGTGTGGCTTTTCAACGACTACAGTTACATTGTGCAGCTCTGCCAAGAAAAAGAAAATAGAGGGAGTTTACCTGGATTGAAGATGAAGGAATATAAAGTCAACAAAAGTCACTGCTGCGGAATTGCAAGCAACAACCAGACACTCCTGTTGGTGCCAGTCATACAGAGCAACCTTGTTTCCATAGATGAAGGTTGAAAAGGCAACATCTGACTGATGACAAAACCACACAAGTAACGTCAGCCTAACAGTTCGTGAACTGTTGGCACAAAGGCTTCCACAGAATCAGAGCTTTCCTCAATGAACTGAGACATCCGCCTTAGCCAAAAAAATTCTGCTATATATTGCAAGTGACAGATGATCACTAATGTGTATATACATAATGTATTATGATACGTGGGTGTGTTGCAAAAACAATGCCATAAGGCTGGATGAGTTTGTCTTTTTGCGATGACTGCATTTGCGTTACCCATTTTCAGTAGTAGTATGATTATGTATAAACACCAACATTTTGCTTAACAGAATTGTGTGTGTCAGAGAGAGAGAGAGAGAGAGAGAGAGAGAGAGAGAGAGAGAGAGAGAGAGAGAGAGAGAGAGAGAGAGAGAGAGAGAGAGAGAATGTTTATAATGACTGTACTGTAGTTGTGAAAGCCTAAAAGTTACAGCTACAACTAGACAAAGTATGCCATGAAAACTAACATGGCATTACTTTGGCAAAATACCTTGTTCATTGATATAAACCCACGTGACTTTTTCACTCAAGTTTTACCACTTACAAAACCGAATTCTCGGACCTCCTATTATACATGACAAAAGCACTAACATCACTTTAGTATGTGAGGTCTGCTGAAGAGATTATAAGCAAGAAGCCTCTACATATGCAGAGAACAATCAATATTGAATATTAAGTGGCAAATCTAAATTGGTGTATGCCTTAGCTTAGTTCAAGAATATCAGTAGAAATTGATTAATAGTTACAATGGTTGTGGTCATTTCAGAAAACATCAAAAGCTATATATATGAGGCTTTGGTCACTTCACCCTAAATTTCCTCCAATTTTTTTACCTTTTGTCTTTTTTTTATTTTTTTTTATTTTTATATGGACATATATTTAAACCTGAATTCATATCACAGATGATTGATCTGTAGTAGACATTTGAGGTTGCTGAAAAATAAATATATATTCTATAGAATGGTGGCTTTCATGTCTGATCTTGCAAAACTTCCAGATCATTTTCATTCAAATTCAATATTTACATAAAAAGATAAAAATGAACACTAAACCAACAAAAAACTAAGTAACACAAATTAGTGTCACTAGGAATAATCAAGACATTTCCACAATTTCCAGGACATCAGGAAGAGAGTGAAATGTTAATTTCACATTTTTGACCATCAGCCACTCAAACAATTAGGGTTCTACAAATATAATGGCAATGCTATAATATTTATCAAGAAAATCATCTGCCAGACAGAATATGCTTGGAAATGACCACGAGTTAGTGGGTACACACTGTCATCCAAACAGATATATAATTCACCACAAACCCTTTTATGGCATGCAGTAAAGGATATGTCAAATTGATATACAGTAAATATATACGTATATAATATATATATATATATGTATGTATGTAAATATCTCTAACTTCATGAGATGCAGGGCCACCAACACACTGTACTGGTCACTCTATTCAAAATCAAAAAGGGGGTTAGGAAAACTATCCCCTTCACCAAATTCTCTACATAGTTCCTCTAACATTCACATAAATGATTCTCAAAGAAACACAAAGTATAAAACTTTAATCTGATTATAATAAAACAATTCAACAAACTAAACTTTCTGTCTAAAAAGAAAGTTAACACTACTTAGTGCATTCTAAATGCAAGGGCTTCCCTTCTATTTATAATAATAATGATATCTATAACAAGGTTTGCAACATTCCACAAAATTTTCAAACAAATGGAAAGCAGTATTCAAAACTCATGAAAAACAGAGAGAGAGAGAGAGAGAGAGAGAGAGAGAGAGAGAGAGAGAGAGAGAGAGAGAGAGAGAGAGAGAGAGAGAGAATGTCCTATTACCTTAGTTTTGCTAGAAATGCTAGAAAATATAATAAGTATAGTTACATTACCAAATGCTCCCTTCATTAGGATGTGAAAACTGCTGGGGGGGAGATATTCTGACATCACCAAACCACCAGATAACTGTACATTAAAGTACATACATGAAAAAATAACAGGGGCTACAGTTATATCCAATTAACTGATGTACATAAGACCAACCACATGACAATTAATTCCAGCATATACAAGTGCTAATGCTTCAAACAAATGTTGACGTCAGAAACAAACTATGAAACATGCAGTTATTCCTCAACATCAGTAAAGACTACAACAGAGAATTTTCTAATTGAAACAAGTTTTAAAATTTAACCATATGCATATTTGCTGGAAGAAGCTATAGTGTTGATAATACGTAATAAAAGATTTCCTTTCAAATAATAAAATGTATAAAATCTTCAGTTAATTTACATTTCTAAATGTTTTGCTACTGCACATACATAAGCAAATCAAAATCAAATACAAACATGTCAATTTGAACGTTATTAAAATATATGAAATCTAAAGACTCTAAAACAGGTAAAACTAAACATGAACATTATGGTAATAATTACTTATAAAAAAGCCTGTTAAGAAATTTCAGAAGCTTTTTCATGCAATTATAGTAAAAAAAAAAAATTATCTGTATATAAGTTGTCACATCCAAAGAAGAATAAAAAGGTATACGATAACAAGCACCTTTTATTCACTGTATTTAATAGTCTGCCATTGTCCCTGCTTTTAATTTACACCATCTTTACTCTATTACTTTTAAAAGCTGTCAAATCTGTCGTGATTGCATGTAGCGGGAAAGGTTAAATGTTCCTACAGAGCTTTAATCTACTATCTGGTCCTAAGTCCAAGTCTGCATGCATTCATAATATTTTGACTGCTTTGCTCCTTTGTATGTGAAAGTACCAGGAGTTGATTAATTACCTTAATAAATGTAATACAGTACTAACAAGTTGTTGCTCCTTTCCTGTTTCCTTATGTAAGAGAACCAACAATAACACTGTCTTTCATCCGTTTGTCTGCATTTTCTTCAACATTACAAATACTTCAAAGGTGGTGGCAGTTCCCATAAAAGATCATTTTTCACATGGAGCAACATACTTTGTTGGCAAAGGATATAAAAAGTTTTGCAACTATTAATGCTTTCACTGAATGTCCACTCAAAAAAAAAAAAAAAAGGCAAAGATACTACAGTATATAAACTCGTATTCAAGTAGGTGCAAATACAGCAGGGGTATTAAACTTTGACAAAGAAAATGCACAGTAGCATTCTTTTCGATACCAAGGTTTTTGTCGATGACTGAGTTTAACATTTAACATTAGTATATACTACTGTACAATCAATATGCAAATCCACTACCTTAAAACTATTGAGCTGTACAGTATACCATATCCAAAAATTACAATTAAGTTAGCCAATGAAGTACTAGAATGAAGAATTTTACAAAGCATCTTTACAACCAACACATGTATATACACTGTTTATGCGTATGTATGTATGTGTGTGATAATATATATATATATATATATATATATATATATATATATATATATATATATATATATATATATATATATATATATATATATAGTAAATTGTTTTCCTTTCGAGCAATTCCTATTATGAGAAACAGCTCAATATATATATATATATATATATATATATATATATATATATATATATATATATATATATATATATATATATATATATATATATATATATATATATATATATGTAATTTCCACTCCGACAAAATTAGTGCGACTAGACAGGCACCAGGTAACTCTAACCTACATTATCAGGTACACAAACTCATCCATAATGCGTTAGATTTGGATTGCCACTATTTCCCTTTTATGTTATCTGATGAAGAAAGAAAGAAAGAAAGAAAGAGCTGTTTATTTATAAACATGAACAATATTGAAATCCTATGTACACTTTATTTTTATTCTCTGACTATAAAAATTTGTATCACAGGTCAAGTTATGAGGGTTTTAGATTCGCATAAATCAAATTTCCTGTTCCAGTTGAAGACAACACATTAAAGAAATACATGAAAAAATAACATCACAGCTTACGTTGCATAAAAAAATACCAGCACGCTGTCATCATAATACAATTAAAAGGGGTGAATGGGAAGCATTATGGAAAAAATGTAATGTATGAGGCCTGCAATGCCATGGTCAGTAATACATGGGTTAAGTCATTTCTATCTTAGAGTAAAAGAGATAACAGAGTAAATGGTTATCTCACAAGATTTTTAAGGTGCTTGAGTTTGCTTTTTTGTTATTTTCCAAAGTTTTATTTCCTTTGAAAATTTATTCCCATGAATAAATTTAACAATTTCATTGCCATTCAAGCATATTTGCTGGAGCACAAAGGTGCATGTATGGCAGTCCTCAGTCATCAGCTCCTACCTAGCTGGATGCGACATCCCGTTATCTATAAAGGTACAGCCCCTTACATTCTCAGGTTGAATCTTCATGCTATATTTTTGGAAGTCTACATTTACATATTCTGTCAAAAGATATCAGCAACATTATTATCACAACACACAAGATTCTAATATTGCAAATGGAAGCTATGTTACTGTTACTAATAAAGACTTTTTGTCATAGAGTTATTTATTTACAAATTCACTAACACAGGCTGGTGAACAATTTCTTTCTATGGTTTTTCAAAGTAGAACAAATTTTGTTTTTTAAAATGTGTATTCCTATGCATCAGTATACAAAAATATAAAACAGAATTGTATATTTGGGGAAAAATGGCAATGCCAGAACTAACACACACATACATGTACAGAACTTTTTTTTTCAGTTCAACAGGAATTAAGCCTACTTTTTATCCTTAGGATTACTTACAATATAATTATCAACCAAAAGGAATGCTACAGATCACCTTCCAAACAGTTATGAAAAAAAGGAAAATAGAAATGATAAATGTAGTTTTTAATGATAACAGTATAACAAAGCTGCAACAATAAGCCATTTGTAAGTTATCATATATAGAAAAAAACTGTAAAAAAAGACAAATAGCTTTCCTTTTAGTGGTTAAACCAGAAATGATCTCATATTGATAAATTCAATTATGTTAAAATAATGATAAAATATAACAAAATCACAAAATCGTACTGTATTCATAAAAAATCACAAAACCTACTGTACTGTACAAATATTGGCATTGTAACTTAGTTTCTAGAAAAGTCAGCTAATTAAGATTCCTAAATTTTTTTAATATTTAATTTTGTATTGCCTATGAATAAGTCGAGAGTAATGTGACCTCAAGCCTATGACCCTAAAAGTAAATTAAGCCATCCTAACACAGGGTATTAACATACACAATTTCAGATGTTAAGCTGTGGTGTATAAAATTTTGACCCTTCACCATAACCAACTTGGCAAACCATTACAAACCAGAATTACATAATGGCAATCTAATATTAAATTTTCAAGATACTACCACCTTTCATTGAAGTTTGTATCTTCAAAATATTTAGACATATTGTGATACAGATAGCTGACTAGAACATAATTTTTTCCTCATATGAAATGTGCATACAATGCATATTACAAAATATCTGCACATGCCAATGGATGAATTTATTCCACTTTTACACTTTTATTGCAGATAAGCCATTTTCTGAATTATAATTAAATTAACATGATTTTGCAACTGGTCTGATGAAGAGAATGTAAAAATCTGGAACATATATGCTGGATGTACACATACAAAATTTATATATATATATGTACTAATACTGTATGTATTAACACTTGAATCACAGTTATGCATTTATTTATTTATAAAAGATGTGAAAAAATTAGCAAAAATAACTTAAAAAAGAGAGGTAAAAAGAATTTATTTCTTCTATACTAGCTAAACTTTACGCTCATCAGCTCCAACAAAAAATTGATCTAATATTATACTCTTTTGTTACGTTGAAATTACTTTTTCCTGCCCAACTTTTCTTTTCAATATACTTTGGGTACAATGAAAAAATTTGGCAACTGTAATTACTAGTATGTAAAACAATTCCTCAAAAATTTCATGTTTCACAAGTAGAGTTCTTTTCCAAGTTTTATTTTGTATTTATGAGAGCATGTCAGCTATTAAACCTCCAAGTTCTGAGAATTACAAAACTTGCACTATCTATGTAACTTACATAGACATTTGTCAAGACTTAGAAATCCCCAAATTAGGCAAATCAGAAACAATCCTGTTGTCAAACCATCTAAAACCATGAATATTGCACTCCATCTCTGTTCAATGCATTTATATATTCAAACTAATGATTTCAGACCAAAATGCAACTGATGTATATGGAAAATATACTGACACCACTTTCCTTTGCCGTCATTAAAATTCAAAACCAGTAACAAAAACAAGGTTATTCAAAAGGTTATACTTTGATATACAACAGCAAAAAAACCCATTCTAAAACTAATATATTTACCAGGCATTACCTGAATGTAAATGCAATAAATGATTTATCACCAAACCATGTTCCCTTACAAAATATGGAAAAGCATAAATATGTAACCGAAAACCTCTTACATTCAAAACTCTTGCTTCAACTTTACTTTAAAAGGTTCTGTATAAACCTCAAAGCAAGTTTATCAATAAACAGACAACTCTAGTAGCTGGGAGCTTGTATTTTCATTAAACATAGTTTTCAAGGTGTAAGAAAAACTCTAGCTTGACTTCACAATCAACTTGCTGGTTCATGTGGCATAGTCAATTCTTTCCTCATACCAAGTAAGTGTCCTAAAATAAAAAGTCACATAAACATTCAGGGGTCATCTTTAAGTCATCGAAAGTTTAATGTTTTCTAGAAGTATATACTTGACAGAAAACACAATATAAAATGGTGGGCATATACTGAGATTCAAGTGCTATATATATCAACATAAAAATGTGACACACAAGTATACGTACAATATATATGCAAACACTCACGTGCATGAGAAGGCATGCACACACAGCTATGAAAACTACACGCTATATGATGATTATTAACTGTACTGACCTCCACATTCCAAGATTCATTCTAAAAATATAACAACATCCACATTTTGTGGCTATTCAAACACATCTCTGACAGTCACAGCCTACATCTTTAATGGGAAAGCATAAACAGAATTTAGCTAACCCTACCTTCTCTCATGAATTATACTAACCCTAACTTAACAATCTCTGTAAGAGGTACAGCTATACCAACCCCCTTGAGCCTGATCCACCATTTCTACCAAAGAGAATTTCAAAACCAAATTTTAGAAACTTTAACTTGGTGCTGATTCTTCATGCATTATCTTAAATGAATAAAGTATTATTTACTTTATGTCCTACACCTAAATAAAACTATGTTTATGAATTGCATTGAAGACCATACAAATGGTAGCTTATGATAGATTCACCTGAACTAAGAAGGGTCATGGATAAATATGATAAAATATAAACTTTCAAGTTTATAGGAAAATGATCACATCTTTTCTTCTGCTCCTTGTTGAATGCAGATGCAAAGAGATGTCATTTCAAACAGCACCTTGATCTGTAACTCAACAGACGTGTTTCTCTGCAGGTGAATGCCTTCAATGTGGAGAGAAACCCCCAGTGAGACTTGATGTTGGACTGGTAGTGAGGTTAGTATTGTTAAATGTCTTAGTTAGTTCTTCTAACCCTCCAGTGGAGTTACCATTTTGACAATTTTCTATCACTTTGTTGACAAACTCTGTAGTATGGCCAGCGATTCTTTGTCCTGCAAAAAACATAACATATTAAATATTCAATGCAAAAAACATAATATATTAAATATTCAATATTATAAATTGCACTTCAAAGTGCTGTGCATCAGTTGATGAATATTCTGGTTTTTACACTACTTATAGATATGTTATGTCATGTAAATTTAATCCCTTGTGAAAATAAATTAATGCTCAATATTTTGATGTTGGGTAACTTTAGGAAGGCTTCTGGAGAGTGTTGAGGATATTTTAACTCTATCCACTCTGCAAACACACTGTTCAAAGAGAATTATAACTAAACCAGTCAAAATCACACAATCACAATAATGTTTGTCTATTTTTCCTGGTTTTTCCTCATTTTTTGTTATACTGTATGCCAAAGCTGGCATATACGTATAGCAACAATATACAGGGAAATGGAGATTCATCATACTTTTTCATGATGCTTAAGGAATTTACAAGTGTCTTTTGTGTTCTTTCTAATACTTATACAGTATGTGAAAAGTACCAAGATTTCTGTTTTCAACTAACTTCAGCTCATCATTCTGACTATATAATTATGTATTCTTAATTTTGAAAGATGCCAAACTTGGCTTCATAATGAAACTGCAACCAGCATTCTATCATGAAAGAGAAATTTACAGTAAGCGATAAAATGATTTATATGTTCATATGTGGTTAGCCAGAATAGAATGTGTGTGTAACTACAGATGAGTTTTGAATCAGATTTTCCCCTCACCTCCTAAAATCTAATTGCCCAACTACTCATTAAACTGCACATAACTTACTATTCTTCATCCTCACAAGTTTCTCCAAAGTCTGCGTAAATTGTGCCTGCTGACCCTGAGAAGAAGACTCGTGTGCAACTTGGAGATGTAAAGCAGTGACTTGTGCACCAGCTGCTCCACCTTCAACTTTCTTCAGAAGGAATGAACGTGCCTCTTCAATCAACATCAGCAAACCTTTGTGCTCCTGCTCTAAACCATACAATTTAATCTTGTTGGCTTCATGCTGAGCTTTTTTCTTTAAACGACAGGCTCTGAAAATTTGACATAAGAAAGCAATGATTACTCTGCCTCAAAATATCACAAACAAAATGTTTTGTTTACAAATAAGTTACAGCCTCAAAAAAATTACACAACTTTATAATATTATTTCTTCTCTATAAAACAGTTTCAAGTATTTACTCTAATCAAAATAAACCAATGCACATCCATAACATATTCAATGCCACATGCTTTGATGCTGAAAAACTCCCATAAACCACATTATTTTATCATAACCCCATTCACTTTACATGTAAGTCTATGTTCTTGCCTAAAATATTCCTTGGTTGCCCCAGTATTTTGTCTGTCAGAAAGAAAAAATTAGTTTCATAATGCTTGCATTCTGAGGAACTGTTAACTGCTTTGTTCATTGTTCCCCAGATGTTTGCTTTACTGATGGTACCTATACCAACGCTTGTCATTCATTAATTTTCTTATCCACAGAATAAACTATGAGACCTCTCATAAGAAATATAATTCTTCCTGGCTCAGGATAGTAACTATCTGACAGAAGGTGAAGTATGTCAATTTGAAGTCAGAGCTCATGAGATGACATCTTTACCCATACCTGTATTAACTTTAAAACTAAAGTTGGATGCCCATACTGCTTCTAGAGTGAGATCTTGCTGATGTCAATAAATATTTGCTGAATTTTTATTATGTGTCCCAAACCAACTGTAAGTTTAAATAAGAGTGAAATCCACATCTTAAACCATATGTATATAACCAAGCCATTTCAGGCATTTATTTGAATGATCATCACTATACTGTACTCTGATTTATGGATTGACAATAATTTTTTCAGTTGATCATCTTTTGTACTGTGTCAAGAACTATTTTAATTATATTTACCCTGAGTACTTATTATTGGTTTACTGAGGGAGGAAACAGAGTGACAAAGGCTGATTAGCAGCAAAATTGAAGTTCTGTAGGCATGTGCTACTTACAACTTAGCCGGACAACTCAATACATTTTGGTCTGCAGTTCTAAATTATTCAACTTTTTTTTTTAATCAAGCTACTTCCACGATTTACTTGTTTAATTTTAATTTACAATTTTCCACTATACAATCAAGACCTCCGTGAATTAACGAACGCTAAATTCAACTATGGAAATGAGGCTCAGAGGTTTTTAACGTATAATACCCAAATCTTGAACATTTATGAATGAAATGAGACAGTCTTCCTCCCAGTACGTTTTTCTGTCTCTTCTAAAAAAAGTCACTAAACTCTTACTGCATGAATAAACTCTTACTGCATGAAGCATGACATCTTCAAAACTTCTGCCCATCCATACAGGCAAATGTATTTTAAATGAATTTTCCTCTTGGCCAGGTGCCTATTAAAACCAATGAAATCTTTTTGTTGATACATTATTCTTCAACAGTCATTTTATTTTACATTATAAGCAAGTACAATAAAATCTTATTTGCTAGCTAAACTGAAGAACAGCACTCAACTGTTGTCAGTAAATGCCTAAAAGTTTGGGTAACATATTCCAGTGCAAAATACTTTCAGGACATGAAACTGCCAAGAACATGTATAAAACCAAAGAAACAACATTACCAAAACAAAAAGCTAGTGGTTGTAACCCCTCCGATTTTACATATGAAGAAAAATTGGATGAATAACAGCAATGTACATAAAAGAAGACCAAAGGAGAGTGCAGGCAAGAACATACATAAAAGCTTTAAACTGAGTAGAGGATACCAATAAATTTATATCTCCTTTCAGGGGGTCTGTTCATCCATGAAAGCTCAAGATGATAAGTAGCCTGGCTAGAGTTCACTGTTTCAGGCCAATGACCAATACAAAATACCAATACAGTGATTGCCATTATGCATTACTATATATGGAATAAATATTAATAAGAAACGGCCTACCTGGAAGCCAATTTATTTTTCTCCTTGCGCGACTTTGGTCTCACATTGAAAGGCAGTTCCGATACAGGGGTCATGTCATTAATCGTCTGAGAATAAAAAAGAAATTACTTATAAAACAATCTCGGGTCAAAATTCTCTTTCAACACAATGAATTCTTCTATTTTTACATGTTAACATTATGGATTATCTACAGAATTGAAAAGAAATGAGTTTCAGCAGTTTTTAACACCAACATACATGAAAAACCATAATTTTACAAAGTAGTACTTACAGTACTAAAATTTAATGCTGATTAAAGTACTTACCTTATTAAGTTTCTCCAATTCTCTTCCAATGCTCACCAGCTTGCGAGGATTTGGTGTAAGATCATTACCGTCTCCTCTCCTGGCCTTTCCGCTGGAAGAAATTAAATGGGTACAATGCCATCAATTTAACATAAATACTTAAAACTGCTTTGAAAAACTGAATTCCCACTTTTAACTGAAATGCCTTTACAGTCGAACCAGGGTTTCTGCGGGGATGCCTACCACTAAACCCCTGTGAATACCTAAACTCCGCGACTACTTAAAACCCCTCTAAAATCGCTTATGACTGCCTAATTTGATTATTCAAAACACCAAAACAATCCATGAAAATATTTACACCTACTGTAAATATTTTAATAGTTTTATCACAAAAAATGCATTTAGTCATGAAAATGATATGAAAATACAGTAATTTGTGAATATTCCTCTATGAAAAATACCGCTAATAGGCGAATTTTCCCTGAATAATGTGTATACATGTTCCACAGAGAGATCCGCGAATAGGTGAAGCCGCGAATCTGGAACTGTAAATAGTCAGGGGTCATCTGTACTTCTTAATAGGGGAAGTACCATTTAGTATCCTTGTGCGACACTTTCTTGATGATAATACAGGTTCTTGATAGTGCACCTGTAATACTTTATGACTTTTGCTTTCATTTGTTCCCTTTGGTTTCTCCCTACTAAACTGTCCCACTTCTTTAACTGTACCTTCCTCTAATTTTCACCTTTCATTTACGAACAAATCAATCTGAAAATATTCAGAGTCTATAAATGTGACTCAGTGGTTTCATTTAACAGAATCATTTAACAAAATCACAATAATACAAGTCTATAAACTAGCAGTCTATAAACTAGCATTCCTTGTGTGACCTACTCTTTGGAGGTTACTAAAGGTTCAATGTTCGCAGTGTTCCTTAAGTCCACAATTGTACTGTACTGCATTTTGCTTTTACTTTCCATAATTCCCTTTGCCTTTTGCACCTTATTCGTCCATTTTCTTTAATTCTGTCCTACTTTAGATAATAAAGTACACATTCTTTGGGTGAGGTCATCACAGTCTAGACACAGGGTCATTGGTCCTGTTAAACTATCCATATGTTGTTAGTGGTCTTGTCAAATTTTCTATTTGTTATTAACATTAAAATGGACAGGCTTTCTCATTAAAGTTGCATACACTTCCAAATCTTCCTGTGAAAAGACTGAAAGATTCACAATTTTTGTTTAGAGTTTAATTAATTCACCGAGCTCCAGAATTTTTCAAGCAAAAGATTCTTACCTGTGTTTAATGCCCTGTATAGAACAGAGAGGTGAAAACACTGGGTCCATAACCGATGGGAGATTGTGAGGGTCTTTCTCCTGTTGGTTAATGCTGACACGATGGCCTTTTGGTCCCTTTGCTTGTACATTATATTGCCAAAAATACCTTTCCTTCTTCCCAAGGGAACCAGATACACTTCCAGTGTCTTCACTAACAACAGAATCTGTTAAAGGGACATCCTTAGCTCAGAAAAGGCAAGCACTAATGACCAAATTTACATGTCATACATGTTCCAAAGCAAGGAGAAATAACGTTTAGCCCTCAACTTTCAAATGCAACTTTTAAAGATCTGGTTATGAATATCTTGAAGTATACTACTGCTTTTCAAAAAATACATATCAATAACACAAATTCAAGACAGTTCTAATTCTATACACTTTAAACTCTGAGTATTGTTAACCAGCTTTCCATGAGGTATGATGATAGGAAAAGAGCATAATAATATATGTGTATTGTATTAACTTCTTGCTAACATCACAATACTTACCATTATCAGACTCAGAGTCATAATGTTCATTATCAGATTCATCCTCTGAATCGATGCCTTCATCAATGGATAAATCATGGGCGGCAGGGGAAAGGATACCACCAACTGGAAAGAAAACAAAGGCATCTGAAAAATGGAAATAACTGCTTTCATGAAACAACAATGAATGATAAAGTCCTATTACTTTGCACTTTGATGAGGTAACTAAATAAATCATCATATTCACTAAATAAAAATGATACTAACCAACATGTCGATGGCTAAAGAGGCACAGAAGAAAATAACAATCCAATTTCACTAAAGACAAACCTACAGAAAATGAAGGGTTCACCCATAACTATGCAAGCTTGAATAGCTATTTGGCCCTTAGTCCATTTTCAGTGTACATACTATGTTAGAGGACAGACATATGAGATTTCCAATTTGTACAGCTAAACTCAATTTCCGTAACTGCCAATCTTATGCAATCCAGGCCATCATATTCAATACTAAAATGCCACTTGTAGCCATAATGAATCCTAAATAGCAACAGACAAAATGAAACTTGCTTTTTTATAAAGTAAATGGCATTCTGAAACACTTGTTATGTCTGTTCCATCACAAACATTTGAACAAACATCAGGTAAAACAATTACTTTAATTCCTTGTATACATACTCTACTGATTACCACTAAAAATATAATCATGGTCAGTAATGGACCCTTGTAAAAGTTTAGCTTTATCTCACTTGATTCACTATATTCTAGTCTTAAATCTATGGAATATAGGCTACAATGGGAAAAGATTAAATTGCAAAATAGAATTTATTAAAATCATAAATAATCATCTAAATTCCACAGATTATCAAACTAACAATAAATGGAAAAACAGTAAATGTTTTGTCAGAGGAAAAGCTGGAGTTGTATCAACTTTTATCATTACCAAATTTCAAAATACAAACCTGTACTTAGTGATGATGCTGATCCACCATACTCCTCTGCCAGAGATCCAGTTGACAGCAGGTGCTGTCGTGGTTCTCTACGCTGCCATGCTTGTTCAAATGAGAAATTGCGAGTTGGCGCTGAAGAGGAAAGCCTGGCAGAGAGTAAGGGATTAGCAGCAGTAAGAGAAGTTGGTCTTGGTACTGACTGTCCCATGGGTGGTTCTTGGGGAGAAGGTACACCTTGTGGCGATGCTACACTGTGGGGAGACAATGGGGTGGGAGAACGTAACAATAGCTCTTGCAATGCTGATGTAGAACCAGATGCCTGAGAATGTTGTGGCTGAGAAATATTTTGATGTTGGTTTGAACCTGGGCATTCCTCAATACTGCCTAACTGGTTGTTGGCTTGTTGTCCAGGAAGAGATGAAGATGTTAGGAGTGGATCCCTCCACCCTCCTCCCTGGGGAGGGAATGATGATGCTAAGAGAGAATATAAAGAGGAGCTTTCTGGCTTTACTGGTTGTGTCATAGTTGTCGGACAGATATATCCAGAGCCAGTGGGTGTTGAATACCCTCTGTTGCACATAACTTCATCTGGGTGAACAGTCATCATCGTCAATGGAGAATTGGGCTGTTCCATTCCTGAACTCGAAAACTTTTCTGGAATTAAAAGGTCATCTAAATTAACATCATCAAGAATGTTGTTCTCATCAGTTGAATTCAAACCAATAGAATGATTTGGAAGAAGGTCGTCAACTCCAAGAAGATCATCCAGTGGTTCTAACTTGATATCCAAGTCCAAATCCATTGACTGTGTCCAAAGGGAAGGAGAATTTGGCCCAGCTGGGGAGAGGCTGCTGTTGTCATTATTTGTAGGGACAGTCATACCTGTGTTATTCTCCCAATAAGGGCCTAAACTGTTACTTGAAGGTTGGTTGGGGAGTGAGCTGTGCTCCTCCATATGAAGAGCCATTGAAGAGAGACCTGAAAAGTGATGTGTGTGTTGAGGAGCTCTGTTTCCAGGACCTCGAGGGATGGGGACTCCCCCACTCATGGGTGCGTCAACTCCCATTCCGTTATCACACCAATCAAACAAATAGTCACTCTGAAAAAAGAAAAAATTAAAACATTAGTTTCCATCACTGACAAGCATTTTCTTAAAACTGTAATAATAAATTTCTATGGGATTTACGTATACCAAATTATAAACTAGGACCAACACAATAACTCTGATTTTCCCTGGTTGATCACAATTTCAGGTATGGCAAACCTAAACACAGAAGATATGGATGCAATTTATTTGTGACTTTTGTACTTTTAAAAAATGAGAAAAAACATACAAACACTATTTAAAATATTTTGTGAAAAATAGGCTAATTAAAAACATGACAATTAGGTGCATGATTAAAAGAAAAAATAAAACCCTCAAAGACATCAATTTGACCATTACTCCAAACAACTGCTATTATTTTGCAGCGATTACTACAAAACAGATGCAGTACATTTATATAGAATGAGTTACAAACTGAAAAATACTGCATGTGTTAATGAAGAAGCATCAATGAACAATTTCATTTTGCAAGCATGGTCCAAGTGGATAATTTTCCTATAAGTTACTAGTGAAAAAATACTGTAATTGAATAAAAACTTTAATCCAGAGAAGCTTCTTGTAACTTAGGCATCATAGAAATTCTGTGCCTTGTGAAAGCTACGCAAGTCATTCTTCTGGCCATCTGTTCTTTTTAAAATTACAATAGTTTTTATAAATACAAATACATTTGGTACCATTTTTTTTACATGCAAACCTATAAAAATTTTACAGTACAAACTCCAGCCCAAACTAGAGGGTGTCACTCCAAAGAAAGAGCTGTGATAAAAGATGGTCTGGAGGTTAGGCACAATGTACCTATGGTTCTCTACATTCTTATGACTGTTGTAGCATTAGAAATACAACTGTCTGTTATCTGCTAAAAACACCACTTACCAGCATCATCTTTGTTTTGGTGTCAAAAAACTTCTAAAAAAAGTGAACTGAGGCCTTACCCTACTTTTGGGAATGTACAGTACTCAAGAGGCTGCTTGCCCAAAGTCTGTGTAGTACCACAGTAGGCTAGCCTATATGTAGTCTTGGTAAGGTACACATCCAAATACTGGGAAAGTGGAACTCTCTTGTACTACAAGAGTTTGAGCAAACCTTATTTTCATCCTTCACAGAATTTTACTTGTGATTTACTCTAAAGACATTATTTGTAAAGAATCATTTAAAGTACCAAGAAACAGCATTTTCTGTGCAATTTTTGAGCCTCATGCGTTCTCTTAACTTGTCACCATTTTCAATGATTCAACTATGCCTTGTTTGAGAGAGAGAGAGAGAGAGAGAGAGAGAGAGAGAGAGAGAGAGAGAGAGAGAGAGAGAGAGAGAGAGAGAGAGAGAGAGAGAGAGAGAGATTGTTTTAAACATTTCCCTGAGAAACAAAGGTCAAGGCTATGCTCTAGATTCCCAAAAACCATGGCTTGTAGTTTCAGCCATTGAACATAACTGGAATCTGGGTATGTAAACAGACAATTGGAATTTGAGTTGGCTGAATACCAGAAGTGAAAAAAAATTAAGCAACATTAGCCAACATGGATTACTATAAACAAGATGATTTTTCATCGGATGATATGCTTGAAATTAAATCTGAAGCCACTCCCCTTTTATCAACAAAGTTAGATTTCAAAGATCAGTCCACAGTCTAAGCAAAAATTTGCCTTAATACAAAATTAGTGCAACTAAGACAATCTGAGAGTTAATTTACATTACCATGCTATACTGTACTCCTTTTATTCTTCATAACGTAGACTTCTTTCAATCAAGCGGTACTGTATTTTTATTGCCTTCTTAATAATCATATCTTTTAACAAGTCTTTTTAATAATCACATCTTTTAACAGTATTTCAGTACTGTATTGCCTACTCCTCAGGCTTAGCTCAACCTAAACTAGCTCTATCAGTGATATGAACATTTTGCTGTCCCTACCAGATATACTTCTTGAAATATGGATTACTTTCTTGTATTCACAAGCTTTTACTATAAACCTTATTTATACTTACTGTAAATGTAAACCTTTCTACAGGACATTTTCCTTAATTCATTTCATTACAAACATACACACGTTAAACATGAAACAGAAAGAGACCATGTACGAAATTCAATAAGTATATTTTCTTATATATTTTTTTTTTTGTTTGTTTCATTCTCCACTTTTCAAATCATACAGAATTTTTCATTCAGCTGTGCATACAGATACTAGTGAGGAGGAGAAAGGCTGTAATGTGATAAAAAGTAGTTTTTAATGTAAGAATTTAGCAGATTTGTAAAGAACACAGTCACTCACATGCTTTGAATTACCATGAATACAATTCTGACATCATCAATCCCAGATGTCTTGCATGACCCTTTTGTAGTAGATGACACTAAGACCCATTTTTTGCATGTTAATTTAGAATGGTATGTCAGATAATCTATTGATATGTTTTTTTTTCAATGAATACTAGTCCCAATATACATTTCCATACAGTATGTCTGAATTTACACTTTAAAGCTTTCAAACAAACATTGGTTAATAAATCCAAATGACAGACATTAACCCCCAACTACCAATGTACATGATCACAAACAGAATATAACAAACAGCAAAGCCATATCACTTCAACAATTATTTCCTGGCTCTCTATAACCTTTGCCACAA
Organism: Macrobrachium rosenbergii; assembly: GCF_040412425.1. Classification (NCBI taxonomy): domain Eukaryota; kingdom Metazoa; phylum Arthropoda; class Malacostraca; order Decapoda; family Palaemonidae; genus Macrobrachium; species Macrobrachium rosenbergii. The sequence goes on along the minus strand of NC_089754.1, from coordinate 26,343,000 downwards.
GCAATTTTTACTATCTATGCAGAGCCCGTTTCATTACATTAGTTTTCAACTATCACATTAAATAGCTCCTTAAGAGTATATTCTGCTATTAACTACACCAAAATACAGAATGCAAAATTTCAAATAGAGATAATCCTCAGTCTCAAGAGTGACTCACAGGAGAGAGTGGGCAAGGCAAGTGTATTAAAGCTCCTCCCAGGTTGGCAGACAAAATGCCAATTGATCATGACAATGATGATCAATGGGCAGAGGAGGTGTTCATTTGAGATGGAACTGTGCTAAGAATAAGTGAGGAATGGAATCTATATAAATCTAAGGAATAACTGTGCTAAGAATAAGTGAGGAATAGAATCTATATAAATCTAAAGAATAAGTGAGGAAAGGAATCTATATAAATCTAAACTAAAAAGCTATACAGTGCTACAGGATGCAAAGAATTAACATTTAAAACCAGGGTATGCAATAAGACTTTCCCAAGGACTAAATTGCAAATGGGTAAATAAAGATTTTCAAAAAATTATACTAACAATAACACCCACTATAATCTGAGAGAGAGAGAGAGAGAGAGAGAGAGAGAGAGAGAGAGAGAGAGAGAGAGAGAGAGAGAGAGAGAGAGAGAGAGAGTTGCTCAAAAATCATATGGAATGAGATTTACCTCCAAGAAATAGATTGACAAAAGCTGGCAGTGATGATTATTAATATATTATCAAACAATAAAGCTTTCTGCCTGAATGCACATCTAAAATTTATGTTTGCTGCAGAGAAGAAAAAAACCTAAGAGGAACTCTTTACTTCATTATTTTTGGGTTGTTTTGGGTATTGCAACTAATTTAGTGTTATGGTTATTTTTTTTTTTATCATTCCATGTTTTTAGAGACTGCTGACTTTACTGTGTCCTCTGTCTTTTAAGATTTTTGTCACGTTTTAATATAATAAGCAACTTTCCCGTTCACCTAATTTACGCACTCCCAAGCTTCACCGAATGTAGCCTACAGGTAACCTGCCCTTGCAATGAAACACGGGCCTGGGGTTTATTTCTTCCTCAAACATTTATATTATTAATGTAGTAATTCTGGATGTGAATGTTCCAGTTACCTTGCAATTATCAAAAGCATAAATTCACTCACTTTCTCTGCAAACCTTCTATATATGGGTACACTACGAAAGAAAATCTTGAGTCAATGTAATGCTTTAAAGGAAATTCACAAATAACACATTTTTACACGAAATGATTTAGTAAAATAGCACAATTTTACACGAAATGAGCACATTTTTACACGAAATGATTTAGTAAGATAAAATCTCATGTACTGCTGTTACTATAGTGACATAGGCCTACTTCAAGAAGTCCTTGGCACAACGAACTCTCGTAATACGAAAACCATTAAAAGAAATACAGAAAAATCGAGAGTCAATTCAAATAACTGTCACTCTATGGCATCAAAACTTTCACTGCACAGTATACTGCTTTTAGAATGGTCATTAACTCGCTAATGATCTTTGCCTTGTTTCCACTCTCACAATATTTACATATATTACATATATATATATATATATATATATATATATATATATATATATATATATATATATATATATATATATATATATATATATATATATATAGAGAGAGAGAGAGAGACATAATAGAGAGAGAGAGAGAGAGATTCATCAAAAGTTGTCTCTAAACATCCAATGTAAAAACTATACAAATTTTACCCTATAATTTATTAATGCCTTTAGAAGTCTGAAACCCGAGCACGCGAAGGGAGCAATTTTACGATAGGGATACTAAAGGAAATAAGCCTTTGGCATAAAACAGACACAAATATTGTTCATATACGAAATAATCTTACAGTAATTTTGTGTGTTTAAACTGGGGTAAAAGTTCACGACAGTGATGCCTGATTTACTTTACTTATTAAAAAACGATAAACGTTTTGCTCTACAGAGAACAACCAAAAGCATACCATAACGAATATCGGCATTAGAACTTGTGCATTTTGATTGAGCGTTTCCTGAGTGAATTATATGTATGGCGACACCATACGTTATCGGCGCAGAGGGATCAACAAGCAGCTAGCTTTTACACACACACACACAGAGTACGCACTTGATTCAAGTACCATTAGTCTAATATCCATTCAGAACGGATTTGTAGGTCATTCTGCCGGTGACCAAAGCAAGAAGCAAAGAGCGCAAGCAGCAAAACAACACCCAAAGCAACAACACGATAGAGGCAGAACAACAAGTAGGAAAAGATGACTCCACGTGGCTAAAATGTGACCTTGAAGAGCACAGGCAGGGTGGGATGGAGGGCGTTGGCGGAGATCAGGGGTTCTTAGGGGAGTGGGGAGGGGGGGGAGGGACCGCTATCAGTGAGGATACCCCTTGCTGGACTGTAATTTGAGTTATTTTTTAACATGCAGTAATGCACAGGTGAAACTGACATCAGAATACAATAATCCATTAAATACTTTAGTCGTTTTTGCCTTCAGCTTACCGTAACAGAATTACAGGGGTATCCATCGTAAACAAAAGATTTACATACAAGGATGGAGACGTCGTTCTTTACAGTTTATACATATGATAAAACGCAATATTCATCCACATATTTAGTGTGAGTAAAGACGAAAGTCTAAGGACAATAAACTCCACGTTCACAATTATTGTCTCTCCAGCCCAGGGTCATCTTCCGTCTCTTATATCTGTTAGATTGAGGGTACGTTGGTCTAACTCTAAGCTAATGCACTCTTACTAATCTTGTTCTAGTAATACTAACACCCAGCATTCTTCGTTACAATCGCACACACGTGAGAGAGAGAGAGAGAGAGAGAGAGAGAGAGAGAGAGAGAGAGAGAGAGAGAGAGAGAGAGAGAGAATGTGCTCCCTAGAAGCTATACGAGAGCAAAGAGCAGCATTATATCACGTGCCAAGCCCATCACGTGGAGGGTGGTACCATCCTGGGACGGTGCCTGGGAGGGTTTGTGTTGCATAACATGGCCTACGGTACATCCCCCTAAAAGCCTCCTCGACACCAAGAGCGGCCAGAGAGATTTATCGACACGATCATGTTAGGCTACGAACAGGCATCGTATCGTGTCTTCCTCTTCTAAAATAACCCGACAGAAGGATCGGGCTACACATTGGTTCGGTGTTCAGGTAGCCTACTGACCACATTTCAGGACTGTACAAGATTGATATTGGAGAAATGATTATGTCATACAAGAATTTAACCTTGAAAAGGTTACATGCGATAGTTCAGATTCTACTGCTCCTAGGTATAATGTAATGTCAGGGTACAAAACATATGCTGAAAAATTAATACAATTTTATGGGGAGCATTTTTAGTTTTTCCAGTTCGTACACAGAAGCAACCAACTTCACTCTTTCATACACCCCTTAAAAAATAAGGGTAAATATTTTGGCGGGAGGCAAATCAAGTGAAAACTTTAGGCTAAATTAAATATCTTTCACCCCTGATGTTTTAAATCCATCGAATCCTCCTTGCGTCGACGTACCGAGTTTACTTTAAAAAAAAAATAACACTCTCTCACGTCAAAACATCTGATAAGAAATAATTGCGCCATTCACTACCAGACAATCAAAACAAGTTGAATACAAACAGCATCAGTTATCAGGTAAATAACAAGATAGAAGAGAAAGAACAGGTTTTCCGAGACACTTTGCACCAGGCAATTATTATTGTTTCTTTTTAAACTGGAGAAAAATCAGTCTCCCCGGTTTTTTCACTTCGGTCTAAGAGCCTGAATCTGGCACAAATGGATACTTATGGTTACGTCTTTCGGTCTACGAAAAGACTACAACACGCTTCACCATGGGTGTGGTGACTGGTTTTGGATGAATGAGAGAGACTAAGCCACCAACCAGGCAGGATATTATCATCAAATACAGCTCAAATCTGTTTACTCGAACAAATCAATTGAAACACCTTACAATAAAAGCCAAGGAGTACCAATGGAAAAAAAAAATGGTTTCGTTCTCAATGACATTTAGTTACAATATGCAGGTATAGCCTACTCCTGTAGTTACTGGAATAAACAACACAGAACACTCCATTTAATTCTGCAATGCAACATAACCATTTTTCTTTTGTTACAGACAAACACTCATGAGTCTCCTTATACATCATCAGTTTCTTTCCGAGACAAAAACAAATTCACAAACCTGTCGGACAGGCTCTCCTAGGACAGCACACCTAGTGAGAAAAGAAAAAAAATACAAAGTAATAAAAGAAATAAAATCTGTTGTAAACATAAAAGCCATACATCTAAAAATTCTATTATTTATAAAATAAAATACTAACCGAAACAGTTCGCTTTTAATATGCAATTGATTATGCACACCATCCGTCCTTGAAGTGTTCTTCAATCGTAGGAAATACCTACTTCACAATTATTAACAAAAATACCCCCAAGCATATTATGAAATGCACCAGAGGGTCTGACAACAAAACTCCCCCACGCGAGCCTCAAAGGTTTCACCACCTTAACCAGCTGGGAAAATATTTCTCCTCTCCAAAACAATGTCCAGAAACAGGAAGCTTTACGCTTCTTGCCACCACAGACTTCAACTGAAAACGTGGCGCAATTTTGTTGGTCCATTGCAGATGCCCACAACAAACAATGTGGGCATGATACCCATCTCACCCCCTCCCTTCTTCCACATACATATCAAAACACAAATACATGCATACGTGATAAAAAGCAAGCATTAACTACCAGCAGTGTTTATTTACCTCAGCAGTAAAACAATATATCATTTATAATCCAGGAGGAAATGACACACGGCGGATGAACATTATCTGATCAATAAGTGGGAGACAAACCGATGACTCATCTTTGCCAAATGCATGACTGGTAGGGAAAATAAATACATTCCACATCTTGCTCGTGAAGAAAACAACATCTTTAACTCAACTGTCGATATAAAGTCGATAATCTGTGATCCCATATAGTAAAAAGGAGACTTACCCTATCTTTTGAAATTGCTACGCGTAGCATAATTAGCAGTATAATCAGCTATAATCAGCTGGTCACTGAGAGGAGATCTAACTTAAACTTACTGAATGCAAGCAGTAAAGACTAAGTCCATCCTTTCCTAACGGCAGCAATGAAAAGATTAAAAATCTCTTCAACAAGGAAAATCAAGTAAATAAATCACTACTCTACAAATAGTAATTAAAAACGAAAACAAGTCAGGCTATAAATAAAAAAAAACAAATGCATGTCATTGCAAATATAATGGAAGGCCATGAGACGCTTCTTAATTTATTAGTCTAAAGAGGTGACAGTATGTATTTCCATGAGCAATCCCCTTACTCTTTTCTTCTCAAGAACAAACACCTTTATAGTTTCATTACTGTCGTTATTTACGGTGGACAGCAAAGATATCTGTTCTGTATCTTAAGTGTTTTGAGTGTCTCCACTGCTTACCCCAAGAAGGACAACAGTTCAAAATAATCAATCCAGAACTCCAACGTGAATAATACAAGAATCTTTTTCCGATGAAACTGACTAACTTTCCGGAGTTATAGATGGATGGACGATTTTCAATACACCCGCAACTGTACTATCTTCAATAAAGCAGTTTTCACACCAAGCAACTTATTTCCCTCGCACAAAAACAACAAAAGCAACAACAACGGGAACAATAACAACCCAGAGGGTGAACTCCACGACCCCGTGAATCAATAGGACTTCCTCGCGTCAAGGTCACTCCACGTACACGATTTCCCAAGCTAAAGGAGGCAACTCGATGCATGGATGCATGCAGTTTGTTTGCAATGTTATGCTGTTCTCCGAAAGACGGCCTGACCGATGTTCCGCGCATGTATATTTGCAATAAATAAATAAATGAAATGAACTTATCACAATAAAATACAAGCACTTGACAAGAAAATGGGTTATTCAGTTTCAGCCGAGAGAAAACAAGTAAGATTTCTATCGGTGAACACTGTCATCAGTAAAAGACTAATACCGGAAATGTGTATGGGTTAATGTTTACGTATAAAAAAAACATACAGTCCTGTTAACTGCTCCTTCGATCTACTCAAAACATAACATTAAGTAATGGTATCATAATCTTCTGGTATACTTTACAGATCTTTCTGGAAAAGCAAGTGGTTTATGACTCCTGCGAGACTCTCCCTTACGTGAGTAATTTGATAACCCGTGGGCGAGCAAAGTTTACCCCCTTCATACAGATTAGATTAAGAAAACTGACTTTGAACACTTTCCCATTTACAAAAATATTACTCCATTCGCAATTTTAAAAGGAAGTGCCGAGGTGCACAGGTTAACGGTACAGAAACAACTTTTTTTTTTTAAACACCGCTGCACAATCGAGCCAACTGGGAGCTAAATTCACTAAGAAATACAGGAACTTCTATTTTGACCGGCCCTGAACCGAGTAAAAACAGGAAGGAAAAAAAACCTCTCATGGTCACTCTTTGCTACCAGAATATGAGTTATCAATAATAGTAAAACATAAAAATTACTACTTCCTACTATGCTTATCTTCCTGAGTGAATTTCTAAACTTGGTCTCAAATGTTGCAATAATTGGAGATGGTCATACAAGTGTCAAAAACAAAGAGACAAGTATAATAACACTAAATGTGCAGGTTTGAATGTTAAAATAAAAAAAGATACAAATTCAACATAAAACAAGGGAATCAGCTTTTGCTGAACTTACCATTGTAGTGGGGGATTTGGATTCATACCCAAAGAATTAGCACTCCACCAAAATCCTGAAAAAGAAGAAAGGCTGCTTTTATAACGGATTCAGTGAAGGACACTGTACCATAATTCAAAATAAGCAAGCTAACTTGACACTTGCTTAGAAGTCAACTAGCTTGGATAGCAAGCTTTAACTGAAAATAATCTCTAATGTTGAAAATATGAAGAAAACGAACAGCATAAATAATATATATAAATATATACACATATATGTGTGTGTATGTGTGTATATATATATACATATACATATATATACAGTATATATATAAAACCCTGGCTTCCAAAAATTAAGACCTGTATAAGACAAAAAACCAAAAATGACCATATGGAAATGAGTCAAATTAGGCTACCCTGAACATACCATATATACAAACATAGAGACCACACATCAATAAATAGTTATAAATATAGAAAAAATAAGGAAATAAGGCAAAGGAGAGCATACGCTTTCCTGAGCGGTGGAACATTCGTGGCCACTGAACAGAGCAGAGATGCTGATGTTGATGATCTGCCAAAGGAACAGCACACAGGCACAGCAAACAAGTACAGTTGCTGGCCAAAGCCCATCTTTCCCAACCAACGCCCTCCCCCCTCCCCCAAACTCCTTACATACAGTTTATGGAAGAGGACTGAGCATGGAACTTGAAAAAGTTGGTCAAAAATTTTAACTGTCACAGCTGGGAAAAATTAAATAATCACTTTGAACGTTTTTATTTCTCAGAAGATAAAGGCTCTGGGCTGCTGCCTAAAACCAAACAGGAAAACAAGCCGTAAAAGGTGTGCTTGAAATTCTTGAGAATGTCATTAACATTCAAAATGACAATGAAAAAAAAACTGTCTTACATGGTATGTCCTAAGTACTGTGGAAAAAAAAGAACAAAACTTGAGTAGAATACTCGGAATCACTGAGGACAGTGTCATCAGCAAACACGAACCATGGCACTAATCCAACTGGTCCACAAAAAATCTTGGTTCTACTGAAAGTCAGACTCATGAGCTGCTGATTGCACCACTTATCGGGTCTGGCATCCTTTTGCGGCGAGCAGCAGCCAGGAACTGCTTTTACCAAGGAAAACTAAGTAGATGTAACCAAACCTGTATTTTCTGTAGACTGTAATATACAGTAAGGACAATGATAGGTCTAGTTTACTGAAAAAAAAAAGACAGCTGGTCTCGCCCCAAACAAAAAAAAAAAAAAAAATAAAGCCGTGAAGGAAACGGTCAGTACAAAACTTCAATTCTCAAATTACAAAAAGTAACTATGAAACCTCAAGAGAGAACTAATATAAAAGATACTGAACTTTTCAAAATACAAAGCCTACAATTACACACAGGCCTACCATGAAGCCGAACTTGAAAATTTTATAATGAAAGACATGAATTCTAAGGTTGACATAACTGTGTTACGGTATATAAAAATCGTCAATACTACAAAAACTAAACAAAAAAAGGGAATGAAATAAAAATCAGAGAAATAGGCCTATACGAGATAACAAAAAGTTGATGACGTTGACTGGAATAAAAATCTGGAAATTACGGTCCTCTGGTATAGAAAGAACTACATTTTCAGATGAACCAATAAAACGGTGTTGCAATACTCTTAATGTGTAAATAAACCATAAAAAAAGCGACCAAACTAGGCTATGTGAGACAGCCTTTCAGTGAAAAAGCCTTGGGTTTAGCCATACCAAATTAAGTTTAGCCAAGGGGCTAAAGTGACTTTTAGAGCGAAGGACACAAACTATTATGTTAGAAGAGCTGAACAAGAAGGAAGTACCGAGTGCGGTGAATATACAATATACTTATAAGCCCCGGTTATGAATACAGAAGATGGGACGGCCAAAGGAACCGTCTTGGGTCGTGATGACACAGGAAAGCAGCCAATCAAATGTCATTATAATTTCCAATAGGAGGAAAAAATAGCAATACCTACTTCCAAGAAGTTACTCAATTAAATCAAAGGCTTCGAAATGTCTTGTGACTTCAATGGAAAAAAATAGCTGATAAAAGATTACTAGTGTTAAAAGATTATTAAAGTAAGACTCTTCAGTCTTCTAATTAATGTTTCCATGTCAACCAACAGGAATCAATACCTTGGGGTTCCTTGGACATCAATAAACTGGCAACCTCCCAATCAACACGTTTCACGCCACTTCAAAATCTTCAAGTCTCAAAGCGAAAGAAACCAAGCTGAGGAGGAGGGTGGGGGTGGGGGTGGGAGAGGACTTTGAAAATAGTGGCAGAGTAGTCACACTTGGACCTTACGCCCTTGAAAATCTGTAGCTCACCCTCTATGATACTTAATGGCAACCAGGTGAACAGACCCACCGAGGCCTAAGACGTGAGGTCAACTTTAATCAACATTCCATCAATGTTCGTGTTACCATGAGTGCTATTGTGTGTTAGTCTTAAAGATTCGAATCATACCGATTCCACGGATTAAGGGTTAATTAGGAAGTTTGTTAGATCCTCCTCTTACTCGTAAATCGCCATAGAAATACTGAAATGTGTTGCACGAAAACAAAGAGCCTTAAATAGCTGTTCACTTATTTCTAATATGACCCAGTGTCGTCTGAAAGTCAGCTTAGGCTCATGATACAGAAAGTGAGAACGTTGATCGAACAGCTGAGAGACCAAGGGAAAAACGACTCATTCGTTTAGGCTATGACTTCTGGAGCTCGACATAAAACCTACTGACATACTAAGGAAAACTCACCTGATTTTTATCATCAAGGGAGTCACGAATAATGACAATATGGAAGATATCAAATATCCCGTCAGAGTAACAGATTTCAACCTGAATCTTGCTTTGAGTTACTGACCAGCTTTGTTGATCCTTATTAGTACTAATAATAACAATGATTATAAAAATGTGCTAATCCAAGAGTACAACGGCCTTGCCCAGCCTGCTTCCGCATTAGTCGCTTGGCCTCAATAGAGCTTCACAAAACATGAAAACACATCTGTCATAATTACAACCAATTCATATCAGGTCAGCCAGGTGTGTATATTTTAGTATCAGGTCAGACAGGTGTACATATTTTACTATAACTATAATTCTGATGTTTTTGTGCAATATGTATTGGTGTCATTAAACGATTACCCATTAGCCTAAGCATTTTCTGCACAAACACTAACATGTCAACATAATACTGAACAACAAAGACATTTAACAAAGAAAAAGCCTTTCACTATTTTATGATATTCAGTAAACTACCAATGGTAGTTATATATATATATATATATATATATATATATATATATATATATATATATATATATATATATATATATATTATATATAAAATCTACCTAACCAGGAGTGTCCTTTCCTAAGACATCTAACTCTTCCTTAACAAAAGAAAATATCAAAGCCAAAAGGTTTCTCTTTCATTCCAGATCACTGCTATTTCAATCTTTACCAGAGAAAAGGCAGTGTTTAATAATAACAACATACAATCCAATATATCAAATGACATTCCCTACCTCTCCTCAAGGAGAGATCACTACAACACTATCAATATGAAAGCTTCAGATTTTCCTACTTGGTAATTCGAGCACTTCAGCCCAGTTAACTTAAATGTAATCACATATACACAAATACATTTATACATACAATTATACGAATTAAAATATGTGCAAACTCATCACGACTAGTCGATATATGTAAGGCATACTTGTACATGTGGGTATACAGTATAGGCTATACATATTTAAAACAGCATGCATGCATGACTACGAAGCCTTGAGCCTTCTCTGTCACTTTAAAGCGTAAAACTTATAAAAGGAGAGTTTTGAGTTGCTTTTGTGTATGTGTGTTTGTGCGTGTGGTAGACATCTGTGATGACATTTGAAAGGTACATGGTTCAATCCTGACCTACCACCCCTTCAATTGACCTACCTATGAATGAGTACCGGGGCTGAGGTGATCTCCTTGTAGTCTTTGTGACCTTTCTGAATATAATATGACTTCACGAAACTGATTGCTCTCTTCTCTTGTCCTTTGTAATCTCAAGTGTAATCTGTAGTGCTTAATTATATATAAAACTTACTAATAATAATTTAAAATCGAATTCACTTTCAATTGGGAAAACATTACACCCAAAGTTGATTTGTGATAAGCACCCCTACCCATGTTGGATTGGAACTAGGATGACACTGACTTAATGTTGTGAGCCTTTGTTTATTCTCAGCCAAAAACCTCTCTCTCTCTCTCTCTCTCTCTCTCTCTCTCTCTCTCTCTCTCTCTCTATATATATATATATATATATATATATATATATATATATATATATATATATATATATATATATATATATATATATATATATATATAGCCTAAGTGGGTGTGTCTTTGTTTCGCTACAACTTGAAAGCTACTTGGGTAAAGCGGCCAGAGATAAACATATGCAGGATAAGGAACTGAACAATAGACATGTTGGGACTTTGTACATACATAAGATCGTGGTACGCTTTCACTCCCTACTACACTTGGTAGTTCATGCTTGTTTTTTGTCTCCCTTGCAAACTTATGTTCACACACTATATCTATCTATCTATCTATATATATATTTTATACACATATATATATATATATATATATATATATATATATATATATATATATATATATATATAATCACTACAGACGTCTTCGTCACCTTGGACAGCCTCATAGGCCAATGCGAGTCTGAAGGGGGAAGGAGCTGATCAAGTTGTTCCAAATCCCTACTTTCACTAAGCTAGCTTAGTAATAGGCGAGCCAAAGTTGCCAAGTTTCTAAAAGTAATAGCACATTCAATGATATCCTACCCGTAAAAGGTGGCAAAGTCAAAGCTGACATTTTCCACACTCAATTTGTTCTATTTTCATTCATTAAATTCAATACTTTGAACAAAGGGCACCCAAGAAGATCGCATCCATGATGGCAAAAAACTATGCTTGGTTCGGGCCAAAATAAGTATGACAAAGTTTAGTATTACTTTATCATACTATTTACTAATATTTCGCGTGTTAAACAAATAGACTGAAAGCTAGTAAGGAGAGAAAAGTTCCTACTTTCTGACGACTTGTCTTTATTGTAGGTACAGGAAATTACACTTATCATTTTTCACTCGAGTAAATCCAAGATAAAACCAATCCATCTTCATCAAACCAAGCTTACTGAGCTTGTCCCCGCTGTAGGGTATCCGAGATTCTTCCTTAACCAAATCATTCCTCAAAGAAGGAAACTTATTTACTCTAAGGTGACACGCCTTTACTTAAACCCCGCCTGACAGGCTAATCATTTCCTACTGTTATATATGCGCTGGCTAGAAGACAATGCTGAGTCCAATTTCCTGGAAACGAATGCAAGATTCACAACAGGGCGTAACTGCAGGGATCTCAAAATTATATGACAATATTCTAATTGTAACTGTAATGAATTTAGGTTAGCTCTAAAAGTAAACATACATCTATATCAATCGAGTTCAGTTACATAACGTTACTTAATGCAAATGTATACAAAACATCCTACGGCTGGCAGTGATGGATCAACACGCCAGAGCTCAGAGTTCGACCGCAATGTAACACACCAATACTGCGCCATCTCACCTTTTAATATTTTGAAGATTTATCGTTTAATTCCAAGCACTTTATGGTAAATAATCACTCGCAAGTGCCTTGATATCAACTCACAAAAGATACAATGCTAATGACACTGATTCACTTGCCACAGACAGGCACTAATCAGAACATGAGCACACTACCACCTCGCTCTAAGATTTCTCTTTCACTACTAAACTCTTTAACTCTTGTTTTGATCATGTGACAAGGGAGAAGTGACGTCAACGCAACATGGAGCTATGATTGGTCAGCTCTGCAGCTACATATCAGGAGCCAATCACAAGCCAGTTATAAGGGGGTGTGCTGTGTTTACGTCAGTGCTGCCGAATCTTTCTTCACTTATTATATTATTTTTTACGATTTCACATAAGATAGGAAAATTCCCAGAGAACATTTGTCGAATAAAAAATAATAAATATAAGAAACCAATGTTATACGCTATTTCAAGACGATGAAATAACTACAACAAAATTTCGCCATTTAACATCTTACCTCGAATGCCATCGAACGAACGAATAAATGCAGCTCGCAGGCTGTTATGCCAAACTTCCAAAACAAACACTGTCATGACAAGAAACAAGGCTTAGAATCGAATGAACTCCCACGGAAAAGTAGAAATAAACCTCTCCCATTTATCGGCATGAAAGACTGCAGCATCAGAGAGGCCTCTGTTACACGCCACAAGTTAGACATTTGGCAATGTTTTTGGATTGCGTCAGCCGCGGTGCTAGAATGGTCCGAGCAAGTGGCAGAGGCAGCATGTGAAAACACATTTTGCAACAACTGGTACCCAGTATCCAGCAAAACCACGATTTCTCAGAAAAGGTCCGCTTCTGGTAAACAGCTGCGGGAGGAGTTGTTGGATCAGGACGTTGTCAACAAAATCAAATACGTGGGTTTTCAGGCGCTGTGCGGCGCATGTCGTCAACAAGAGATTATCAAAGCGAAATTTTATTTATGAAGCAGAAACAATGAAGTAAAATGGAAATTGTTAGTGATCAATCTAAAAGAATAATTAACAAAGACGGATACATATTATTTAATAAATGCACACTGAAAGAAAGGAAGGCTTAGATCCGTTAGCTGCAGATGTTTTTATAAGAAAAAAAATTGTTTTACAAATCTTTTGGAAATTTCGAAACAGACGGAAAAAGACAGATAAATCCAAGTAGTGTATGTTGTGCTCGACTCATCAAGATTATCTCTATTTATCTTTGAATATCGCTGTAGAAAAATGACTGATAGTTACGTATACTATATGAGGAGAAACCCCTGAAGCTTGTAATCTTGAATGAGACATATGATATTAAAGAAAAAAAAACTTAGAAGTCTGACGACAAAATCTCTTAAGCAGCAGTCAAGTATGACTCTCTGTAATATGATACATAACCAGTCTATGTAGTGGCAGCTCATTCATACTGATACATAGATAGTGTTCGTGTATGTGTGTGTGTATAGATAAATATACATACATACATGTATAATTATATATATATATATATATATATATATATATATATATATATATATATATATATATATATATATATATATATATATATATATATATATACAGGTGACGTAACTTAGTATGTAAGGCTACTGAAGGTTGTGTTCAAGACGGTATGGGAGTGCCAAACCCCAGTATAATGCAATGATGATAGAGAGAAGCCTTAAAGCACGGTCCAAATTTAAGATGTGCCAAGAACTACAACCCCCCCACCCCCCTTTAATTTATAATGATGTGGTGCAATTATTGTTTTAAATTGAAAGCTTTTTTTAGTTGAAACTTTGAGTAATGCTTAGCCTGCTTTATAGCTGCAGAGGAATCCACAGTAACCCAAGGAGATAAGCTCACTACTTTAGCCAAAAGATATATATATTTTCCAGAATAATTAACCTTTTAACTGCAATCATTAGTCAGGTCAGGATAACGTCTTTCTGTTGCTCACTCAGTATGGTGAAAGGATTAGCCAGTCTGTTTACCGTACAAATCCTTACTTGCAGATTATGGCTTCTTTTTCCGGAGAGCAGCAACTCGCCTCAGGATCATAATCATTCTCAACATTTTTTTTTATCTTAGTAACCTTGGAAGTCATAACTGCTACGCTTATTATTTAGTCACAATGCAGAGGATCTTGTAATTTCCAAATTTTAAATTTTAATCATTTAGTATGCTAATTCTTTTAGACTGACACTTTTACTTCTTATTCTCTCTCTCTCTCTCTCTCTCTCTCTCTCTCTCTCTCTCTCTTTCTCTCCTTCCTTTCTTCAAGATTAATGTAGTTTCTAAATTATTCAATATCTTTTTCTAAGAATGAACATACTATTAGCATTCTTAGTATGAATGAATTCAAGGCACATCCGTAAGCTGACGCCATAAAAGATCTTACACTCTTGTTACCCCCAAAGTAGCATGACAAAATTTCATACGTCTGTCACGGGCCGTCGTGCTTGTAATAATGCATACCACGTCTAACACATTTCATGCAATAATTACTGCAAGGACAGGGCCCACAAGCCAACTACAGCCTCCCTTGCTGTGTGTGGAAAGCACCACATGCCACAAAAACAGCATTACGCAAGTTGCCGAGCAAGATGATCTGCAAGATAGGGAATCAGAGCCGTTAGATTCTTTGTAAACATTATGCATGTTCTGCAAGTTACAGCATTGACAGCTGTCAGAATGAAGGAAAATGACCGGTACTCGGTGAAACAAATCACGTGAGCTCGGAAATTGCCTGGAAATGAACCTGGCAGCGTGTCAAGAGATTAAACAAGAAGGAATCGACAAATGGCTGTCGAAAAGGTTAGTAACAAAACTGAGACAAGTACAAAACGAGGAAACGTGAGGGCAGAAAATATTCGGTCGCAAACAGCATGTTTCAAAATTACCTTTTCACGAGATCTCATAAAAGGAAGATTAGTTTGCAAGATTAATATGCAAAAATATGCGATTGGAAAAAAAGGGGAAAATACACAGCATTCGCGAGGGCTAAGCTTCTTGAGCCAAATCAATTTGCACAAAAAGAAGAAAATGGGAAAATGCCAGATTTTTTGAACAACACAAAAGTCACGAAGCGGACACAAAAAAAAAAAATCCCAAAATCCCAACAGAACTGACACAGATCAAAGGAGAAATCAGTACAATATTGTTAGAAAAAGAAAATAGTGCATAACTAAACCCGATTAAATTCAAGAAAAAGCACAGTACAGGTGGAAATTCAAAATGTGGCAAAACAATATGGATTAAGAGGCGACCTAGAAATTCCCCAGACAAGATCCTCAAGTAAGCAGTTCATAATTCTAAACGATTTTTTACCAAATGTAACTGCCGTAAGACAATTATTTGGAAGACGGATTGCGAATCATCCTGAGAGAGAGAGAGAGAGAGAGAGAGAGAGAGAGAGAGAGAGAGAGAGAGAGAGAGAGAGAGAGAGAGAGAGAGAAGATTTTTGATACATTTGATTCCGGAATGTATCAAGGGAAGATCCCTTGATACATTCTGGCATCGAGTAACTATATTTTTATTTATAAAATGTTTTTGCTAAAACAAACTACAAAGAGCAAACCGAAATGATTAAAATTAGAGGGGTCCTTCTCATGCGCTTGCCGTTGTCAAGCCTCATCCCTGGGACCCTACTATTAATTGCAAGCATGAAGTGGTCCCCGAGAGACAGTCTGCATTGCTTACTTCATGTGTCCTCTTCTTCTTCTGCCTTTTTTTTTTTTTGTTGTTTACCTCGGAAACGTCATCGATTCACATCCACGAGCCTATGGAGTTCTCGAGCCCCTGCCGTCTGTCTGGAGCTCATTACATTAATGGAAGACTGGATAAAATTTTGTATTTTATGAGGAAGTTGAAGCTAATACGACAGATGAAATACAGAACTGATTCTTATTACTGCCGAGTCCACGGATGTGTGGTACAGTTTTTAGATCCGCACTTTGAAAGGAATTCTTCACTTTATTTCCACTCTTTCGAGTACACTCATAATCTTGTCTCACATGGAAAAATATCTACTCTGAATATTTCATAACAGAGGGCACTATGATCAGTTGCCCTAAGAAAGCCTGGGTGTCCTGGTAGAGTTGACATCTTTAAAAGTTGAATACAAATGTTCATGCATAACATATGAAGTCAGAAAGTTCCGTCAGATGTCATTAAAAAGAGAATAGAAAAACAGAAAAGATTACAGAGTTGAAAAATACAAAAACTCGGCTGATATTTCATCATTACCTCATTATATATTATATTTATATTTCTCTCTGACTTTCAAGATTTTAATGCCAATCATTTATATGATAAAATGTATTACAGATTGCTTGATAGCCAGACATAAACAAGACTTTAAAGATTATAAACAGCCATGTCGAAATACTACACTAGCTTCCTACCCACTTTTGCACCAGACCAGTAACTCTCCCATTTAGAAATACCAACACATGCATCATTTCCATCACAGAACTCTGTTCCATCACCGTAAAAATGACCTTCTACATCACACACCTAACCTCTGTCCATGATGCATTTAAATCAATCCTAACATCTGTCGTCTCTGTATCTTATACGATACGTACAGCTGTTTCACTTGCTCTCAAACTTCTCCCTCACCTGTTTCGTAACAAACGCTTCAACCCTAATCCTTCTCCTTTGTCTCAAGCAACACTGCTCTTTCCTATCAGTCCTTCAATTACCTGTTTGGCTCTCTCAGTCAGTGCCAAAGTATATGCCTTATCGGGTATACGAAGTAATGTTCTGGCATACAAATGTTGAAAAAGCCTCCATTAACCTTTCCTTTTACGTCGCCGACACAGGGCAGTAATCTCTTGAGGCAAAATCTTTTCATTCCCATCATTAATTCTAGAATCCATTTGCTTACTAACATTCTCTCTGCATTTGCCTCCCGAATGTATATCGTTTTTTCCACTTCACAAATTACTTACATATCATCACCCTTAGGCTTCTCTGTCTTGATTCTTCTTATTCCTGATTACCTAAGTCGTCCGCTCGTATAACCTTCAAATTCCTTCCACTTCGCATCTTTAACCCAAACCCGACTTCACCTCTTTCATCCACCTAAGCTGTTGTTGCCTCTTCATTACCAAAGCCTCTTGCCTCACTTGCTTTCTTATAAGAAGCCTGGTGTCTATCCCTTCCTCTTCAACAAACAATAAAGACGATGATGTATGCTGATTCTGGAGTTAAAGTATGGGTGGGGCATTCTCCAATGTTGCGATTTTTAAGAGTCACTTCCTGTTATGGGAAACAACTTTGTTATTTACACACACACACACACACACACACACACACACACACACACACACACACACACATATATATATATATATATATATATATATATATATATATATATATATATATATAATATATATATAGTTACATATAGTCTCGAAACGCTGGGTAACAAAGACGATGAAATATGTTGTCCCCACAATTCCTAACCCCTGCGATTTATCCACAATGAAAGAATTAAAGTATGGGTGTGATTACCGTATATGTGTATATATATGTATATATAAAATATATATATATTTTATATAATATATACATATATATATATATATATATATATATATATATATATATTTATACATATAAATAAATATATATAAGTATATGTATATATATATACATACAGTATATATGTAAATAACAAAGTTGTTTCTCATAACCAGAAGTGACTCGCAAGGGATTAGGTATTTTGGGGACAACATATCTCATTGTCTTTATTGCCCAACGTTGCGAGACTCATCCCATGTTCAAGGCTAAATGGACTTTGAAAATAACATGAGAAATAAATTCATTTGGTATAAAAAGCAAAATTTAAACTTCCAGGACAAACTTTAGAAAATCAGAAAAAACTTATAAGCCGGAAAAGTTCCAGAAACATAAAATATGCAATGATGAAGAGTTCTTGACAGGAAACTTTAGAAATGGTCTTGAATTGTTATATACAAATGAGATTTAGCAACCAAAGGAGGCCAGTCTGTCATAAAGGATAAGAACACCGAGTGAGTTTGAAGAGGAAAAACAGCTGAAATGAAGACCTAAAGATAACCGGGTTATACCTTCTGCAGAATCCTGAGTCCTGGTAATCTTCGCTGGAATCAGAGGCACTCGAAAAACAGTAGAGGAACAGTTCCGGAATTGTATATTCATTTTGAAATTCTAACTCTTTGATGTATGCTCTATGACGATTAGGAAGTCGTTTTACTTCTTCTTTTTCCGCGGACTTCAAATTTCGTATCTAAATCCCAACTGAATATCTAGGAGAACTTTCGGCCAATTTTTAGTGGAACCCGAGTAATCTCCCAGATTACGTTTGTGTAACTCCCAACTTTACCGTTTCTCTGTTTCTAGTTGATTTGAATTTTCTGATTTCAGTGTGAGACTTCTGAGAATTTTATAAATCTTGTGCACGAGTTTTTCCCCAAATTATCGTGGTGCCCTTCTAGCCTTGAAAACGGCATGAGTCGAGGCATTGTTTAATAAAGTTGTTTTATCAGTGATTTAGCAACTCGAGTGTAGGTGTGGCACTGATTAATGTTTTTCAATGGAACCTCCCTCGTTAGGGTAATTGGCTTAAAGATAGATGATATACATACTATATACACATACACATTAATATATATGTATGTGTGTGTGTGTATATATGTATGTGTATGTATGTATGTGTGTTGACCGTCAAATTCTCCCTACTACAGCTGCTGAGAAAGTGATTCAATTTAATTAACATATCATCTGCTGGTTAATTTTACACTTGTCAGGATTTATTCCAAGTTAAGGTGAAGCGGTAACGATGAAATAATCCTGTCAAATCGCTTAGTAGCCATATGGGGCTGAGCAATCCATAATTGCAGTGTCATTAAAACAAAGTAATAAAGGGAGTGATATCTGAACCAGCAATACACTTTCTGAGTCAGCGACTGCACACGTCTCCACTCGCTCTCGTCCGACAGAGCAGTTTGAAACGTAAGAAAGAAAACAAAAATACTAACGTGTCACGGAGCGGGGAGGCATCGCTCTGCAGGCATATCAAACTGGGATCGGACCGAGAGAGAGAGAGAGAGAGAGAGAGAGAGAGAGAGAGAGAGAGAGAGAGAGAGAGGATGAGGTGGTTGTTGTTATGGCAACGAATCCCCGACACGTCCATGTGTTTCCCACAGCACGTAAACAACGGGAAGAGTTGTGGCTGGGAGTTTCGTCTCGGCTGTTTACCTTTAGGCTGTTCGAAATAGCATCATTGATTATCCATGGATGTTGTGTTGTTGATGCTGCGTGTGTATAAATATGTTTATAAATTTAACTTTTTCGTATGATCGGGACTTTAAGCGAAAATACCGGGTTTTATATTTTTGCTTGTTTTACCTGTTTATGAGATGTCTTTGCTTGCTCACAAAAATAAGGTTCAAGATAGCAGATTGGCAGAGTACTCTTCAACTTGTTATCGCTTTCAATTGGTCTTCTAGTAAACAGAGAGAGAGAGAGAGAGAGAGAGAGAGAGAGAGAGCAGGTCTTTATGTACACGTAAGTTTGTGACACCCGCCGATCGCGACAAGTCAGCCACAGTGGAAATCCATCTTTGTTATTCACAGTCTTGTTTTACTTTAAAACTCTTTTATTATAAACGAAATCGCTTTTAACTTAATATGGAAACTATGGCTTATGGTCTCGTGGCACTGCGTCAAGCAAAAGGGGGGAACTATGGATCCCGTAAGAGAGGAAATGTTTTGGTGAGAGGAGTGCCTCTCACTCAGTTGAGGCTAGGAGCTACCACGTAAGTTAGGCCAGTCTCTTTAATAAGGAATGTTTCTGACGTGGTAGTAAATGGCTAAATCTACTAGACATTGATACCTGAGAAAGTTTCTGACGTGGTAGTAAATGGCTAAATCTACTAGACATTGATACCTGAGAAAGCTTCTGACGTGGTAGTAAATGGGTCAATCTACTAGACATTGATACCTGAGAAAGTACCAGTGGGTTTGGAATGAGGTCGTAATTTACCTTTATGAAAAGGAATTCCTAATAAAGGGTTGTGGAACTTTGATACACTCCTGCGGGATACTGAGAAAAGAGAATGACAGCAGCCTCGCCACTTTGCAAAGTACCTATGTTGCTGAGTGGCTGAGGGCATTGAATCTAAAAGCCATTAAACATGACTAATAATAGAACAAATCGGAGAAAAAATAAGATAATAAAACTGAAGGGTTTTAAATGGACGTGGGTTTGCTGTAGAGGAGATGAAATAAATGATAATTGATCTGCTCAAAGAGGAGGCTGGCCAATCTGGCTCTTAGTAAATACAAAGGTGAAAGGGAGTGTGTGTGTGTGCAAGTGCAAGGATATAATTTGTAGTATCAGGATGATTCTAGGGATGGGAGAAAGTACATAGCTGCCTGAGTTTTAGGATTGTATGAGTAACACTGAATGTGGAAGGAAGAAAAGTTGTATATGGTCCTTTACAAAATCTGAATCTGTGCGGTTGATTTTGGTAAATGTGAAAGATGGTTGTTCGAGGTGATTTAAAATGCAAAATTGGGTATTTGTGTATATGAACTTCCTGAAGGAAATGAGAATGGCGATGGTTTTGTGGAAATATTACTGGGAAAGAGAAAAAAGATAAGGAAAATAATTTATGATATTTTCTTTTAGTACAAAGTAAAGGAAAGGGTGAGCTGACGGATGTAGTGGTGATAACATGAGTGGCTGGACGCACATCTGATAGAGAAAGTCAGACGGATGACAGAATGATTGACAGACGAGGGGCAGTAGGTTTAGGCAAGGAAGCCATGTGTGGATCAAGAATTCATTATGAAACAATGACGTAAGAGAATCGAAGATAAAAGGGAAAACTGTGTGTGTTATACATGTGTTCCAAGAAAGGGTATGATGAAGTGGATAAGAAAGCATTGTGAGGGTGGGGGAGGTATTACGGTACAAAGCTTAAGTTAGTGAGAACAATGGATTTTTCTGTAATGGAAGTGAAAAAATAAGTATATCTTAGTTTAACCAGACCACTGAGCTGGTTAACAGCTCTCCTAGGGCTGGCCCGAAGGATTAGATTTATTTTACGTGGCTAAGAACCAACTGGTTACCTAGCAACGGGACCTACAGCTTATTGTGGAATCCGAACCACATTATGACGAGAAATGAATTTCTATCACCAGAAATAAATTCCTCTAATTCTTAATGGAAGTGAAGCATGCCTTCGATATATAGGCGGAGAAAGGTCCAGCCTCGGGTGGTGGTTGGGCTGAGACGAAGTTGTTTTGTATCTTGACAGATGAAGTGATTCGAGAAGCGAGATAAAATGAAGCACGACATATGTGCAAAACTGTGATGTTGGCGAAAGACAATGCAATATATTGTCATCCTTGATTTTCTGGCAGGGTTATCCGTGATTTAAGCAGGTAGAAAAAGGATGAAGATGGTTTCTTGAGACTGGCTAACTTTTTTCACTAGAGTGAGAGTTCAGTGCAGCTAGGAGGACTGCATTCCCATAATAATCATAATCTTGCAACAATGAATTTGAAACCTCGTAGAAGTGACAAAATGTACAGTTGAATCTTGTAACCCTTGCAGAGTCCAGTGACATAAACTCACGTTATGTAATTCTCGTCCAGTAAAATTTCAGTGACGTTAAAATGTCATCAATTAAATTTGAAAAAAAAAGATAAAGAATATTTGGGGAGTGTGACATCCTTTTTATGATGTATGCAACTTGTCTTCCTAAGGGTCAACAAAAAAAAAAGTCTTATTATATGAAGCAGGTATAATATATCGTCGAATACATGCACTGATAACGCAAACTACATCAGCGGTGCAAGCACCATATCAGGAATTAGTAAGTGCCTGAAATATGAAAGAATTAAGAATTAATATCTTCACCCCAAGGAAATGTTACCCGAGTGGCAGCTTCAGTTTTGTTCACCAACCTGAGAACATTATAGGAACCTTAATTCTTTTATGTAGACCTTAGCTCTTCCTTCTACCATTTCCTTTAAGGCGCTTCTTTTATTCGCAAAGTCAGCATGACCAAATAGACTTGGTCAGAATCAAGACTTTTTTACGTTTTATATCCACCTTTTACTTCATTAACATAACTGGTTTACTGTAAAAACTATAAGTGAAAACATCTTTATATACCTTTTTGGTCTCGCTCATCAAGTATACATCACTCGAGCTAAAGGATCATAGGAATAACCAGAGGGACAAATGATAAGCAAAATAATGGACAAAATACACAAATAGCAATATTGAATAAATGGGAATAGATAATGGGCCAGATAGAATGAAAACGTAATTGAAAAACCTTGATGAGACAAAGAAATATGAAATAAGATAAATTAAAATGAAATAAAACAATATTTGACGACGAAAACAGGGCGGACAACAAGAGAAGCGAAAGTAGAAAAAAAAAAAAATGGGTTTCAGTGACCCATCCCAAAAACTTAAACAAAATTGTAGCTAAACTAAATATCAAAAGCAGTAGTATAGAAAATAATAAAGCAAACTATCAACTAACGATTCCAAAGAAGATAATGACATAAAAAGGAATTCAGAGGAAATCTTAACTCAAATTATACACAGTCTTCAGTACTCTACAGCAACAGGTGTAAACCACCTGTGAAAAGATTGGAAAAAGGAACATGAAGGAAGGTGGTAATATGGCGTCTAGCAAAAGTTCGCTCATTGGTTTCTCACCCTCAAAAACCAGCAACCACAGCAAACATTAAGGTCATACTGACAATGCAGATATATCGGAAGGACCAAAAGTGTATAGAGAGAGAGAGAGAGAGAGAGAGAGAGAGAGAGAGAGAGTTATGATATGTTTAATCTTAGATTCAAGACTCAGGAAGAAGTTCTTTCAGCCTGGAAAATACCACAGAAGATTGAAAATGAAATAGACATGACAGAAGAAGTTCTAGATCAATCGCATGTGAGAATATGCTAATTCAGGGTCCTACATTTCAGCCGCATGGCTATTTGTAGTAAGTTTACAGCTACCCAAGCTTTAATAGCTTATTTGATTTACCAACTACATTTACTTTCATTATTTGGTGGCTTCAATACACACATCCACTTGCGCCTGTGAGGCTTGCCTCACCAAACTGCTGACATTAAATATGGCACTGTAATTGAACAATTAATTGGTAATAATCACCTATGTTGTTAAACGGGATATTACCAACAGATATTTCTCTAAGAATCATAGCTGTATATCAAAAGATCAAAGTTCATTTCATAATGAAGGGCCTGGATCTCCCTAGAATCTGCACTGAAGGATTCAAGTTCACCCCGCAAAAATCCACACAAGTCGAAACTGGAAAACCACTTCTTTCTTCATTTGGGCTTAATGACCACACAAATGGAATAAAAATTCTGGCCAGTGGCACAGCCTTCAAACTGTGACGTTTTCATAAAGTTACACACCAGCATTTCTAGTTAGATTCAGCTAACAGAATTTTCATTCAGTAAACGTAAACACAGAAATAAACCCCTCATGGATCATAGGCAAAGTACCAATATGTGCAGAATGTGCTGTGTCAAAACTTATCCACATACCCCTGACCAGGACGGGCCAATGTGCTTGAAAGCCAGGGGTAGGGGACCAGCTGTGTGAAAGAAAAATGAAGACCCGCTGATGACTGAAGAGCATTCTGCCTGAGGAGATGGAGTGGGTGATGTGGGAGTTTTCCGAATAGGAGTTACATCACTGATTCAACAATTAAAGGCTGAAAGAGGCTTGCTCTGCCATGTGATTTTTCCTTGGCCGCATATAGTTAAAGAACATAGGGTAATGGTGTGAATGTGTGTGTGTATATATATATATATATATATATATATATATATATATATATATATATATATATATATATATATATATATATATATATATATATATATATATATATATTACATATATACACATGTATATATAAGTGTATGTATATACTGTATATATAATGTGTGCGTGCATATATATATATATATATATATATATATATATATATATATATATATATATATATATATATATATGTGTGTGTGTGTGTGTGTGTGTGTGTGTGTGTCTGTGTGTGTATACGTCTGTAGTTTTCGAGTTTTTGCCACTTATACAAGCGTGACGATTTTAGTTCACAAACGTTGAGCCACAAATGTCTTATAACATCGAATTCACTTTACCTTGGGAATAAATTACATCCAAGGGGACTTATAACTGACATATGCATCTGAACGGCCAGGATACATGCATACATACATACATATGTTCATTTGTGTGTATATATAATTATGTATACATACAAGCATACATAATATATATATTACATAAGGAATCTTAGCAAGTAGGTGACATTTCTCTCTCTCTCTCTCTCTATACAAAACCTGTTTTGATATCGTTATATTCGTTTTGTATAAAGTGGCACCACCACACACGCCACCACTTCGTCGCCAATCATCTTACCCAAACTGTCGTACCGCCTAGAAATTTGGGCGGGATTTCTCTGGCAGAAACTAGTTACGGAATACGAAATCTTGGACTCCGAAATCTGAATTCAACCCCGAACAGATAATCATATCTTCATTTCTTATCATTGTCTTACAAACACGAAGACCAAACTCACTCCATTCTGTAGAATCTGTACAGTCAGTCATTGTTTTGGGTGACGTCAAAGTAGAAAGTTTCTCGGTACTCTTTGGGTGGCTTAGGAAAAAGAGAAACTTAGACAACATTCACTCACTCACCAGGAGAATCCAGCCACATGAATGGGCACGGGTTGGAATTGTTGGCTTTCTATAGACTTTCCAATTGCCAGTGATTTTGGTTATCAGATGTATTATAAATCAACGAAAACAATGTAGAGGCTGCATACCTTTAGACTACATAACTATGGGCCAACACGTGAGTTTTCTTTACATTGAATCGCATTGACAACAGGAATGTTTGCTAATAATTAAGTTCAGCGATAGCATTGCGGCCCCTGAATTTGTTCATTATTTCATGTTATTATTTGAAAGGCATTCCTTTCAACAGCAGTGACAACATAATCTCGTATGCAAGCAAGTTTGCTTTGCTAGAACTCCTGGGTTCATGCGGTTGCATTATGTCGTTTTATGCACCCGTTACACAAATATGCAATTCACGTTAACTGCTCACAAAGTATGTTGTTGAAAAGAGAAGATTCTAATCTATGATGATAAACGAGTAAAGGAGGTTAGAAAGATATCAAAATGCTCCTACTTCATTTATCTTTTTCATTGTTGTAAACGTCTCCAGAACAGATAACTCCTCGCTCTTGCTTTTTGTTTGCCAGCAAAATGTATTGTTTAGATATGAAACAGGAATGTCTCCTGATTTGTATTTATCGGCAACTACTGTATACTTCAGACCTTGGGGACGAAGAGCAAAAAGAAGCAATTCGTATGTATCGATTTAGTAAGTAGTGAAAATGAAAAAGAAACCACCAAATTACAAGTTTCGGAACGCTGAATACCGTGGAAAACATGATTCATTTCATAAGTTCTCTGCACTCCTTGTGTCTTTATAAATTGTTTCCCGTGTGAATATAATATAGAGTGAATACATGGTGAAGACGTAGATGCTTTCAAGCAACAGAGAATATCTTTTGTCCTCCAGAGGAACATTGCTAACAATAATGACGCTTTCATTTTCAACTCTTCATGTAGGAAAGAAATCTTTTGTGTGTAATTGTTTTGATAAGACTGCCTCTAGTTTCCGGTTGCCAACCGTTTCTGTGGCTTTTGTTTGTTCGTAAATCCATCTTTGGTGTCCCAGAAAGCATGCATCAGCAGCAGCTCTTTAGAAATTTACACAAATGACCATTTGTAAATTCCCTTCATAACGATCAGTAAAAGTTTATTCTTCTTTTAATTCCTTTCCAGGAGATCTGATAACACAAGCAACTCACGAAGCGAGTTCTAACAGTGAATCACTGCTCGCAAGGAAAGGCACCAACGTGACTTGGGCTAAGCCTGTGGTAATAAACAGAAATGATGCGTTAATGACAGGACGGGGTTTCGCGCCAACCTAAGATTGAGGAAAATGCTTGAGGATGATGGTCAGAGCCACTATGAATGAGACCTTCTCTATTCAGGATGGAGTGGGCCACGCCGCCCCAAAAGGACGGTGGGAATACGAGCTCATTCATCCGATCTTTGAAGCTCCTTTCCTTTCCTCCGTGATCATTTTTTTTTTCTTTTTCAGTCCCTGACTAATCCACTCACCGTGTTGACTCGCTGGAAGGTCTGGGAGTCAAGTTTTTGGTTTGTTGTCTCAGTAACAATGAATAGTGAATGTTGTATTTAACTGTTTCTTGTAGCTAATCAAGGCGATTTAATCTTGCTTTTCACTATTACACGAAAACGTATTTGCTGGCCCACATCCTTTATCAGCACAAGATTTTTGCTTGTGTAATTTTATTTGGTAAACTTTGTTTGGACAAGTTTGTTTTTGTATAAGAGAGAGAGAGAGAGAGAGAGAGAGAGAGAGAGAGAGAGAGAGAGAGAGAGAGAGAGATCCCTCGTCTTTGCAGTCCGCTTCCGTTTTGTAAGCGTACCTGGGCATGGCTATGACCAGAACCCAAAATCTTACCATCACACTGAGCAAAGCTGCAGCGTACTCTGGCTTAGCAGGAAAGTCTGTTTTTATGGGTTACAAATAAAGGAGTTGTAAGACCTGAGATTTCCAGGAAGTAAAGGAAAAAGACAGTAACAATTCGTTAGAATATCGGAGATTCACTATTCTTGCATCTTAGGAATTTCATATTTATGAGCATGATTATAAAATCCAAGTAAGATTTATTAATGAATTTCCTTGAAAAGTTCGCTGGCATCACACGTATGCCTCTGACACAAAAGGGTTTCACTGTGGCTGCTGTAGTTCATAAGTAATTTTGCAGCTTTCAGAAAGCCAGTACAAACAGTATAGTATAGACTGATTAGGTCATGTTTTGTTTTAGAGGTGAAAAATACCTTAGTATTTTAGGCCACATAAAACTTACAGGTTTAACATCGTGAAAGTTTCATTGTGACATACTGTACAATATACTGTATATGCCTTCATCACGTCTAAGGTGTACATAGGCAAAGAAAGGCCAAGCATAGACTCCAGGAGGAGTTTAACTAAAGTCCAGAAACTTGAATTTGTGGCCAAGTCTGAGTCTGTAATGCACCTTTAACCATATGCTTCAGTAGGAATGTATAGTAAGGTATATGCAACAGTTTTTCAAGTTGTTGACAAATACTTCTTGGTCATCGATCTGGTCCGAATAATTGATTATTTGAGGCAACAAATCAAAGTCCGTGCTAATTCCAAAAAAAATAGTTTTGAGAAAGATTCAAAATAGTAGTTGAGTGGAGCCAAATTGTGGTCAGAGATACAACCTTTGCAACGGTACCTCCTGAGCTTTGTACCAATTTTCGTGCTTGTATTTCATTTCCTATTTTTCCAGATGTATAGCACTTCTTCTGTTATACTAGCCTCTCCTCATTAAACAGACACTTCCCGCTGACTTCTTTCCCATTCCCTTGATAGGGTTTCTGTAGCGCTGGTATGCACTTCTTATCTTCAAGTAAAAAAGTGACTCGGATATTCAGCTTCTCTTTCGCATATTTCGCGCTCGTTTTTGTCTCGATGGCGCCTCCTTCTATAACCTCGTGGTGTGTCCTTAGCTCTAGCCTTGTAAAGCGTTATCGAAGTTGACCTGTTTTCTTATATCTTATCTTCTTCTATGTTGTTTTTCCACTGAATATGTATCTTAAAGCTAATTTTGCAACCTCCTTCTTCCATCTATCTGTTACCAACAATTTCCTAAGTATTTTTCTTTGGTTCTTCCCTTTCCATCTTACTGGAGTCTCTTCCTTCTTAACTGATATCCTTACACATTTTCTCCGTGACAAGATATCTGTTTGTTTTGTTATTTGAGGATCCTGCTAAGTGTTTTGTCTGATGTTTTAGTTGAATTATTTTCAGAAAACGTACTGTATTCTTTATTTCACATAAAATCGAGTTATCTTCCCGTTCGTAAACGTGAGACTGTGTACTAACTTGGTTTCTGGTTTATCTCTTAGACAAAACACCAATTAATCGACAAAGTGGGTCGATACTCTTTCGTTATTTAAACAAAGTCTTCTTCACCCGAAACGAGCACACGAGAGCAGGGAAAGCTTTGTGAATACTGATTATTTTTGCTGATTTTCTGCCAACTTTGCGTATAACCTTTAATCAAAAGAAATAAAATAAGTACATGGCAAAGCAAATGACCACCAAGTGTTTATAATTTACATGGTGGTGCAGCTAAGATTTCAAACTCCGACGGTTTGTCCAGAACTGTAAATCAGTCTTGTGTCTCTTCATTAATTAAAGCCTTTAATATATCCTACAAGAATAAAAGAAAGAAAGAAAGAAAGACTCTTCGTTTGTCTGTCTCTTGCATCTAACCACCGTAGTAAATGTATCTTACTGAGAGAGTCATTGTTCCTATTACAGCTTAGTCAGAGTAGCTTTCTCCAAGCAACGAATAAATTGTCGCAAAATATGCATAAATCTCCAAGTGACGTCTAGAGTACAAGTGCAAGCACCATTAGCTCATTATGGCAACGCAACGTTAAGGATGCTCTTTCTTGGGCAGCTAGCCTACACGTGGCATGGCTGTAACCAGTTCATCACGGATCACAACTCATGCTACCCTGAGCTGAGCATGAGGCAACCGCAGGG
Source organism: Macrobrachium rosenbergii (assembly GCF_040412425.1). Classification (NCBI taxonomy): domain Eukaryota; kingdom Metazoa; phylum Arthropoda; class Malacostraca; order Decapoda; family Palaemonidae; genus Macrobrachium; species Macrobrachium rosenbergii. The sequence continues at coordinate 26,313,870 of NC_089754.1, read as the reverse complement.
AGTGAGCACCAGAAGTGATCGTTTTCACTTTCAGCCTACTGAGTAGGCGTTTGGTATGACTGCCATTAATTCACAGTTGCCATTCTTTCGATGTGAAAAATGACTACCGGTGTTTTAGACTGTCCAGGTCAAGGAGCTCTAACCTCCTTGGGCCGGATAGTGATTAGGCCTAGGGTTTGAAGTGTAAGGCGCGGTGATTTACATGGCTGTTGGAAAAGGAATAAATGCCGTGTCATTATTTGTCTGAAAGTCATCATTCTTGTGGATGGATGGGAGTGGGTATTGCACGATGTGTGTGTTCGCTTGCGTGTGTGTGTGTGTGTGTGTGCTCTCAAGCCTCTGCGTATCTGCGTTGTTCTTGCCATCAATGGTGCATGGCAGTTTCATGACGAGGGAGCTGCCCCTGGTCGAAGCGTAGAGAGTGGCATCATGTTAATAAGGACATTTGAGGACATTCCGAAATCCCTGGTTAAACTAAAGTATACTTTAGTTTAACCAGACCACTGAGCTGATTAACAGCTCTCCTATGGCTGGCCCGAAGGATTAGACTTATTTTACGTGGCTAAGAACCAGAGCTACGGCATTTGCTTCCAAAGATGACGAGATGGGATTTCAGTATTCAAATTCCGATAAAAAAATAAAATACATTATTAAGAATCCGAAGGGTGATCACCAAGCATTTTGATATCTCGCAACTACTTACTGCATTAAGAGTCTCTCTCTCTCTCTCTCTCTCTCTCTCTCTCTCTCTCTCTCTCTCTCTCTCTCTCTCAGAATTTCAAATTACATGAACACTTGCGACTGTGTGTTTGTTTGTGTAACAGAGTTAGGAAGGATATTTCCAATATCGAAAACCTACAAATACTCTTCAGCTGAGAGAGAGAGAGAGAGAGAGAGAGAGAGAGAGAGAGAGAGAGAGAGAGAGAGAGAGAGAAAATGACCGTATATCTGCAGTATTATGAAAAGCAATTTAACATCCCAAAAAAATTTAATTTCCAGTCAAGAAAAAAAATGTAGACCTATCGTCGAGTGAACAAGTACCTGTTTATGTAAACGTCCCTGCATTGCAAGGAATGGCTGGTCATTGACCCTATGGGAGCTCCATAAACATGGTGATAGTGTCATTGAATAGCTCACGAGCCTATGGCATTAGATCGAGGGCAAATCCGCTTTACATATGAGAAAAAAGAAAAGAGACCTACAAAGGAATATAAAGTATTTGCATCAAGTTGCTTAGGATAACTTGAAAGTTATTTGGGACATCGTTGATAGACAACACTGCAGAAAGCGGGAGATGAGATGAAGGATATACAATGCGGTTTTTAAAAAATTAAGAGTTCGTGGTTCCAGTGTTTTATTTGTTTTTTGTTTCATAAAACCACTGTAGGAAAATGTATGATAAAAAAAGAGAGATCCGCTTTCGTTCTAAATTGGTCTTCAGAAGGCAATACGATGTGAAAAGTGTATTTAATTTATGCCTAAAATGTAATTCAGTGGGGAATTTTCAAGAGACTTTTGAAGAGATTTCGAAAGTGCAAGACTCCTCCCGACTGAACTTGAAACTGTTGAGAAAAAAGCTCTACCCACGCAGCCTCTTTTAGCCTTCAGCTAAATATGCTATCAAGGACTCCTCTTAGTGGTATTTCCGTCTTTTGCTTGATCTGATTATTATTACTTAGATTACATCTTTTTACATTATTATCAATAATATATAGATTCCATTTTTGTCGCTTTATTTGTTGTATTTATATTCCATTCTATTCATTCTTTAGGTATCCCTCATTCCTCTTCCATTCTGTCAAAAGAATTTGCAAAGAATTTAAACTCCTTAAAATATAGGGTATTCATGGACTTGGTGGTACTCCTTGAGTTCTCTGTAGTACTCATTCTTCTTAAAAGTAACATATCTCTCAAGTCTGAAACCTTTGGATCGTCATATCTGTCTGTCAACTAATGGATTGTCTATAATTATGAAAAATGCTGGGAAATTCTAACTTACCACGTGTCGTATCTTTACAAGAATTAAAAAAAAAAAAGTCTTGAAGGCGATAGTAAAATTCACAAAAACAAAGTTAATTTTTTTTTTGCGATTTGAATTAACTCTGTCTACCAAAAAAAATAATATCAGTTTTTGACGAGGTGATTCAGTTTTAGTGTTTTCGGTGAAGTAACTCATGGTAACATTGAGTCTCACAAACAAACGCTGAGGCTTCTCCATTTTAGACTAATTGGTAACGTTAGCAGTATTCATGCTCGATGTTATCTTATGTTATCATGAATGATAAAATTAAATCACTGGCTCTGGCAGAAGAAAAAGTTTTCGTTTAGTTCAGTTCTTCCACAGAAAATGCCTTGCTCAGTTTTACCATTAATCTAACCTCAGTATGTTTTGTACAGTCAGCCTAGAAGGAGAAAGACAGCAATATCTGTTTTCAAAGATCTTCTCCCACTGTGTACTATTTCCTGGCCAAATAGTGTTCACGATATTACTTTGCACAAATTGTCATTCCACGGTTTTTTTCATAATTATTTTGGAATTTAATCCCGATTCTTTAACTTTGCTGCTTTCTTTGTCTGTTTACCAGCATGCTACCGTCCCTCATTCTCAGGTGTTCTAGCCCATTAATGTCGTTCTCACACCTGCATGTTATTGCATATGTAATAACGAAAATGAGCAGTTTGGACTTTCCCTTCAAAATACTTTCAAACTAAATTCATGCATATATACCAATGTTCTTGAGTCCCACTTACAAAAGTTAATGCTTCGTTATCTTCAGGAACTGATCGCTTGTCCTTAAGAAATCGGGCTTCTTTAGTCTTTGCTGTCACTAAGAATGGCGTACTTGACAAAGTTTTGTTTAACTGGAGATACACTTACATAAACAGATTCACGGACAATATAGTACGTCTAACTTTGAGTTTATACGTCTACATGCACCGAACAAAAATGTTTCTGATCACGTGTGCGTTAAGTGCACACTTGCCAGAACACGTGAGGACAGTCCATCGAGACTGATGTTTCTTCTTTTTCCAATACGATGAAGTTTCTCGGGGATTACCGTCGTACTAAGAGCCTGGAAGAAATAACTTATCTTCCAGATTCCATGGCATTCAGTAAGCCACTTCCTTTCTTACCCTAGCCATGAAGACAATAGAAGAGGAAAGGGAGAAAATTCTAAAGCAACCTCATCCCCTCACCCTCTCGGTATTATACGCCTCCATCCACCCCCTTCCGTCACTCTCTCTCCCCACGGTTCCTCCCCTTTAGTTTCGGCCTTGAAGGGTCAGTGGCCTCCCTCTCGATCTATCCCTCTTCCGTCTTTACGCCGAACATAATTAGTGCGTTTGTACGTTTGTGCTGCTACAGATAGAAGGACAGATTTATGAATACGCTTGCTTACGCTGTGAATGTTTCGAAATTCGTATGCTGCGTATTTGATGATTTATCTATTTGCGTTTAAATGACTTGCGTAACGCACAAAACATCATACTATAATCAATTCATGTTTGTAAATAGACCCAAGATCGCTACTTTTCCATATAAGCTGGTGTTCTTGAAGTCAGGATGGAGATATTCCAAGCAGGAAATCAACAGCACAAAAAATGAACGAGTCCAAGTGGTTCAAGAAATTTGCCGTTAACTCTACATCCGCGTACATGCAGTCTTGTACTGACATTTTTCTCGAGCTTGTTCAAAGAGCCACTCCATCTCCCTCATACATACGTAATCTTACTCATGTTGCGATATTCATCTTAATCTTTGCCCATGAACGTGGGTGACTGGCAAGTACGTTACCATACTCAGACTGTAAACATCTATTTAACCATCGTTACCACTTTCTGGCATAAACCGTAAAGTATATTCAATCGATTTCAGGGGAATTAGCTTAAATTTTCTTTGCCTCTTCAACCCCATTTTGTGTTGATATATGTTATCAGTCTTATTTCTTCTATCTAGATTATCCTTATTTTGTTCTCCTTGGATATAAGCGTCACCCTACACTGTCGACGTTTACGCTTTGCTGTTCGTTTCAGTCTTTGCCATATGATATAGATTATACCTTGACTTTCTTTTGCTTCTTCAGACAACGTTTCAAGTATTTAAAATGTAGGATGTCAGTGTCCTTTGTACTTATATATATAAATATCTATATATATATATATATATAATATATATAGATATATTTATATACTTATACACACATACATATAATTATATATATGTGTGTGAGTGTGTCTGTCTGCGTGTAAGTATATACTGAGGCATTTGTGGCGTCAGTTATTTGACGACATCACTTTTCCAATATCCCGTATCTCTTCCTATCTTTAAGACTAGATAGTTGAAGGAAACGACCAGACTTGTAGCTATGCCAACAGATGTTTTAGCCATTAACTCATGTCTATCCTTATGGCATTGGTAATTCTACAAACTGTGACTGGTTTAGAATAAAACAGCTTTGTGCCCACCTGCCCAAAGGCAGCCATACGTGTGGTAAGGTGTTGAAGGGGGTAAGAAATCTAATGTGGATCTCTAGACGCTTCTAACCTACAGAGGTGGCTGCTACAAAGACCCTACAATGCTTATATAATGGCAGGTGCAACCATGCAAGAGAAAACTGAAAAGTTAAAGAAGAAAAAATAGAAAAGAAAAATTAACAAAGAAATAACTGATCTGAACGATCAGTCACGAAGCTTGACAAGATGTCTTCGGCTCTGGAGTGTCCTCAAGGCTTGCACCAGAATTTCCTGGATATTCAATATAGGCTGCTGCTGCAGTGCTATCGCTTTATAAGGGCTGAAAGAGGCAGGTGAGGAAGCAGAGGCTCTTTGAGCAACTCTCCTAAGCAGGCCATAAATGGTGCCTTGTTCAACAGAGGCTGCTCTCTTACCCTGGAAGGCCCTGTGCAAGACAATAATGCCCCATGACAGTATCTCTAAGAAGAGAGTATCTCTTACACTTCAATAGAAAACGGAAGCAAAAGAAACTCATTAGTTTTCCGAAAAGAAAACTATTGTGCCGGCTTTGTCCATCCCCACTTTTTTCTGTCCGCTCTTTTTGTCTGCCCTCAGATCTTAAAACTACTGAGGCTAGAGTGCTGCAAATTGGCATGTTGATCATCCACCGTCCGATCATCATGCATAACAAACCGCAGCCCTCTAGCCTCAGTAGTTTTAATAATAAGGTTAAAGTTAGCCATAATCGTCCGTCTGGCAACGCTATAGACCAGGCCACCACCGGGCCGTAGTTAAAGTTTCATGGGCCGCGGCTCATGCAGCATTATACGGAGACCACCGAAAGACAGATCTATTTTCGGTGTCCTTGATTATACGATGTACAGAAAATGCGATTGCGCATTTTTCACTTGTTTTTATTTGTATCAGTCTATTTCGGAAGAAGGTCCTTAGCGGAGAAAAGTAGCTAAGTTAATATTACTGCAGAGCTATTTACCAAAGTCAGTAACTCTGCGTATACGCTGTTGAAGACTATTTACTGCTAACCGGTCACTTGCACCTTGAGGGATGCCTTAGTTGTTGAAGCTTAAACTCCTTGCATCTTCCAGTCGAATGAAAGAGATACCATCTACACACGAGGATGTAGTTGTTTTCTGTAAGTAAATATACATATATATCTATATGTGTTACACAATACAAGAGCCATCACTGCATGTTGACAACTAAACAGACTGGGGACAAGGGAATGTGGCTGTTGTGTCTTTTTAAAGAAATAAGGGGATTTGAAGTTTAGTTGAACTATAGAATACAGGTATGGGAACGCAAAAGAATAAGAGAGAGAGAGAGAGAGAGAGAGAGAGAGAGAGAGAGAGAGAGAGAGAGAGGCTTTAGCTTTAGCGAAGGAAAATGAATACAACAGCTGAAAATAAGTAAATAAGAAACTGAGGGAATTTGAATAATGGAATATAATTGAGACGAGCTGTGTAATGTGGAAAGCGAACGGGGTCTATAGGAAAGAATGTGACCGCAGCTGGGGCACTGGAATCTGGGTAATGGTCATGACGCCACCAAGGCCGTTGCTCCCGCCCTCAGAAATATGGATGGGTGGGCATCTCTCTCTCTCTCTCTCTCTCTCTCTCTCTCTCCGCCTGTATGCTTCGCTGGCTATATGTATGTCTCAGGTATTTTCCACCGTAGTACTCTTGTTATGCTTTCCGAATTACTAACCCCCCAACGCCTCCGCCTCTCTCTCTCTCTCTCTCTCTCTCTCTCTCTCTCTCTCTCTCTCTCTCTCTCTTCCCCGTATGGATGCATCGGTGACTATGTGTATGTCTCAGGTATTTTTCAACGTAGTACTCTTGTTATGCTTTCCGAATTACTAGCCCCACCCGCCTCCGCCCTCTCTCTCTCTCTCTCTCTCTCTCTCTCTCTCTCTCTCTCTCTCTCTCTCTCTCTCTCTCTCTCTGTATGTATATCATTGTCTCTCTTTTTCTCTATCTATCTAAAAACATTTCCATATCCTGAATCGCGTCTCGACCAACCCGCCTCTCTCTCTCTCTCTCTCTCTCTCTCTCTCTCTCTCTCTCTCTCTCTCTCTCTCTCTCTTCACCCAGACACACGTAACAATTGTGATGTAGAGCAAAGCAATCAATATTATTGATTACTGAACCCTGTTCATATGGAACAAGCCCAGAGGGACCAATGACTTGACATTCAGGGCTCCAAAGAATAAGGTGTTCAATAGAAAGAAGTACCATAAGATTATGGGAAATTCAGAAAGAAGAGATCACTTATCAAAAAAGAAAAAAAAACCAATTTACACATAAATAAATAAATAAATAAATAAAAACGTAAGTAAATTATTAAAACAAACTCTCAGCTACATCATTAGCACGACAAAGCCCGACCTTAAAGAAAAATCTCCGATAATTAAGACGATCTTCCGGAGCGCCCACCAGTCACTGGTCGCGGCCATCACGGCCTACTCCTTTTTGCTTTTCTTTTTCCTTTTTTTCCCCCCCTCATTTACCAACATCCCGCTCGAACTGGCTGGGACCAGTTGAGAGGTAACCAGGGCCGGAAACCTCAGCGATTGCGGTCCGGTACTTTCGGCAGACCGAGACACGATCAGACCAGATTCCGCTGACGATAAAATCGCGCCGGTGTTGCTTGGGGTGCTTCTGTCAAATGATTTACGGTCACGAAAGGAGAATGAGTGCTAAGCTTAGAGAAGGAGTTTCTCCTTTTTCTTTGAGAGATAAGAAACGCTTTATCAAACGCTCAATTGATAAAATCGATGTGATGTTGGCGTTCGTTACTTTTTGAAATAAGCTCACTCCAATAACTGCACCAAGGTTCTATAATATAATTAATTAGGAACAGTTTATGATTAGGAATTTTTGTAATAAGAATGCGTATAGAGAATGCTGTCATCCTACACCTAAGTCTAAAACAACTTGAACAAGTTACCAAGCCGAATCAATAACTGATATCGATTTAAGACTACTAAAAAGAGCCTTATACACTGTTGCCCACTTCGCCCAACTCTTCAGTGATTGCTGAAGAAAAATGCAGAACAATCACGTCTATTCTACTAATCAGGAATTTTTGTAATAAGAATGGGTATAAAATATTGTTATCGCCCGGCACCTAAAGTCTCAAAACAACTTGAATAAGTTACCGAGATTAATCACTGACAGAAAGTAACTGATATCGATTTACTACTTCCAAAAAGAGCCTTATACTGCTGCCTTCTTCCTCCCACTCTTCAGTGATTACTGAAGAAAGATATTGAATAACTGCATCTATTAAGCAAAACTCAATCGATCTATCTACCTTTCTGTCACGTCGATATGAAACCGTCAATTAAGCTAGTAAAAGCGAAGGATGTTGACGCATGCGTGACCGACTCTGCATCGAGTCCTATGAGTTGCACAAACTGACACAAAACGCGGACTTGCCTAACCTTAAGTTGCCGAAACTTCCAAGAATTGGTCCGGCTTAGTCACACCTCAGGACGCTGTTTGTCGCTGTGGGAAAAGACATTAAGGTTTGTCATTCCAGTGTATTTGAATAGTGCTTTAGCCCTTGTTCATGATTACACTCCGTTTTCTTACTTTCGACGAAGAAGAATATATTCTTTACGTTTATTCTGCTTCTTAAGGACGTTTACTTTCTCGTGTCATCATTACAAATATACATATATTCAACTTACAAATGAAAATGTAAGCGCAAAGCCTTCCTTTTAGTTTTCTGTAAAAGAAAACTAATGTGCCGGCTTTGTCTGTCTGTCCGCCCTCGTATCTTAAAAATTACTAAGGCTAGAGGGCTGCAAATTGGTATGTTGATCACCCACCCTCCAATCATCAAACATACCAAACTGCAGCCCTCTAGCCTCAGTAGTCTTTATTTTATTCAAGGTTAAAGTTAGCCATAATTGTACATCTGGCAACGATATAGGACAGGCCACCACCTGGTCGTGGTTAAAGATTCATGAGCCACGGCTCAAACAGCATTATACCGAGACCACTGAAAGATAGATCCGCTTTCGGTGGCCTTGATTATACGATGTACAGAAAACTCAATTGCGCCGAAGAAACTTCGGCGCATTTTTTACTTGTTTCTTAGCAAGTCTCAAGGGATGAGGCTGTTAGCCCAACGACCATTTTCTTGACCCCAGCAGACGCTGGCGTCCATGTACAGCTTTGTGAAAGCCACTTGGTAGGCAGGGAATGATAAACGGATCTGGCAAACTCGAGCCGAAAGTTGCACACCCATGTAACCACAAAGTTGAAGGCTTTATAGATTCAACAGTCTCTTTAGCCGGTGTTTTTTTGTTTTTGTTTTCAAAGTGACACTTACCCTTGCCTTTCTTGTATCATTTAGATTTGCTTCCCTCCTGTCTGCTACACACACACACACACACAAAAAGAAATCTTCGATAAATGCCTTATTTCAACACAAGATTGTTTTCTCCTTAGACACCATTTGCTCCAATGGTATGTTTTATGTCAAGACGCATTCTTCAATAACTTTCCTCTCCGCTTTGGCATGACTAAAGCATCCCCCTAGTGGGGATGGTGCTGTTAGTGTACCTCACGCGGTGCACTGTAGGCATTACTTAAGGTTCTTTGCAGCGTTCCTTCGTCCCCTAGCTGCAAACCCTTTCATTCCTTTTAGTATACATCTGTTCATAATCTCTTTCTTCCATCTTGCTTTCCAACCTCTCCCAACAACTGTTTTAACATTAGTTTCAGCGCTGAATGACCTCATAGGTCCCAACGTTTGGCCTTTGGCCTAAATTTTATGACTATGTATAAAGCCCAACTACCCATTTATTCTTATAATATACATTATTTAGTGCATGAAGAAGGATTTGATGTGAGAAGAGGATTGGTTGGAGGTACATCTCATCATTATAGGGTTAAATTATAAGGGAAAAAATCATTATTAGTAAACTGAATGGGTAAAAGAAGAAGGTATCAGTGTAAGTATAATAAGTGAGTTTGTTAAGAAGGAATCGAGAATAGCACTTGAAGAACGTATGGACGAAAAATAACTTGGTATAAATATTGGAATATCACGATTATAAGAAGTTCCTCATTGGGAAGGTCGACATCGTACTCGGCTAGCACACTGCTGGGCCCGCGTTCGACTCTCATTTCTCGCTATAATGTGGTTCGGATTCCACAATAAGCTGTAGGTCCCGTTGCTAGGTAACCAACTGGTTCTTAGCCACGTTAAATAAGTCTAATCCTTTGGGCCAGCCCTAGGAGAACTGTTAATCAGCTCAGTGGTCCCGTTAAACTAAGGTATACTTAACTTAGGATTATAAGAGCGTGCAAAACTTAATATCTAGGTCGCGGAGTCAGCAGGGAGTACCTGTGAGTATTGGAGGTTAGCTAGAGGATATACAAACAGCTGACAGGGTTAAAAAAAAGTTAAGTATGCCTTAGTTTAACCAGACCACTGAGCTGATTAACAGCTCTCCTAGGGCTGGCCCGAAGGATTAGACTTATTTTACGTGGCTAAGAACCAACTGGTTACCTAGCAACGGGACCTACAGCTTATTGTGGAATCCGAACCACATTATGACGAGAAATGAATTTCTATCATCAGAAATAAATTCCTCTAATTCTTCATTGGCCGGTCGGGGAGTCGAACGCAGGGTGACGATATTTGGAGGGTAGTGAAGAAAAGAGAGAGTGCTTGGAGAGCAGTTGCAGGATAAAATCGACGATCGCTTAAAAACACACGAAAGCTGAAGAAGTTATGGAAAGACGCACAAAAGAAAAAAGGTTGGGTGTTTTGTAAATGGCGAAGTAAATTTGACAAATGCTCGGAGCGTCTTTGCCCAAATGGGAGGTGTCTGAACAAGGAAAACCATAAACACACAACTGGGAATTACGTTTTGAGGCATGACCTAATATAACAGTCCTATGACGCTTTGTTGCTACTTGTCAGGATTATTAATACGAGATTTCTTTACAGCTGCTCCCTCTCCTAAGTTATACAGAGACAGTTAGATAAACTACATCTTTAAAATTCATTCAATATTAGGCCATCTGAGGCATCTGCATACTGCCACTGAATATGTATAATGCTAGTTCCTTTGAAAGCAAAAGCGATATGATAAACAGCACCAGAGCAGAGGCAATATCAATCATCATCAACAACCAATATGAATAAGGACCAGTTTTGGCATATACCAGGCTTAATCTGCAACACCAACAGATCCCAT
>NC_089754.1:26288177-26300677 GCF_040412425.1 Macrobrachium rosenbergii | reverse complement strand
ACTTAATCCATAGTAGAGAATCCAACTATAAAATCCCTTCCAAGGCGGAACTGGCCATCGTCATTCTGCTCTTATGCTAACACGTCATCCTTTCGTTTCTGTATTTCGTTTGCGTTCACATTATAATTCTTCCTTGACTCTAGTTTATCTCTCAATTTAATCAACTTGCACATCTTGGAAAACCCGGGCCATTCTTAAGGGTTAACCTCGCGCTAAACTGTGTTTAAAACACGAAGGCAAAGCGCTATGAACTGGTTGTAGCTGCTTGACGTGTAGGAAGAAGGAAAACTGGGAATTTCAATTTATGAAATAAATAAATACATTCAGAGTGATAGGAGACGGTGACGAATTGGAGCGGAAAAAAATCTTATTACTTTACCCATCTTCCAAACTGAAAGTGGCTTGGACATGTCCATCGACAGATTTATGAAGACTGTTATTAAAAACGTGGCTATTAGGCCAAGCACCGAGGCACTTTCAGCCAGTCTGTGCGTAAGTGGAAAGGAGTTGGCGTGGTTGGACGGCAAGATGGAAGAATGGGATGTGGAACAGAGGTAAAGTAAAAGATTAAGAAGTGGGTGCAGCTTGGGACCAAAGGGGCGCAAGCAAACAACCTTTAGTAATGCCTACAGTGCACCACGTGAGTTGCAATGACAACACTACCCTCCTACTGGAGACATGTCCATCTTCCCGTTCTGTACAAATTGAAAATTTACATTCATACAAAGTACTAATAGTTTTGAAAGTAATTGATTAAAATTCTTAGAATGTAAGTTAAATCAAATTTCCAACATTTAAACTACTGTAGGTTTATTTTCTTTTGTGCAGAAGGTTTCGAATAATCTCTAATCTCAGGCCTCTTTCAAATCCAGTTTTGCATAAACTACCAAAATCAGAAACATAAATTTAATGTTACAAGTCTTACGGTAATAAGCTCTTATGAAGAACTGAGGGGGACATACCTAGTGTTAAGTAAGACCTTGAACTATAACTCCTTGCTCAAAAGATCTGGTACACAACAGCTTTGTTGAACTACCCACATATTTCGAAATACGCTAAGGACAAACAAAATGATTTGCCTACAACCACTGAGATCACAGGTCGCTAGTCGAGGATTCTGAAACTTGACCAAATTGCCAGTTTTGGAATATGTTATAAAACACCATTTGAATTTCATATTTCTAAAGTATATTTTTTATATGTTTAGTTACGCTTTCTATTAAATCAATTGTTTTATTCAATAAATATAAAAGCTAGCACATATTGCCTGGTCTTATGTTGAATTTGTCTGATTACTGTCGTCTGTGTTACTTTTATTGTTGAAGAATTTCTTCACAAAAGTCACTTCTTAATGGAAAATAAAATAATTTGAAGATAACTCGTGCGCTCTAAAAAGAGGAGTACTATTTATCGCTTAGCATATACTTGAAATTATATTTACTTCAACATTTTAATCATGTCCAGAAAATGAGAGTTGTGAGTAAATGCCAGTTAAAATATTAATTCTCAGCGTTAAAATCAGCAGATTCCGTCATTTGAAATTTTTAAAAATGGCACTTTTCCATCAGTTTCTTCCTCTGTGGTAAATTCTGTATTAATATAATTAGAATTTAAAAAGTTAGAATACGCACACACACACACACACACACACACATATATATATATTCTAACTTTAAAATCTAATTGTATATATATATATATATATATATATATATATATATATATATATATATATATATATATATATATAAATGCGTCACTTTTACCATTCCACAAGGATGAAAATACCAGATGGATTTCTAGAAAGTCTCCAAGCCACAATTGGATCTTGTTTTTTCGTCTTTTCGGGCCTGAAATATGTAAAATTAAGTTCCTGAACCACAAGGGGTGAATTACAGTAGCTTCCAGATGTTGTGATTACAAAGGTTTCTTGACTGTAATGACAAAGAAATTACAGTCCAACAGGCGCAAACTCTGGTATATAGGCAGTTTCTTGCTGTGATAAAAGGCTGTATTCTCTTCAGTCAAGGAAGAGCAATAACCTCAGAGAGACACCAGACGATATCTGTCATTGTTGAGCAACACTTCCTTATCGATAATCGTGCTTAACAGAGATATAAATCACGTACCGTAAATTATCTTTCAATTTAGTGCACAGTTCACAACTGCGACAACAATAACGCTGAAGCAGATCTCACAGTTCTTCATTTGTACAGAAGACACGTTCGAGAGGTTTCCACTGACAGCAGTTCATTCACCCCTTGGCACATGCAGTTTATTAGGATATAGTAATTCAGGATTATACAATATCCTACAATCCGGTACAGTGAAAATGAGTTAAAGCAGAAAGGAAAAATGAAGACATTACTGTATTTAAATAAATGACAGGTGAAAGCTTTTCTGATACACGACTTGAACTCACGGACGCTTAGGCATACCAGTAGGAGTAAGACAAATTCTTAAGTTTCTTTTACAGTTACAGTCAAAAGGAAGCATCATGAGCACTAACGAAGGGACGGCCGAGGTATAAAATGAGTAAACACTCCCCTTTAATTTTACAACTGCCAGCCTAAGAATCATGAAACTGAGACAGTGATTGGTACATGGTGTTAGCCAGGTCCTTTGCACACAATCCGTAGGTGAAGTACTGATGGTCTCATTTCAGATACCGAAATTCTTAAGGGAACCATTCTCGGCTGTCGAGGTCAGTGCTAGATTAACTCCATTTATTTGTGAGTGCTAATTCTTACAAAAGTATTGGGCGTGTTACATAAATCATTTTCCTCTCTAGTGATAAGAGCAGTTTACAGAAAAACAAATTTTTCAGTCTGCTAACAATGCCTGTAAATAGTTAGGTGACTCTCTTCCATATAAATATCCATTAAATTACTGCAGCTTAAGCAAACCTAGCCAGGCAGTTTGATGTTACAGACAAGAACTAATTAAAACCTAGTTTTTCCTCCTGCAGACATGATGGATATCAGTGCTTCTGTTTGCGATAAAATGAGGAAATGTTAAAAGGAAAATGAAGCCACAAATGACTAATGATGTTTATCATCGAAAGCAGATACCCCACTGAAAGGCAAGTACAACGCCGCTGTTTATCTAATTGCTGCCGAATTGTCCTCCGCGTATCAGCCCTTTCCGATAGGAAAGAGGAGCCACGAGGTATGACTACAAATCAGACCACCTCATTACCTCTTCCTCCCAACCCCCAACCTGGGGCCACCCCCACCCAACAAACTCGTGATGACAGTGAGTAGGCGACGATGGCCAAGGGACACGGGACAAGGAGAGAGGGAGCAGGGGACGGAGACGATCGCACGCACCGTGCAAGCAAGCCAGCAAACAAACACGAGAAAGCACAGGAGCCACGAAGTTCCCCAAGTGCTTACGTCAGTGCGTGTGCCAAGAAGTTCCAAGAACTGGTCTCCGGGGGCCATATTCCTTGAAGACCAGGGGCTGGTTATATGTCCTGACACCCCCTCATCACATCTCCTTCCCTGACGAGGGGCACCATTGCCCAATCCCCGAAATTCCCCGCTACGTCACTCTTACGGTCAGGAATTTCCTACTACAACTGAGTTTCACCACAATATGGCGTTCCGTTTATTTATTTATTTTTTTTTTTCCTGCTTTCTTGTCTCAGGCGATAAGATTGGGTTTTAACCAGTTAATTCCCCTGGTCTTATACTTTATTTTCTTCCTCATTGCATTGGTCGGTATCATCGCTGAACATGGTTGCTATCTTGGCTTCACTATTGTTGTTCTTTTTCATTTCACCGTTGTTTTTGCAGCATCGAAACTCAGATAACTTATCAGACACTGAGTATGTTATCTAGGGAAGGCTGCTGAATTGTTTTTGTTTATGCTCTGAGAGAATGTGTTGATTCACTGTGGTTTCGTGGTTTCGGGGGTCGGGTATACAGAGTAAATAATTCACTTATGATAGATAAGAATAGCCGCTCGTGCGGTATTGGCAGGAAATACCACTTGTTAGCCACTGGCACACAGATAGCCAGAGCAGACGAATGTACAAAGCTCACCCACGCACAGCTTTTTTATTAACGAGAATTTCATGAGGAAAGAAAACTTGATATAGTAATATGTAAATAATAAAGTTATGTAATATCTATTTTTTTACGACAAAAAGCACCAAATTATACGAAATATAATATTATTAGTTCACCCTGTTTGTTATCGTTTTCAGCTCTAAGACAAATAGCAAACTGCTGAATAAGACACAGATAATATTTATCTTCATGTCTAGACGTCGAAATTTCATGGAGTACTACAACTAAAACATCTACTACAACTACTGCTACGAGAGAGAGAGAGAGAGAGAGAGAAAGAGAGAGAGAGAGAGAGAGAGAGAGAGAGAGAGAGAGAGAATGTTTCATGTTCAAAAGTAGACAAATTGGTTCCTTTCTCTTTCTGTGACATCCAGCGAAATTGATACCATAACTTCTCTTCTACCCATTCATTTTTTTCTGTGTAGCACAGTATAGAATCATCCGTCGAAAGTACACTTTCTTGACAGCAAGAGGACACGCCTGTGGAGGGGAAAGGGGTTTTGGGGGGTGGGGAAGGGAGCCTCACCCTGTGATATTGTAGCGTGTTGTGGGAATATGACCTTGCGTTCAGGGTCACTGATTATAGCATTAATACTGTGAAGGTGGTACTGTATAAATAATGTAAAGGCGACTGAGGACCAGTTCGTTTAGTTGACAGCTAGTATAAACGAAATGAATATTCAATTTATTTCATGTGCTTACTTGTTGATCTTGATCGATTAATTCAAATCGGTCAGACGGTAGGTTAAACAAACAAAAACGAAAAGGGGACAGACAGGACACGCTCGTGTACACTCGCCTGCGCGCACACACACACGCACACACACACGCGCGCACACCTTTTCATTAACGGCAAACATCCTTGAGTACTTTGAAGCCAAAAGGCCAACAGCAATAGCACTACATAAGACCGTTTCTTGAGCCGTTTCTGACATCCGCTCGAAGGACTGTCGCCGATTTTACGAGATCGATGAATAACATATACTATTTTCTCCCTCTTCAGTGGACTATCGTATAATTTATTTTAATTTTTTCGGTTTTATTCGTCTAAATGAATCAAGAGAACTAATTCAATAGTATCGTGGAACTGAATAAACATTTGGAAATTCTTACATATTCAAAAGGTGCGTCAAATTGTCTCCCAACAGGTTTTCTTTACGTAAGGTGACCTTCATAATTTCTTTCTCTTCGCTTGATAGCGATTTTGACAGTTTTGACAACTTATGTCTCCGGGGAATTAAAAAGAATACTTCACCGTTGGCCGCAAGAGAAGTGAAAGATGGTCCCGAAACAAAAGAAGGATTCAAAATCTCGAAAATATAATAGAGAGATTCACAAAGATAAATAGAACCACAACTTATGTTAAGATTCGTAATGAATCAATACAGATAAATAGCAATATCCGAAAGCAATTTACCTTAATAACTTAGCAGAAAAGTAAAGAGAGACAGATCCGTAATGCTGGGAAAATTACCAAGACAGGTTTTGACAGGCGTAGGTGATGACTGAAGGGCAGTTCACAAGGTCCTTCGACTGAGGACTTTAGTTGTTGCATGATGCAAGATATTCTGCGGAGTCACACGGGAGAAAGCGTTACTTAATGAAATAAAAGTCTCGAGAACTAGGTTCTCTCTGCTTTGATTTTTCTGTCAGGAATAAAGTACTTTTTTTTTATTACTCTTTTACAATTACCTCTGACAATTCGTTGTTCGGTTTCACTTTGCTCTGGATCGTCTGTCCGAATAAGTTCACAATTTTAACACACAATAAGTAAGATACGTATGTAAAAATCAGCTATTTCTCTGCTTCCAATTTTCGACTGTTGCAGCGTCTGTAAACAAGCTATGGGAGTTGCGTGATTGATGAATGTCCCATTGGTATTATCTTCGGAGTTTTCCTGTTGGCATAAAAAACTATGGCAACTTCATATTTCCTCCGGAGTTTCTGTTTTATTTTTTCTTCCTGTTGAAGAGCATGATATTCTAAATATGCTGCATGATCGACTTCTCATGTATTGTAAGGGCGTTCATGGGAGTCTTTTGCATATCTGTAAACGAAAGGCGTTCGTATATTCAATGGCCAATGAGTCTACTTACAAATTGCCATATTTTTGTATAACCTCATCTATATTTTCAGAATTTTTTGCGGCTCAAATTAAAATACACTAAATCATGAAACGGCCGTTCTTTCTGTTTTGCCTTCTTCAAGTGTCCTAAATAAAGCTAAAAGAATTAATTTACCGTGTTAAGGCAATGGGTTGTGAGTAATCATGCAATGAGAAAACTGGGAGGAGACAGACTGAAGGCAACATGACTCACACTACCTTTCGCAAAGGTCAGTCTAGACTCCGGATGATTGTATTAGGTCTACGAGGAAAGTCTGGACTTTAGATCCATCCTCAGGCAGCGTCTTAAAATTGAACTGCTTTATATGGCAAACTGAAGCCAAAAGAAGCACAGCCGAAGTTCTAGCCAGTGTATACTGACAAGTATTTTCTGAGCAGCCCTCTAGGCAGTTCAAGTAACAGACAGATGTCTGTTTGTAATCATTAGTATTGGAAGACGCATCCTTTCATTTTCAAAGACCATCGAGATCCACCTAAATCCCTCAGTTACACCAAATGTCTGATGAATGCTCAGCTATATTCATTACAGGTGCTTGAAGATATAACAAATATAACTACCAGAATCATTCCCCTGACAATTACATCTCTTAATCTCACGATTATTTCCTCGTATGACTATAAGTAACCTAATTCTTACTTCGTTTCAGATTTTTCTGCCAGGAATCTATACCCAACAGTACATTGTTCACAATATAATGCTGTCTTCTAGAATTTCTTCATAGTTTATCTGATTCATTGGTTTTAGATTCTGGCACTTCTATTTTTCTTGTATTTCAAGAGCATCTTCCTTTGAGTTTGCAAATGGAGCAGAAATGTGCATTTAGTGTATAACATCATACTGGGCGCTTTTACTGATTCATGAATAGTTTGCACATTGTGAACTTCAAGTTTCAACAGATTGCCTCAATATGTGCAGGTGCAGTATGACCCACTACTTATATTGGGATCCTGAGCTCTAAATGCTCTACCGAAAATAATCAATGTTTGTTCAGAAATAGCTGTAGCATCGGATCTCTGCTGCGATCATTCAAATGCTTTTATATTTAATGTTCATGTGAACGGGATCTAGATTTCTTAGCTGCAGCTAACTAAAGGGGGATAAACAATTTCAAATATTTATATTCCTTTAAAGAAATGAAGTATTAAAACTCCACCTTGATAACAGAACAGTAAGTACTTTGCAGAGTTGTTGAATGAGGATGATGATTATGAGGCAGCTTTGAGTGATGCTGCAGCGAAAGGAGTTAGTATAAATTTAATAGCATTTGGAAGTAACTGCTGGAGATGTAAGAAAGGAGAGCGATAATGAGGGTGGAGAATAAAAAAAAAAACGCCAGGTGTTAATGGAATTACAGGTCAGATGTTACTATACGGTGGTGAAAGTAAGATTCATTGGCTGACCAAATTGTTTAAGTTAGTTTTATAGGAGGGAAAGGCTCTGAAGAAATATGTGAAGGGGATAAAACAATATTACTTTGCATACTTGTAAAGGTTGATAAAGGAAAGAACACTGGTTAGTTAGGCAGGGAGGAGTGTTTCTGGAGCAAGCGTTTGTTATTCAGCAGCTGAGAGAAAGGGCTGACAATAAACGGGACGGTGACGTTCTTAAGGCTCTGCAATCCGCAGTTAATAAATGAATATCCACAGTCACCCCCTGAAAAATGGGCATTAATCCTTGTCATATATATATATATATATATATATATATATATATATATATATATATATATATATATATATATATATATATATATATATATATATACATAATCATGTGTGTGTTTACAATTCTTTAAATTTTTCGCACGCAATTCTTTATTTCTCTAACATCCTTACGGGTATGTCCTATTCATTATCCTGTTCAAAGCCCAAATTATCTCTCCACTGAGCTATCCAACCATATCTTTAATGACTCTATCCGACTTCAAGATCTTCTCCCACTGAAATGTAAACCTCTCTCTGCCCACACTTTCTCTCTCTCTCTCTCTCTCTCTCTCTCTCTCTCTCTCTCTCTCTCTCTCTCTTTCTTTCTTTCAAGCCTTTTATACTTCCAAGCTGTTTTCCTGTCGTCACTGACTGAAGTAATAATGCCTTCATCTCTTTCTCTCTCTCTCTCTCTCTCTCTCTCTCTCTCTCTCTCTCTCTCTCTCTCTCTCTCTCTCTCTCTCTCTCTCTCTCTTTGCGAGTGTCAACACCAGATCACATAAGAGTCGTACCACACAGCACTATTGTTGAAGCAATCTGCTACATTCCTCTTGAGACGGCACAATCAAGGCAGTTGAAATTCTTCGATAAATTGTTTTGATTGATTTAAAATCTTTTATCTACATTAAAGTGAAGCATTCCTTACTTTTCCTCATCGCCTGATCTCTAATAACCGAAGCACTAAATGAGTTTAAGTCATCCTTTCTCCACAAATTTTTATTTTGTAAACGACAACGGTTGGATGGTCCGTGAAATTTAATTTTGTCCCACTTTCTTTCAAGGACTTTTGGCGATCTTTCGTAATATCTTGTCTTTATTCTTGCTCAATCATGGAGCACTTGCCATCCTTCAGAAGAGGTCGGAATTGCGTCAACGCAATGAACAAGTTTGAGATTCACTACTTTAATATGCGTATAATTACGGGGTATCGTCCCTTTGAGATGTGATTTAAAATTTTTTAAATCAGCTTTTATACAAATAAACACAGTTGCTACGGCATTAATAAAACAATCATTCTTAAATAAATAAACTTAAAAAAAAATGATTTTGACAAGACAGTTCTGTTGTCCGAAAAACAATTATGAAAGAGTGCTTTGCTTACATTGGCAGAGCGGTACTTGGATTTTATTATGCCCTTCTTTGCCCTGACGGACTCTCAGCGACAGATCTTCGAGCCTTTAGTTAGCCTTAAAAACTCTGAAATTGCAAGACACCGAATCAGAACTAAGGAAAAAACTTGCAAGGGGTCTAACAATGCATCAGTGGAGATACATGGCATTCAAATGGAAACTTGTCGTGATCATACCATCAGTACACGTAAAAAATGCGCCACCTGCCGTGACAGTGCTTCAGAAAAGTCTGTCCTTACTTCCGAATCTATTAAAACATCTGGAATCCTACAATAGTTTATATGTATATATATATATATATATATATATATATATATATATATATATATATATATATGTATGTATATAAACATGTATATGTATATATTCATATATATATGTATATATATGAATGTCTTTTACTGTAATGCCATAGTATAATATGAAGATAAAGAGGTCCATAGATCACTATTTGAACGTTGCAACCATATACTTCGAGCACTTCCGTCTGTGCCCCGCTTCACTGGTAAAATATGGACGGATGAAATGTTACAAGAGTATATATACAAAGCATATGTAGGTGTGGCAGTAAGTCTCCGATGGTATGTATATATACTGTATGTACACACACACACACACACACACACATATATATATATATATATATATATATATATATATATATATATATATATATATATATATATATATATATAGGTGATGTATGCAGGTAAGTGTACATATACGTGTATGAGAAATCTTCACGAAATGTCGCATCATTTTTCCTTTGTTTCTTTAGTAAGGTTATTCTAGCCTAGCCTTGGTTGTCCACGTGTCACGGGCTGTTCTAAGAGAAAGAGGCCGTGCCAGCGCATTGCTGGCTTAATCTAACGCAGCAGACAACAACAGTAAAAGGACACGTGGCAATTCACGCCAAGTGGTAGTTCTGAGCGAAGGTCGACCTCGAAATTCATTAGCAGGTAATTGTAGTTTCGCAGGAAAGTAACCCAATAGCACGTTTACGCCGAAATGTTGCCGTCTATGTCTTAGGCAGGACGTCTCGTCTCGCCTAGCTTTAATCCGCCCTCTGACGTTTCTGTGGTAACCCGCTAAATCTCTTTCCTCTTTGTTTATTTCAGACTTGGGTCGTCGGAATTTCTCGCCTGCTTTATCAAGTCTCTGGACTAACTTCAACAAGTAAAAAATGAAACTTCGTCGCAATCGAGTTTTCTACATAGCCGCCACAGCGCATAGTCAAGGCCACCGGCAATAGATCTATCTTTCGGTGGTCTAGGTATAATTTTGTATGAGCCGCGGCCCATGAAACTTTAACCACGGCCCGGTGGTGGCCTGTCCTATATCATTGCCAGAAGCACGATCATGGCTAACTTTAACTTTAACCTTAAATAAAGTAAAAACTACTGAGGCTAGAGTTCTTCAATTTGCAATGTTTGGTGATTGGAGGGTGGATGATCAACATGCCAATTTGCAGCCCTCTAGCCTCAGTAGTTTTAAAGATCTGAGAGCGGACAGAAAAAAGTGCGGAAAGAATAAAGTGCTGACAGAAAAAAGCGCGGACGGACAGACAAAGCCGGCACAATAGTTTTCTTTTACAGAAAACTAACAATCTTATGAAAGAACCAGAAATAATTAAATTACTCATCTATTGTGCCAGCAACAATAATTAGTGATGGTGAAACTTCCGGCCTACCTTTCAAGAACTCTGCCACAACTTATAGCCTACAATAACCAGTCTCTTACATTCCCACTTTTAACTTTACATGGTGATATATTAAAGGTGTCAATAATTTAAAACTTATATTGTCGAGTAACCAAAATAACCAAACCCACTTTGTGTTCGTGTACGTTACAAATCTGTTGTTTTTCAGGAACGAGACATGCAGATATTTAGATTCTGGTTCTCGGTTTGACTTAATGAAAGAAAGTTGTTTGTGCTTAAGAACTTCTCTAACTAAAGTCTTCTGTCCCATGGCGAGGCCGCCTATTACTTTCTATATATGTGATGGTCCTAACGTGGAAAGTTTTTGTGTGTATATATATATATATATATATATATATATATATATATATATATATATATATATATATATATATATATATCTATATATATATATATATATATATATATATATATATATATATATATATATATATGTGTGTGTGTGTGTGTGTGTGTGTGTGTGTGTGTGTGTGTGTGTGTGTGCCTGTATCAGGATTGCAACATTAGAAGGGCCTCTCGCCCCTAACTTTTGAAAATGGCGTTTTTCACAAAAAAGGGGTTGTGGTTGAACGATAATTTTTTTATACATGCTATTCTATACTTGGTCGCAAATACTTCATCTCATACAAAATTCAACTTTGTGTCTTGAAAAATACAGAAATTAGAGGAGGTTGAATTTCCAAAACTTTATGGCTTAGGACAAAATTTTTTTTGTGGCGAGAGGCCCTTCTAATGCTGAACGCCTCATATATAGATGCACGTACAAACATACATATATGTATGTGTGTGTGTGTGTGTGTATGTGTACGTGCATGTGTTATAGTGGCTAAGGTTCATCTCATGGACGAAGAGAGGTGGATGGATGTGCTCTGTTCAAGGCCAATCGAGCCTCTGTCAGTCCATCCAGTAAAATCAGAAACTAGCAGTAAGACGACTGTAGTGGCTGCAACCAATTAAAAAGATCGTGGGGGTAGCAACCTCATTCCATAAACCTTGCTGAGAACCGGGTGGCTATCTTTCTCTGGCGTCACCCACTCCCACAGGAAAAGAATTGTGACTTCGTGTTTTCTTGTTTAGATCAATATTTAGCCAGACATAGTGTGCACTTGTTAACATTGTATTAGCCCAGACTTTTCTGCCTTTTATAAATATTACAGTGATTACATTCTTTTTATTGAAGATGAATAGCGTTCTATATTAGTAGTCCAAAGTGTTTTTATTTCATTATCTCTTATTCTGATATCTATTTTCTGTTATAAGATTTGTGAATATAATTTCACAGTAGACCTATTACCTGCCACTCTGTAAATTCATTTATGGCATTTGGTCTTTTTATCGTCTGTTATGAGTTGTCTGTGCCCCAGAAAGACTAGAAATAAGTCCCGAGTACGTGAATGCCCGCTGTGAATTATCGAAAAAGCCAAGTAACATGAGGTCAAGGCCATGCGGAAGGTCAGGGCTATCAAAGCTGGGCATGGTTGAAAAAATGTCTTCATGAAGATGCACCTATTTACGAAGTTTTCTTGGAAGGATGGAAGACGAACATGACCATAACCACATGACCAGCACCATAGAACCAGAACCACATGACCAGCACCACATGACCAGAACCAAATGACAAGCACCACATGATCAGCATCACATGACCAGAACCACATGACCAGAAAAACATGACCAGAACCAAATGACCAGAACCACATGACCAGAACAACATGGTCAGCACCACATGACCAGAACCACATGACTAG
>NC_089754.1:26280677-26283177 GCF_040412425.1 Macrobrachium rosenbergii | reverse complement strand
AATAATAATAATAATAATAACAATAATAATAATAATAATAATAATAATAATAATAATAATAATAATAATAATAATAAAAATACGGGGCAATTTAAAATTGCAGAAGCGTTTCTTCTCACGCTGTATTCATAAAATGTCGAAAAAATATATATATATATATATATATATATATATATATATATATATATATATATATATATATATATATATATATATATATATATATACAGTATATGTATATAGATATGTGTGTATAGATATGTATGTATATATATACATACATACATAAATACACACACATATATATTTATATATATATGTCAGTGTGTATAAGGCAACTGCGACAAGAGTATAACTTTATAACTATAGCACACAGTGCTAACGCAAGTCCTGCAACTTGTAAAATACTGTAGATTCAACTTTTAACACTTTCCCAATCTATTAATCATCATATAAATAATAGTTGAAATGAAGTTTATAAAAAGCGCCTCTCTTTTGACGTATCAGAGACACAAAGGCTGTCGAGTTGTTAATGCTATGTGAATGAAATAACGAAAGACTAGCTAAGAACTGCTGAAGCCATTCTGAAAAGTTCACACTTATAAGTATTATCTTCGGCATTTCCTGAAGATAAGTTATGAAGAGAACTTTTACGCAATGTTTCTAATAATAATAATAATAATAATAATAATAATAATAATAATAATAATAATAATAATAATAATAATAATAATGGACAGATAGAGGTCTCCTAGACAAAGCTTGAAAAGCAGTCTCTCTCTCTCTCTCTCTCTCTCTCTCTCTCTCTCTCTCTCTCTCTCTCTTTTTACTAGGAGTTGCTGCAGCGAACAAAGTGGCACATTGGACCTCCTTTCCACCATCTTCGAAGTCAAAGTAAGGACGAATAAGGATAATAAAACCAACAGAAATAAAAATCCACAAAGCAAGACTTAGCAGTATGAGGCAGTATGAGCTAAAACTCCACACAGCAAGACTTAGCAATATGAGCAACAGTAAGCAATATAGGCAACAATAGTTGGTGATTATTTAAATTACCGAAGAGTTCCCTCATCCTCAATACTAAATAATGAAGTAGTAATAAAACAATAATTAAAAAATGCTCAATAAAATACTAAACATCTCGGAAACATCTTACAAAATGTCTGAGCTGTATAATAATGAAGTTTTTCGATGTATGTTGCTATCAATAAACTTTATAAAGTACAAAGAAAAGACAATAGAGAGAGAGAGAGAGAGAGAGAGAGAGAGAGAGAGAGAGAGAGAGAGAGAGAGAGAGAGAGATAATAAAAAAAAGATACTTTGGTAGCAACAGCAAGGAGGCCACACAACCAGAACCACTTCCTGCGACAGCCGTTACTAAGTCACCTTCAGGAGAGAGAGAGAGAGAGAGAGAGAGAGAGAGAGAGAGAGAGAGAGAGAGAGAGAGAGAGAGAGAGAGAGAGTAATAAATGGATAATCTGTGGGAATGTGGACGTCTTATTATAGTATTTCTCTCGGGCCCTGAGGTTTGCCCAATTTCCGTTCCATCCAGTGGTTTGAAATGAAGGAGATTTGTCTTTTAATTTGTAACTACCAGTAACGATCGTCATCCGCTCGGAGCGTTTACTTGTATCGATGCCAAGATCGTCGTTACGAAACCTCGTCGACGATCTCCAGAAAACGCACAATCGCGCGAGCATGCACGCGAAGTTCATCAGGAACAGCACTGCGTTTACCAACACCGCAGATGATTTCCCAGAAATCAGAGAGAGAGAGAGAGAGAGAGAGAGAGAGAGAGAGAGAGAGAGAGAGAGAGAGAGAGAGAGAGAGAGAGAGAGAGAGAGAAATTTAACGTGTTCCAAGGAGAGAGAGAGAGAGAAAGAGAAATTTTAACATGTTCCAAGGAGAGAGAGAGAGAGAGAGAGAGAGAGAGAGAATTTAACATGTTCCAAGGAGAGAGAGAGAGAGAGAGAGAGATTCTAACATGTTCCAAGAGAGAGGGAGAGAGAGAGAGAGAGAGAGAGAGAGAGAGAGAGAGAGAGAGAGAGAGAGAGAGAGAGAGAGAGAGAGAGAGAGAAATTTTAACATGTCCCAAGGAGAGAGGGAGAGAGAGAGAATTTAACATGTTCCAAAGGAGAGAGAGAGAGAGAGAGAGAGAGAGAGAGAGAGAGAGAGAGAGAGAGAGAGAGAGAGAGAGAGAGAAATTTAACATGTCCCAAGGAGAGAGGGAGACAGAGAGAATTTAACATATTCCAAGGAGAGAGAGAGAGAGAGAGAGAGAGAGAGAGAGAGAGAGAGAGAGAGAGAGAGAGAGAGAGAGAGAGAAATTTAACGTGTTCCAAGGAAGGAGAGAGAGAGAGAGAGAGAGAGAGAGAGAGAAATTTTAACATGTCCAAGGAGAGAGAGGAGAGAGAGAGAGAATTTAACTGTTCCAAGGAGAGAGAGAGAGAGAGAGAGAGAGAGAGAGAGAGAGAGAGAGAGAGAGAGAGAGAGATTTAAC
>NC_089754.1:26268177-26275677 GCF_040412425.1 Macrobrachium rosenbergii | reverse complement strand
TTTATTTATATAAGTGTGGATTGGCCACTGATTCCAAAGCATTCCTGACCTAATGGATAGCCTATGCCAGATAAGTGAAGAAAATTTTATTGGAATGGAATATTGAATTTAGGCCAAAAGCCAAGCGCTGGGACCTAAGAGGTCATTCAACGCTAGAACGGAAATTAGGAGTAGAAAGGTTTGAAAGGTGTAACAGGAGGAAAACCTCGCAGTTGCACTAGGGAACAAATGTTAGGAGAGGGTGGACACTCACTGGAAAGCAAGATGGAAGAAAGAGAATATGGATGGAGGTACATTAAAAGGAATGAAAGGGGTTGCAGTTAGGGACCGAAGGGACAACGCTGCAATGAAGCTTAAGTAATGCCTACAGTGCACCGCATGAGGTGCATTGACGGCACTGCCCTTCTACGAGGTGAAAGTTTATTAACTCTTCAGCTATGAATCAGTCAAAGTTTGTCTCACTCATGACATGTTTGTGTAACCCTGAGATCCTCCCATGCACTGAAAGAGTGAAGCTATGTGTCATTTGATTTCATGTTTAGTTTTCTATACATGTTCTAAACGCGCGGGAGTCAGTTGGTGCAAGAATTATCACTGTGAAGAGTATTGTAAGAGCCAATGATTTAAATTCATCATGCAAGCACCTGTAAACTAATTGTATCCGTGAATAATAATTGTTGTGGAAGGAATAATGAATATGGAACAATATTAAAAAATCATTGTTAAGGCATTGTACAGATATAGAAGATAAAACCCCCCAAAAAGCGGATTATGTGCATATTTCCTTTTAATATTTCTCGTAACGTCATTTAAAACGTTGCCATCAACCTTCATGCGTTCATTTCCTTTGTTTTTTTAAAGTACCAGAGTAGTGAATTATTCTTATTCAGTAACGTCCATGTTGAAAGAGAACTGTGTAGCCCTATCCTACGCTGTGGATTTAATTATGTTCTCTGATTGCTATAGTCATCTAAATATTAGCTTGTCAATTGTTTAATTAATTGAGAGCTCACCGTGAATGGTTTCATTCTAGCGCTTGTTTTTTTATCTTTTTATTTAACTTTTCTGTCAGTTATTCTTATAATTCAATTGACATATTTATGTTCACCTTAAATGTGTTTCCTTATGATTGTTTTTCGTTAAGTTGATCTAGTCTTGCATATCAGTGGGCGGTCCTGTATATTGATTTTGTCAAAAATGTGTAACAGAATGTTAACTTGATTATAGGTAAAGAAGAAGAGATACAAAACTGAATGGTGCATGATTAAAGATACAGAGACTGATAGGCAGAGAAATAAACAGAAGGAATTGAGAGGATATAAAGGATATAGAAAGGTGGAAGCAATGCAGAAGTCTAAAAGAAACGAAGAAAAATAGAAAGAGAGTCTCCGTGTTAATTTTTAGAAATATAAGCGATAGAAAACTTTTGGTTATATAGGAAATAATGAATTGCAATGCAGATCTAAGGTTGGAAAGTGATAACTAGACAATACTTGAAGAATATTCAGGGTGCAACTGAATATATCTAAGTTTGAGGTATAATCACAACTCTGAGTGAACCAAGAACTACAGCACGACAAATAAGTGCTTGTTAACAACTGTAAGAAGCAGAAAGCGATAGATCCCAGGTAAGAAACTCCCTTAATTAAGAGTATTGAGAAAACAAACACCTTGCTATGAGGCATCAATATGGCTTGGCCCTACAAGATATAAAGATTGCATTGTTGATTACCATAAATATGAATAAACAAAAAGGGAAGCACTGTCATTATTGATTTTCAATAAAGTAATGCACTGTCATTATTGATTTCAATAAAGTAATAAAGTAATTAAATGAACACTAATATCACACTGAATGACGGAATTGAAATGAAAAGATCATGAACATTCTTATTAGAATTTAATAAACTCCTTTTTATATGAACATATAAAGATAGAGTCATGACAGAAATAAAAACATAATAATACAAACAACTGAAAAATACTTATATGGACAGAAGGGAATACGAACGAAGACACAAAGGAATCCATTATTCAGTGGGCATAGCAACCAAATATTCTGAGAGAGTCATATTGTTGAGCAATCTCCCATTTATCCAGCAACATTAATTAATTAATCAGCCTGATATGCGGTACATTATTTATCAGCAAATGATTTACCTGACAGATACTATAATCTCTCGTGCTTCTTGTTATATCTTGAATTACATTAACTATTAAAGACTGCACAGGTACATATATTTATCTCTCTGTAATTTTAAAAATATATGTAATTCTTGTAGTTATATGTAACTGCATCTGATTTAAGATTTGAATTTGAATTTGATTTGAATTTAGAGGACAAGCAGGCAGATCAACAGACAAAGGAAACATTAAACCAGAATACTACAGAAACAACAGTTAAAACAAAACAATAAACTGTATTCTTGAGGTTAAAGAGCAACGGAATAACCTGGAATTTGTCACGTATAATTCATAGCAGCATTTGTCGGTTCAAAAGCCAGATGGTCGAAATCAGCTTTGATTAAACAAAGAAACATCATGAACCTTTCAAAAGGATCCTGGGATTCAGATATTATAGATAAGATCTTCCTCCAGCCAGCGATTAAGAAGATTAAAGAGAAATTGTCAACTGGAGTGACGTAACGGCTGACCTATGGACCTTCTGGTACAAATTCTGTTTTTCTGTAACTTTTTCTCAATCACTATTTGCCTGAAGAGAGAAACATTTCGGTTTCTGGAATATAGCATTTATTTTCTACATTTTGGCGTTTTTATTTCTTATATTTGATATATATATATATATATTTTATATATATATATATATATATATATATATATATATATATATATATATATATATATATATATATATATATATATATATATATATATATATATATATATATATATATATATAATGTGTGTGACCTGACCAACCAAATAATTTCCTATATTCTTGTATAAAAATTTCGTAAAACGTCCAATATCTCTTTTCATTAATTCCATTGTACTTCATTTGGGTTTAGTAATTTTGCAATAAAAAATTCTTATGTAATTTTTAATTGGTTGTAAAATAAAGATTATTTCAAAACAGAGGGAAAACAATCTTCGTTTTACTTCTTCTCTTTCTCTCTCTCTCTCTCTCTCTTTTTATGGCCGTACCCGGCTTGCCTTCGGATATCTCGTTTAGCATTCCTATAATCTTTCGTGACTTTTTCATTTCCTTCTTAACCTCTTTGCTGCACCTACTAACTCTTATGTTCCCAGGGGTATCATCTCATGCCAAGGAGAAAATATAATAAAACGAATACTAACATTAATGTTTCATACCCGGTTTATACGAAGGATACAAGCGGGCAGGATACGGGTTTGACCTGGGCAGCTGTTTGACCTCACATCGAGGCTCAAGGCCAGATAAACTTCAGGAGGACCTAAGTCATGCAGGGTCGCAAAAACCCTGCATATAAAGTGGTTATGATATATATATGTATGTATGTGTGTATGTAAATACATATATGTATATATAAATATAATATATATATATATATATATGTATCTATATATATATATATATATATATATAAATATAATATATATATATTTATATATATGTGTGTGCATGCATTTTTGGTACAGGCTTTGTCGTTATCATGTTATCATTTCTAATTGACTGTCAATGTACATGTATCCATTATTATACGACACTGTTTCCTAATTTTGTTATATCTTCTTTTCTTCAATGCCCAAAT
The DNA here is from genome assembly GCF_040412425.1 of Macrobrachium rosenbergii. NCBI lineage: Eukaryota > Metazoa > Arthropoda > Malacostraca > Decapoda > Palaemonidae > Macrobrachium > Macrobrachium rosenbergii. Next base: position 26,271,925 of record NC_089754.1, on the reverse strand, counting down.
TGAAGGATAAGATGAAAATTGTTCCATTTATGGTGTTCTGACCACAACAGTTCCCGCCATTAACTCATAACTATCATCAGAGCTATAATGAAACGACAATCCAGTATAAATTGCAGTATCACTTCTTGAGAAGCCAGCAGGTAATTCGCATTGATTAAATGAATGCTAAAAATATATTGGAATATACTTATCAGAAGTGTTACTTTAATTATAGCTAGTATCCTTGATCTTTTTTCTGTATGTCGTTATTTCATGCAAATTTGGTTTTTTATATCATTTCAAATCAGACAAAGGCAAATGGAAATATCTAAATCAAATAGGAGCGATATAAAATTCGTCCACTAAAATCTGTAAAACCATCGAACTTCTAAAAAAAACCATTAAAAAGATTTCATTAAAACTTTCCATAAGAAATTAAAAAGGAAGACGCGCTTCACACACACACACACACACACACACACACACACACACACACACAGAGAGAGAGAGAGGGGGGGGGGAGGCATCTTGAACGCAGCTTCCCGTTCAGCACACTCTTGATATGCAATCATACGCCCCCACATTAATTTATCTCTCTCTCTCTCTCTCTCTCTCTCTCTCTCTCTCTCTCTCTCTCTCTCTCTCTCTCTCTCTCTCAGTATAAGGACTTTTGAACCAATCGCACTCGCTGGCTATTAACTTCCTCAACACATGTCAGTTGCACTTAAAGTCTGATCCATTTACACCCCCATTCACAACGAGATAATCCTGAAGCTCGCGTAGTAGGGTACAATCTCAGAGCGGAATTCCAAGAAGCGTTTGCTGCTTTCGTTTGCTGTATATTAATATGGAGAGAGAGAGAGAGAGAGAGAGAGAGAGAGAGAGAGAGAGAGAGAGAGAGAGAGAGAGAGAGAGAGAGAGAGATAGAGCAAAGTCATGCAACAAAAGCTTTCTTACTTTCTTGGATTTTTAAATTTTATTTACGTAAAATGTCTTCTGTGGATTAGACAACAACTCGTTCTTGTACGAGTATAATTTGTGCAAATATTTTGACGTGAATGTGTACATTTGTTTCCTACCATCAATGTGTGCATGCATGTGTGTGTGTATATATGTATATATATATATATATATATATATATATATATATATATATATATATATATATATATATATATATATATATATATATATATCTATATTATATATATATATATATATATATATATATATATATATATATATGTGTGTGTGTGTGTGTGCACATATATCTATATATATTTTTATATATATGAGTATATATTTATATATATATATATATATATATATATATATATATATATATATATATATATATATATATATATATATATATATATATATATATATATATATATATAATATATACTTAAGCAATACGAAGATCAGCACTTGAGTAAACATTTACTTTACAAAAAATGCATTCCAATATCAGAAAAATGACCAAATAATAAAACAAATATTGAGCAATGCGGTTGAACCTATAAAAACCGGAGTCTGGAAAAGAAATAAAGTTCTAGACTGGTGATACGGCTATATTTATAAAAAAAAAAAAGGTAAAATAACTGACATTCATAGTGACAAAGGCAAGGTTTCTCTGTAAAAGTGTAAGTTTTATGATACTTTGTGATAAAATTTTGATTACTTTGACTCTTTTCTTCGAAAATGCTCACACACACACACACTTATCCAACAACAAAGAGTGACCACAGAAAGAAACTGAGGCTTTTTTAAGTGTGGGAAAACAATGACTGAAAAACGGGGATGTATCCTCTTCACCTGACCTTCCTTGACTTTACCTAACCAAGGGCGCCGTCTCTTACATGACCAAGGGGGGCTTCCCTCCCTTCACCTCCCTACGAAACATTATATATTATTCTAAAATAACAGCCGTGATATGGAGGGATGCATGTTAACCTAACTTAACCCGTGACGCCAGAGCCTATTGACCTTGGTCGGCTAGGTATACCTACTTATATGTGGATGAGATAATGATAAAAATGAGGAGATGGTTTGGACATGTCCTTCGCACAACCCCTGGGAGAATAGAAAGTGATAGTGCCAACTGGGCTCCTGTGGGCACCCAGAGAATCGGAAAATCCAGAGCTGTTTGGATGAGAACTATGAGAAGGGAGGCTGGAGATGAGTTGAGCTTTGTAGATGGAAAATGTCAGGACAGACGGGAGTGGTGGAATTTACAGAGGCCTACTGCACTGCACGACGCTGGAAGCTATAATATGTGTGTGTCTGCATATATATATATATATATATATATATATATATATATATATATATATATATATATATATATATATATATATATATATATGAACATATATAAATGTGGGTCTGTATATATATATATATATATATATATATATATATATATATATATATATATATATATATATATATATATGTTATACATACATACATACATATATGTGTATATGTGTGTTATATACATGTGTATATATATATATATATATATATATATATATATATATATATATATATATATATATATATATATATATATATATATATATATATATTTGGAAGCTATGACATGTGAGTATGTCTGTGTTATATATACATTTACACACACATATATATATATGTATATATATATATATATATATATATATATATATATATATATATATATATATATATTTGTATATATGAATCACTAGTCATCATAAGTGTGTTGGAAACTCATCACTGAATGTGGGGCTTCTCTGTTTATTCTTCGGTTCGGATTCAAGGCCCTGTAGGTACAAGCGTATCCGAAGAGGATGAGGACATCAGGAAGCTAAGTGGTTATTGTGGCTATTATATATATATATGTGTATATATGTTATGCACTAAGTTCCTTCGATGGTTTTTCGTATTGCTAAATTTTTAAGTCACTCGTATTCTACTTCTTTGTACCTTGCCAAAAAACTTTGTTTACTGATAAACCTTATTTAGTGTCAAAGCAATTGGGAAAAAACCATCACCATACATTTAAAATCAAAATTATGAAAATAACACAGCCACACGATTGACCATTCACAAATAATACAACACAAGAATAACACCTTAACACAACACTAACATGTATAACACCCTTTGCACACACTTGTGGTAATATTGTAACAACTAACCTATAAGCTAAGTATACTTTAGTTTAACCAGACCACTGAGCTGATTAACAGCTCTCCTAGGGCTGGCCCGAAGGATTAGACTTATTTTACGTGGCTAAGAACCAATTGGTTACCTAGCAACGGGACCTACAGCTTATTGTGGAATCCGAACCTCATTATACCGAGAAATGAATTTCTATCACCAGAAATAAATTCCTCCAATTCTTCATTGGCCGGTCGGAGAATCGAACGCAGGCCCAGCAAAGTGCTAGCCGAGAACGATATCGACCCGTCCAACGACTAACCTATAGAATGTGAGACTGGGCAATATCTCGAGTACTTACAATGTTTACCAAACTTCCAGAAGTAACTACCCTTGTAAACGCAGACCAGTGCCTCTAACTATACAAGGTTTCTACTTAAAAAGTTAACTGAACACAAAGATTCCAAACTCAAAAGGGGGAGGAGACGAAACTTACAATAAAAAAAATCAACAACACTTGTAATCAGAGGTCTTACAAAGAAACTTTTCATCGTTAAAACTTAGGATTACAAGTATCACGAATTGTTATTATAAATACACTTAGAAATAATATAATTTA
>NC_089754.1:26253177-26263177 GCF_040412425.1 Macrobrachium rosenbergii | reverse complement strand
ATAACAGAGGAATAAGGTGAAGATGGTATGAATTGTTGATAAAATCAATTGTTTTTGTTTTGTAATTACTTAGGGATCGCAGAATGATCAACGATGGCATGAAAGAATCAAGCGTCTAAGAATTTGATCCTGTGAACTTCCTAGAGATGTAAACAGGAGAAAAAATTCTTTACTGTTATTAATATTATTACTATTATTATTATTATTCAGAAGATGAACCCTATTCATATGGAACACGCCCACAAAAGGGGCCATTGACTCAAAATTCAAGCTTCCAAAGAATATGGTATTCATTAGGAAGAAGTACGAGGAGGTAAAAGGAAATACTGAATGAACAGATCTCACTTATTAAAAAAATTAATTAATAAATAGATAAAAATGTATCAAGATGCAAGGAGAAATATATTCGGGTTGTAATGTATAGTATCTTCGCTTGAACTTCTGAAGTTCCAATTGCACGACGGTTTGAGGAATAAAGGACCTCTGGATATGGAACTGAAAAAATAAAGGCCCCTCCAACAAAGTCTTCTTGTTCTTTTTGTTTATTTATCGCTCTGGGCATTTAAAAAAAATCACGGTTTATCCTCCGTTGTATAACAAACACAAACATGTGATGGCTATATTTATATAAAACAAAGAGAAGAGACAAAGAGAGGGGTGGCAAACCAATCAAAATTCAAGGTTGGGGATAAACCCAGGTGTTACAGATGTCCAATGGATAGTGTGGCAGAGGGAGTGTTAATGGGCCTGAGGGCGTTGTTTGCTACAAAAATTTGTCCTAAATACACTTGTGGACTAATGACGTCAGAACGTGAGCTAATGGCGAGTCGAAGTATATTAACAGTACTGCTTTCTTTGCAAATGTTGGAGTGTGACATTAAAAGTTTTTCTTGTGATATCTGAGAATTTAATATACTTTAGCATTTCTTTTATTCCATACACATAACACCCACCCCCAACTCTCCAAAAAATCATAAATTAAAGGAAAGTTGTACAGTACGTGTAGCCTGTAACCAATTTTGATATCTCGTTTATGTCTGTCCCGTAATTGTGCTTGGGGCTCGACAGAAACTTGAAGGCCCCTCTCCACAAAAATAGTAATTACTTCAGCATGGCACTCCTATGATCAAACCCTTGTGTCATGATATGCAAAACAACTGATCCAGATGCAACGAGGTCTTATCCATGCTCCAGTATGCCTTGCTGAGAACAGAAACCACCAGAGAGTAGAAAGACAAACACTGGAACCATATGCAGGGTTCAAGGCATCCCTTCACCTGGAATTTCAGTATCCTCCACACAGGGCTGCAGTTCATGAAGTTACAGAAAGAACAGTGTGAGCACCCTGCCCAATTAAGTTTCATCTTATCATTTATGGGACATTCCATATCCATGGCTCCTCCATTCATACCACTAACAAATTGTTCCATGAATCAGCATTGTCAAATATCCTTGTCACAACAGGAGTGATTTTAGAAGAATCAGTCGACCAGGCGCTGTGACAAAACCACTGCAAGTGGAGCATCGTGTCCTTGCATGGATGACGCACCTGTAAGAAAATCAATTCAACACAGTATTGATAATGGAGCATCTGTGTTTCAAAATGACAAAGACAACTGCACAGTCTGTATCATTCTTTCTAACCACAGCTAAACTGCCTAGATACTAAATTGAATCCATCATCTATATAATTTCTTGAAGCAAAGGTTGGAAGGACCAAAACCTCGAGCAATCTAGTGAGGAAGTACAGGATATCCTTCACTGAGATGACAGATACTCATCAAGAACCTTCCCATACTCGAGCTCAAACAAGAAGGAATTCAAGAGGACATGCTGCTTGAAAACGTGAGTGATGATCTACAACCGTGACAAGTATGGGATGTGGGTTGCAAAGTATAGTTTGAAGCTCGGTAAGCTGTCAGAAGAGAGAGCAGTGTATGAGAGAAGGGTTATTAGCCCATTCTGTTCATGTGAACCCATATTCATGTTTACCTCTTGATCTCTGATGATGAACACGGGATAAAAAATAAAAGCAGCTTGGCTCAAGGTCTGGAAGAATAAAAAGCTGTCACAGTATCTATAATCCTAACTTCCATGTCACAAGTACATGTAAAAATGATAGGGAGCATAATGGTATATATAAAAAAAAAGTGCGGTGTGTGGGCCACATGTTTATAATGAAACAGTTATCTGAGAAATTTGAAAGTAAAAAGAGAAAACTGCAAGTGGCACACGTGGACCTAGACAGGATATAACAAACCTGACAGAGAGACAATGTGGTAGGTGGTGAGGATGTGTGGTATCGAAGATAAGCATTTGGGAGAGATTAAAGCCTTTTGTTGTGGAAGCGAACCATGTGTTTGAATACATAAACAAGAAAGTGACTGGTTGAGGGGTAAAACCGCTTCTGACGCAAGAATGTCCCCATGGCTGTTCAATATCTTTATCGAAGGAATGATAGAAGAAAATAAGGTCCTGGCTGGCTTGTGGAATGGTTCATGTTTGCAGATTATGCATCACTGATTGAGCATAGTGACGAAAAACAGCAGAAACTGTTAAGAGAGTTTGAAACTAACTGTTTGCAAGAGGAGACAACTGAGAGTAAATGTGAACAAGAGTGTGATTATGGGGACAAGTGAAAAGTAAACCACGAAGATGGAATAGTGACCATTTTTTTTTTCATTATTTTCCCTCTGAGGTCATCTGCTGTAAGGCAAAATGCTTAATAATATATATATATATATATATATATATATATATATATATATATATATATATATATATATATATATATATATATATATATATATATATTTTTTTTTTTTTTTTTGTGTTGTCTACATATAATGCCATCGTTAAACAAGGGGCTGCAACTTCACGGTTCACTAACACCAGGCCTCTTCCACAAACCTAAATAAAAGGTACACTTGTAGAGCTTCCTCTCCTTGAAAATCCCGCAATGAAAAGGAGACGCCCTTGCATTGCTCTGTTAGGCTTATGGAAGATTCGCAAGGCCGTGAGGAACCACTGAAAAAAAATTGTCAAGGTCACAAAGCGAAAACAGCTGAAAGGGACAAAAATAAGCGACATATCCCATTACAACCTTACTCTCCCAGACACCCATAGAGCGCTAGTGATAATTTACTCACTGAAAACTGTAAAAAACAGGAAGTTATGAAATGTCCGTGGATTAAGGAGCGATTACGTAAGGTTTGTGTAGCTATTGAAAGGCCTTACCTAAGCCCCGAGGAGGACGACCACATTACTTCATTAATAAAGCGTTTGTGCGATTCATTTCTATCAGGTTTTGTCAGTGGCTTAACTTCACGAAACGCCGCACAAAAACCCGTTTCCTTTCTGCATTATTTTAATTTGTGTCTTTTATCTGTCTCCCTTCTTCAGGCTTCGAGAACTTGTTATACAAGGGAACCGTGACGTGTCTCCGACCACTCAGTGAGCGTAAGACTCTTTTTTTTTTCTTTTTTGTTCTTCGTCTTTTTCAACGGCTCACCGCCCAAGGCTAAATCCGGCTTTCATTGCCTGACAGAGTACAAAACTTGCACTTTGTAATTTATCATTTCGCAGTGGAAACAAGGAAAGAATTTTTTTGCATTATAATTTGTCTCTGAGCACTGTCAGATGATGGCAAGTTCAGCAGAAATAGTTTTATGTGGTAGCCAAAGTTAAAACATATAACATCTTGACACAACGAAATCAAACCGTGGTGGCCTGCCCTCTTACTCACCGTGGCGGTGGAACGACGGGCTGGGGGAGATGGGGCTTGTGTGGTATCTGGGGGGATGTGTTTATAAACAAAGCCAGCCACGTGACTGCCGATGTACCCAAACGTACCGGGTTTTCCCGCCAAAACAAACCCGTTTAGTTTACCAAGACAAAAGCTATGGTAAAATCACGTTCGTGTTGAGGGAGAGCTTTTATTACAAATCTTAAGGTAAAATGAGAATCAGACTTGACGGTAAGGGAAGAAAGAGGGCACCTCTTCTCGCTCATGTCCTGAATCCTTGGCCAGCCAAACATGAAATTCCGCCTGTGAAGTCCGTTGTACAGTTATCCTCTCCTTGCCTCTCAAAACAATACAGATAATACTAGTGTGTGTGTGGGGGTGGGGGGAGGTTATGTCTGAAGAAGTTCTCAAATCATATATCTTCTATATTTTTTACTTGTCACTTGTGTGTTATATATTACAACAAGCTGGTGTTACACAGCTGCTTTCCTTATCAGGAGCGATGAAGCATAAATGTCATAAAAGCAACTGAAGGAAAGCAAGTGCTCAATCATTAAGGGTTATCACTTATCAAGTGCAACTCAGTTTGTGAGGGCATGCTGAATTTAAGCATTTATATACCCTTGAAGAGATGAAATGACAATTGCAATAGATTTTATGGGTCAACGGAAACTATTGATCCGATGCAAATAACCTGACCCAGGTGCCTGACTGCAACTCAACACTGGAAATAGTAAACAATAAGAGACTAACTGCCCATTTGCCACAGGGCTTACTTGAGGTTTTCTTATGGAAAGTTTTGGACCAATATTGGGGGTCCTATCCTTGGTCCTGAGTTCATAGGTCGTTCAAACTTGCATCTTCTCCTTATGATAATGATAACGTGCTAATTTGTCACACTGCATCTCTGCTGTTCTTGAGAAGACTTTAAAATGATTTATCTATATAATTTCTACATTTACCTATATATATATATGTGTATATGTATATATTATATATATATATATATATATATATATATATATATATATATATATATATATATATATATATATATATATATATATATATGAGTGGATTGAAACCCCTTAATGTGAAATCAAGGCTGTCATTTGCCTCTTTTCCATACTACCACCATCCATCATATGCACTGACAAAAATGATTTTATGAATCAGCCACTTACACTCTCCTACCACCAATATTACCATTCACTGCTCCAGTTCTATGGTCATTGTAGTTCAGGTGGTTTTGATTGAATTTCAGTGTGGTTGTCCCAAGTTCAAGCTGTGCTCATGGTTTCATAGATTTCATCAGCACAACACGACCTCCCCGTCTGTGTGAGCTAGGAACAGGACTTATGGGGGAGCTCATAGTTATACCTGCTAAGCTGTCAGCAGCCACTGCCTTGTTCTCTCTGGTCCTAGTTTGGGTGGAGAAGGGGCTTGGGTGCTAATTATACATACGTGTGTGTTTGGTCTTAAAGGCATTATGCACCAGTACAATGACCTGCTCTTGCCTCTGCTTCTCATGGGCAGCCTTTGAACAACTGAACTGTTTCACTATGGTGGTCTGTGACTGAGTGGCTGACCAGGCTTTGTAGGGAATGTCCCCATGAAGGAAAGGTTGTGTAGGAACGAGTGAGATGAATAGTCTTTCTGTGATATGAAAGTGATAAAGGCAACTGTAAGCATTGTAGGGCCATAACATTACTTAGAATACTCGTGAAAGTGTTTGGATAAGACTTAACTGAGGAAGTAAGAATGATGGAATGATTGATAATGAACACTGGGACTTAGGTAAGAAAGGGTATCTAGATCAAATGTTTTTTTTTTTTTATGAAACAGTGATGTGAGAAATTTGAAGTGGTAAAACTGTATGTGGCATGCATGGACTTAGGAAAGGCATATGTCAAAATAGATAGAAAGGACACTAGGGAAGTATGGTACAGAAAATAAATAGTTAAGAGGGATTAAAAGCTTTTATGACGGAAGAGAAACTTTTGTTGGAACAGGTAGATGGCAGAATGCCTGGTTTAGTGTAACAGTGGGTTTGAGATGGGGATGTGTTGTCTCCTTGTTTGTTTCATATCTGCATGACTGAGGTGAAGTGAGATGTCAGAGTAAAGACAGTAGATGTAGGAGTGAAGTTATGGAATAAGAAAATGAGGCATCAGTTAAGTGTAGAATGGCTGATATACACAGATGGCTGCAGAAACTCATGTGAAAGTTTAAATGTTTCAAGAGCAGAAAGCCGAGAGTAGATGCGAGCAAGCAGAAGGATGTATAAATAATGTCCACATGAGCAGTGGAAAAATGTAAGTAGTTGATTCGTACAGGTATTTTTAGGAGTAATAACAGATTATGGCACAAGAGAGAAGAAGCGAATCACAGTTTCAATTGGTTTGGACCAAGTCCAGAAGTTCACACTTAGCTTCTTAATCTCTTCAACACCTATCCGCGTTTACTGGCTGCCTTTGGGCAAGGGAGCGTGTTATCATAGGGCCGGCTTAATTTAAACCAGCCACTAACCACGTTGTCACAGAATAGATGAAGCAAGGAAGGTAGCAAGATCTGTGCAAAAGATCAGGAATCCAATCCAATGTGGGGAAGTTTTGTATAAATTCTTTAACAACTTGAATAATATTGTACCAGGAATCAAATTTTAAGAAGACGGGGAAAAAGACGACTTAATTTTTTTTTTGAAGGACTAATTATTAGGGATATCACAAGCAACAAGTTTATAGATATGCGAAGTAGAAAACCACTTTTTGATCTGATGCCCATTTTATTGTTTGTCGTGTTTTCTCGGTACAGGTCAGACTAGCAAATAACCTATTTTCAAGTGTCCTAGGATTTAAGCCCTAGCAGAGATTTGGGGTCTCTGAGCGAGTTCTTTCATTATTATCATCATTCCAAATGTACATTCATTCAAAATCAACAAGCTAAGAAAAAAAAGGCAACTGACCTACTAACAAACGACCACAGAATGGAAAGCCCACCCCTTCAAAGAGAAAACTTGGATAAACAGAACTGTATTAATATGGATATGAAAACAAGTAATCCTTAGACCAATAAAAAGGTAAATAAATATCAGAAAACACGGACAGCATTTGAAGGACTCTATCATAAAAATCACAACAAACCGACATGTCACTTTACAGCAACCAGAGCTTTTTTTAACCGAGGAACATCAGAATTCATAACATTACCATAAAAACTGTACCACTTTTTGTCGTTTCCGTAAAAAAAGTTATACTTCGCTTCTAGAAATAAATATAACTTTGACAAAGGAAAATATGTATTTTTAAATTATTCCCCGGGCCGCTACGGTAGATTCTGAATAAAAAATAACTCTCTTGTTTAAAGAACAAATTTTCAGTTTTTTTGAACTACAATCCAGAATGTGAATAATGATAACTTGCACTAATTTAGGTAATATAAAGACTGAACGTAAGAGCAGGAATTTAGTTATGAAATTTATATATCCCGGAAGATGTTCCAGCTGCCGATGGGAGTCTAAACCACAACCACCATTATTGTAACAAACAAAAATAAAACTTAATAAGCAAATTTCTCGAGTATACAGATCCTGGGAGGCTGTTGACATCCAGAGAATATTCAGACAATGCTTCACCAGAACACCTGAAACATCTCTGACGACAGAGAAGCCTTACAAATGAAACCTGTGGTTTTTTTTTTTTTTGATTGGGCGGGGGCGGGTCGGGGCGGGGGCAGAAGTCAACACTGTTCACAACCCACCATACGTTACAGCTCACATACAGTGGCCAATAAGAAGGCAGACATAATCATCAATGGTATCGGTTGCGGATATTTACCGTCAGTTGACAAAAAAATATAGGCCTCTGTAACAGTCGATAAAATTAATCGAATAATCAAAAAGACAGCTTGGAGCCAAATGAAAAGACTGAGTTCTTTAGGTATTTTCAAGTCAATAAAAAAGGCGTTTCTCTTTTTAAACTTGCAACCACTTTCAGGCTAAGAATGACCGATGTTTTGTTAATGAGGCTACGATTGTGTAAAAATGCTCCGACGGGGTCTTGTAGTTTTTTTTTCAGTAATTAGAAGATAAATTGGCGATGGCATCGCCCTACTCTGATTACGACCATTTGCTGCAGAATACCAGGCGCGTCATTACATCATAAAAGCCTCTTCGTAACGTTGCATCAGCAGTTATAGGCAAAATGGATACATGTCATTCATGAAAATATGCAGTATTTCTTATTATCATAGTCAGCTATTTAGATTTTCTTTCAGTCCTGACACGAAGCAGTGACCAGCACATTATAACTGTCTACCAAATATTAAAGGAATTATTATTCACATATTTCTTGCTTAAATTAGAACTCAAGAATAAACTGAACATGTATTTTTGGGCATTTCAAAATGAAAAGTACGAAGGAAAGAATGACAGAAAGCAAGAAAATTAAAAGGGATAAAAAATCAGTATCCAGGAAAATAAGAAAAAAACTGCCAAAGAGAAACCTGAAGATCATGTGTCCCCGTCAGCAGCAGACCTTCAGTCTTTCGCCCACCTGGCGGATGTAATTGGCTCCTTACGAAAAGAGAAAAGGCCTTTCGTGCAATCCAGGTGTTTCTCCTGTGAAAGCACAGGTGTACTTCGGACGGATCTGCCAAGAGCACACTCTACAGATGCTGTGGTCAATTGTAACGATGTTTCTTCGAGGTTAAAATTATAGCTGGTCTTCCCCAACAGCTGCTATGTCGGCTTCCTTTCCTTTCTTCTCGCAATAAGAAGAAGAAGAAGAAGAAGAAAAAAACTGCGCAAGCAATTGGTTTTCGACTCTGGGTGACCCTAAATTGCGTCAGCGGTTCCTATTAGATTTTAACCGGAAAAGTAACTTGACTGGGATGAGGAAAACTAGAAGTTGACCAGGAAAATAGCTCTTGCAGTAATCAAGGAAATAACAATAAGAAAAACAACAGCAGCAACAACCACTTATCAAGTCAGGTTACTGATTTAAGCAAAGAACTTCAGATTAAAGATACGAAATTAAACGTAAGCCATGAATTCTCAGCAACTATAACAGTATTGTTGTGTCATAAACCTCAGTATTTTTTCATCACTTCACCGTCCTTGAACAAAAAATATTAACATAAAAAATCTAATACCGAGATACAAAGAGCAATACCAACACCTGTTGTAAAGATCAACTAGAAAAGAGTATGGAATAACAGTTGTTATAGTGTCACAGAGACTTATGGGATAACAGTAGTCACAGAGTCACAGACTTATGGAATAGCAGAGACCATAGTGTCACAGAGACTGCGTCGAAATTACCAATGGGCTGAAGCCAAGTTGTACTACGTGTATTTAGGACACACAGGTCAAGGATGGATGAGGATGATTTCTGTTTGGAGTATTATAGACAAAAAAGAACAGATACCACGGGATTCATTATTATCATCATCCAAAGGGGGCCGCTAACATTCAGAAAGAACAGGCCTACAAGGCAGTTAGCTTACATAAGAAGTTTAAATAGAATGGTATGTCTATATTGTAAAGAACAGAGAGGAAAAAGGGGAGAAGAAAAACGAAAAAATAAATAGCAACAGAAATAGCTTAAAAACAAAGGTCTACAGAGATAAACGCCGAGAAAACCGAAGACGATTGTAATCTTAGCTTGCTGACAATTTCCGAGAATCGTTGGTAGTCCGTAGAACTAGGAATTTTTTACTTTTACTTCTAAGTTGTGTGGATTTTTTTTTTTTTGTACAGTGGCTAGACAGAGTTTTTTTCTTTGGCACATTCCCCGTGTGAGATTTATCTTCCATTGTGAGTAAGCGCCCAGAGTCAATACAGACGGTTGCATATTTTCACTCCGTGACTAAGAGAATATGACTGTGCCTATCTGGTTTCCTGTGCAGTTAATGCTATGAAAATATTAAATAATGTTTGTTAATTAAATTATTTTTAATTTCAAAAGGCTGGATTAATAAGTAGTATTAAATAATGTTTGTTAATTAAATTATTTTTAAATATTTCAAAAGGTAATTGGATTAATAAGTATGTATGCATATATATATATAATATATATATATATATATATATATATATATATATATATATATATATATATATATATATATATCTAATAGCCACAATGCCCTCTTAACTTCTATTTTTGTATGCTTGTAATATGAAAATATCCAGAGGAAGAAATTGAAGACAGAATAGCGGTCGCGAGAATCGAACCCGCGTTACCATATTTATAA
>NC_089754.1:26218177-26248177 GCF_040412425.1 Macrobrachium rosenbergii | reverse complement strand
CATGTGTATACACACACACATATATATATATATATATATATATATATATATATATATATATATATATATATATATATATATATATATATATATATATTATACCATCAATAAACCATACATAAAGACAAGTGTATATATGCATATATACATACTCATATACAAGTAAACCTTATATTTCGACTGACAATATTCCAATCCTAATCAGGGGAGAGGCAACGAGTGTACAATATTTATATGGAATATAAATGGTGGTTTAGTTATGACAGAAGTGGTCAATCCGTCGTTGTTTTGGCTCTCGTTATCCACACCCCCCCTCTTGGGTAGAGGGTGGTGGGTGGTGGAACCTTTGGAACACTTGATTGAGAATGTGTCTTGAAATAAATTGTCATAGGAAATCAAATTTCCAGCTCCCTCTTGCTAGGTTTGTATCGGAAGTCTGGTTGATGACGGTGGATTCCTGAATCTTCGTTTTGTGTTGGCAGTTGCTTTTGAAAAACAGCCTAGGATTGCTCGAATTTATGCTATATTGATAAAACTGGGAAATCTCTAAGAAAGTTAATCGGACAGCTTAGAAAAATGTGCAGTGTATAAAAAGAATAGTGCAGTTTTTGTTTATGTTAGTAAAACAATCACACCATCAATCTGACAGGTGATAAAATAACGTTTTTTTCCAATAATATAGTTAAAAGAAAACATAGAATTTAGCGTTTGGAAGGAAAGTTTTGATAAGAATATGAATATCATCCTAAGGATGAAAAAATTGATCCATTTATCTCAAAGAAAACATGTAACAGTGTAGATATTGATAGGTGCATTGAACTCGGTCCTAATGACTCAAAACGATATGCTTATCAGTTTTACATTAAGAAACACACAGGTGTGGGAGCAGCTGCTTGCAAAAAACAATATTTGTTAATGACACACTCACCCCCGGTCATATATATAAATAACTCTAATAACAGACTGATAACAGTCATCAGTTGCTTGCATGTTCACAAATGCTGTCACCCAGGAACATGATGTAAGTTATTACTACTATGTATCAGCCCTCTTGAAGATATCTAAATTAAATGGATCCGGTCAGGATTCATAATTTTGTTTTATTTCTGCCCCTGGTAGTTTGCAAATACATAAAATATGTATTGTGATAGAACTTGAAGATTTTACTCAGGAAAGAAAAATTTAATGTTCAAAGTCTCTGAAATGCTGAACCCCTAAATTACTGGAGTAAAGCAACGTTGGAGAGAGAGAAAAAAATTTTGTGCATTATAGAACTGCTGAGTTTGATTGACTGGTTTATGAAAATACGGTTTTAAAGGCCAAGACTTAGGACACTTTCAGCCAGTCAGTGCAGAAGGTGAAAAGAGGGAGTTCGAGTGGTTGGACAGCAAGATGGAAGATAAAGAGGTGGGAACAGAGATAAAGTAAAAGGTTAAAAAGTGGGTGCAGCCAGAGGTTAAGGGGGCGTTTCACCATTATAGTTAATGGTGCGGGGGTTGTTAATGGTGCAGTGCTGCACTCCCTTGGCTTAGCCTACTTTTTCCATTGTGATCGCTCCATTCAGCTGTTTTATACAAAAGATGACAGATTACCAGGTACTAAATTCCCTGAGAACATCAAATATGCTCCATTATATTTTTCTATCCGTAAAGCTTTTGTAAAGTTTTAGCAATTTAATTTTCCATACCAATTTCAAAACTAAAGATAAGTTTTGCCAATAACGTTGACAGGTAACAATTCTATAATCAACAGCGTCATAAGGCAAAGGAAAGACGATGTAGTCGAAGTATTAATTGACCTTTAAAAACCATGCTTGGAGAGAAACAAGGGAAAATATCACTTAATTCAAGGCAGTTGCCAGGGAATTATTAATTCAAAATAGGATTTATAGATACTTTAGGAAACTGAGTGTAAGGGTAAAGAGAAGGCAAAACATATGAAGTAAATAAGATCTCTACACTTGATACATGAAGGCAATATCTTTTTAATTCCATTTCCTAAATAGATCCCAACCTACCCAAGGAACAAAAAAAAAATGTGGAGAAAATAAAAAAAAGTTTCGATAACGATAAAAAATAAACGCATTCAACTTTGAATTCAATTCTGATCAGGTTTATATTAATGACTATTTCTTCTATTTGGTTAATCTAAGATTATTCAACAAACAGCTTAAAAAGGCGAGGTGCTCCATGTATAACAAAGAATCCAGGTGAAATCATTTCTTTGTTTGCCTAGTTGTGTATCTAAGCAAGTATATATACTAGCCGTGTGTATGATATGCAAAATATTAACAACTAAATCCTACATATCAGAACAAAGAGATTCTAAGAAGCACCACAAAGCCAGCCAGAAGAGAGCTTTCACATAAAGACAGCAAAAACATACTGCAATCATGATACAGTCACGTCTGTATCTTGAAGATTAAGTACAAACGTGAGTAGAGACGTTACTTAATAGCCACAAAGGATAAGGAAATAATGAGCTTACGAGTCGCTCGTACTGCTTCCACTAAATGTGTCATCATGAATGTTCGTTTAATGTGCAGTAAAGTATCCTATTTTATTATTATTATTATTATTATTATTATTATTATTCAGAAGACGAACCCTATTCATATGGAACAAGTCCACAGGGGCTACTGACTTGAAACTCAAGCTTCTAGACTCTAGAGAATATGGTGTTCATTTGAAAGAAGCAACAGAGGGTAATGGGAAATACAGAGAGAGGAAATCAGTTACTATAAAAATAAATAAATAAATAAATAAATAAATAAATAAATAAATAAATAAATAAATAAATAAATAAATAAATAAATAAATAAATAAATAAATAAATAATTAAATAAATAAATGTGTGAATAAATTATTAAAACACAAGGAGAATTGTATTAGGGTAGTAATACATTGCGTCTTCGCTTGAACTTCTGCAGTTCTAACCGCACGAAATCCTCAGGGAAGCTGTTCCACAGTCTAACGGTGTGAGGAATAAAGGACCTCTTATATCCTTCCTGGCTCAGGATATAAGAAGGATGTCTAACACTAATGGTCTCATGTACACAGACACACATACACTAACACATGCACGATCTGAATTACTTTGGCCTGAAGAAGGAAACTATCATTAAGGAACACTTGAAAATGATAGTTGGTCTGGGTGAACTTCCATCAATCTCTTCAATAATAAGCTCACAAATTACTGTAGTCATTTCTGATCAGGTGGCGTTTGATCAATGTACTTGTTGACTGAATAAAGGTCAATGAACTTTAGCATGGAAAATAATATGACTTTCTAGATTATTTACAATATTTATAATATTTCGTGTCGTTAACATCACCAATTTCTTCCTTATGGGATGTTAGTATGAACAACATCCCATGCTGGCACGATGCCATCTTAAACTTTCTACCCTACAACACTTTTATCCATTAGCATATATAAAATAGGATATATATATATATATATATATATATATATATATATATATATATGTACACACACACACACACACACACACACATATATATATATATATATATATATATATATATATATATATATATATATATATATATATATATATATATATATATATATATATATATATATACTAAAGTTTATGTACCTAAGTGTAAATTCACTTATCCATATCTATATATATATATATATATATATATATATATATATATATATATATATATATATATATATATATATATCCTTACGTACAAATTCAAATGTATACCCTATTATAATAACGCTCACTAGCATTCATAGATGACTAAGCAGCACACAACGAAATCAGAAGACGAAGAGTAAGAAGAATTCCGGCCATTATTGTGCGAATAACATCCGAAAAAGAATGTCAACACATGGCCAGCAAGTACACTGATGCTCCGAGTCTGGTGCTCATTAAAAATACAGGTGTTCTTGTCATTACCAGCCAGGTATATGAAACGATCTTGACAGAGCCCCAGGTGATCGCAGCACCTGAACAGGTATCCGGGACTCGTGACTGAAGGTTACATACACTCTTCGAGTTGTTTTGGTGGTTTGTGGTGTTTCTCCTAAAACAAACCCTCTCGTGAAAAAATGAATAGAAGAAGAAGAAGAAGTAAAACAGAAAATATCACAGAAAAATAAAGCATTTCTACAGAAATATGCACCGAAGCGAGAGACACAGGTTGTCAAACTCCGAATAATTTGTTTGTTTAGGATTCTTGCGTTTAAAACGCCGAGTCTGGCTCTCCTCAAATTCAGGGACACCTTTGACAACAGAATAATTGGGCATTTCTACATCAGGGCAATTTTATTCTGTTGCGATCCTTTACGTGAGTAATGATATATACAAAAAAGTCTACTCCTGATTACAGCATCCTGCTGAGGTGGGGGAACATGAGCCTAGAGCAGGTCCCATGCGCTTAAAAATTGCACGGGCTTCATTTACTCTTAAATTTCTTTCATTCGTGGTCTGAATATCACACGGGAGCGAGTTGCATGGCAGCCGTGGATGCAAGACCTTCAGCCCAAAGTTAAAAAGTCATCAGAATCTCACTTTAAATGTTATTCGTCGGTGCAGGCGATTGAAGTCAAGAAAGGAGATCGGGTTTGAGCACAGTTCTTTTCTTTGTTTTGTTAGGTCGCTTTCTGAGTGTTTCACGATAAATTCAGTTGAAAAGTTTTACTGCTGCAACTCGTTCTTCTCCAATAAGCCATTTTACTTAAAGTAAGTGAACAGACAATCTACATACTGGATTGGATTATAATGAACCCACCACACCTACACAATATATACTGTATATATATATATATATATATATATATATATATATATATATATATATATATATATATATATATATATATAATATATATACTTTGTGTGTCTATGGAGAGAGAGAGAGAGAGAGAGAGAGAGAGAGAGAGAGAGAGAGAGAGAGAAACCTCTTGGTCTAATCATATGACTCATACTTAAAGGACGAACCTATTCTGGCTTCTTCACCAAAGAACGCACCTTATCCGGGACACACCGGTTCCGTTCCCTACATTACACCCACCCTTCTCTCTCTCTCTCTCTCTTCCCTCAAAACAATTTGGCACACATATATCGGATGTGTTCCAGTTTTGATAGAAGCGGAATGGCATATGTCTCTTAGCAGCTGTCGAGAGATTGACATTGTCTCTCTCTCTCTCTCTTTCTCTCAACTGGTATCTCGCTTTTACCCAACATTACAGAGCGCTCGTCAGGACCCAAACTGAAGCCACGAGAATCAATAACCTTTCGGAATTATTCATCGGTTGACCAATACACATCAATAACTATCCAGTCCACTTGAATAACCTTTGCGTTATCGATATGGGGTAAAAATCTGTTACTTACTCGTTGGGAGAATTCTTACGGGATATAAGTCATGATTTAATTAGACTGTATTTTGGTATGATTGAGTATATCATAGCTTTTGATTGTGCAAGAGTAATGTCTTTAAAAGAGGGATATTGGCAGTAATTTATAGATTAACTTTGCTGACATCTCTCGCTGGGGTCATTGTAATTTATCATTTTCATGGACGGAGAGTAGTATATAACATTCCTTTTTTGTACCTCTGCTAATCATTACGTCGTTTCCATGAAATCAATATCAGTTAAAAAAAAAGCAAAGTTCATAAAGTAAGTTAAGTTATGAGGAGTATTACTTATACTGTTAACCTACTGACAAAATTTTCAGTGTCCGTGAGAGTTAGTAGGTTTGCTTGTCAAGTTATGAAACTTGTTTTGCAGATTTGCTCGTGCTTTCAAGAAATTATGCTTTAACCTTTATGTACATTTCGTGCCAAGTTTTCATAACAATCGATTATCAACCTGCATTGGGAATTTTACAAATATAGTTGCATATTCATCTATCTACATATACAGTATATATATACATATATATATGTATATAATATATATATAATTTTGTCACAGCATTCCTTTCTCCAACCTGACCCCCCAACCCCTCTGAAGGAGTGGCGCTTTTTAGGGTACAGACTTCCGGTTACACAGAGGCTGCGGATGCTTGCTCAACACATTGTATATATATATATATATATATATATATATATATATATATATATATATATATATATATATATATATATATATATATAATATATATATTATATATATATATATAATATATATATATATATATATATATATATATATATATATATATATATATATATATATATATATATATATATATATATATGCTTACATACGTAAATGTACATCAGAATCTTTATCCAATAACTCATTGCTTTACATCAAAGCAATTACTTCCTTTATCTGCTTGACATGACTGCTGATAACAAATGATAATTTTTCCTTCAATATTCTGCCAACAAGTACCCAAAGAATCTACTTATTCTAATAAAGTCAGCGAAATGGTCTCTTACTCGGCATTCACAAGGGTCATTGGAAGTTCATGATTTCACAGCAAAAAAAAGAAAAAGTTTTTTAATTTACTGAGTGAGCATTATGTTTCAGGTGTTTGACCTCCAGAACTGAGTGGAAGCCTCATATCACAGTACTACTGTGTAGCTGATCATGTGTTGTTCAACTCTGCATTTATTTGTTTATATCTTCAATTTACGAGAAAATCTCAGTATTGCATATTTACTCAGAGTACACATTTCAGTTTTCGAGGTTCTGTACAACGAAGCCGTGGCATTTCCCTTTGTTCAAGAGTCAGTGGATCATATGCTATATTTTCTGTTGCTTCTTTGTCGTATCTCGTTTTAAAGCGCACCCTATTCGTACTCAAAACGTCCAGCTGAATAAACGAAACCACATATTATTCCCATGAAACATTCTCCTCCTCTCGCACCTTATGACTAATCTTTATTTCCAGTTTGTTTCCTCCGTGGGTCTTGTAACCAGGTGAATAACAACGCTGCTTTCCCTATGTAACAAAGAAAAGCGGTCTGGTCCTTTGAAGGTACAATTTCCGTATGGTCCTTTGAAGGTACAATTTCCGTAGGAAGTCAAGTTTGGACTGTCCGAAATATATTTGGGATAAAATCTGAACTCTTAGGTAACGCGTGTCCGTACCTTTACAATAACATCAGCAACGAATAATAATATTTATAATCCACATCTACTGTCTATCTGTAACGCACTGGTATTAATCATATGCTAGTCCAGCCTATCACTGACAGCTGCTGTGGCAGGGCTGTTCTATGCTGGTGCCCTGTTCTGAGGCGCCAGTCTGCGAGTGTATTTGTTTGAGCGAAAGGTACATCAGATATGTTCAAAAGAAATTACTGCCTATGTGTTTATGATACAATTGTACTGTAAGATCAGGGGAAAAATAATGATAGCGGTCTTGAACGAGAAAGTAAAACTTATGACAGTCCTGAAGGATTCGGAAGTCTTTAGAAAAAGGAAGAAAAAGTGATCTAGGAAATGCTGACTGATGAAGTCAAAGAATTGTTAGAATGGAAGGTTTTAATATTCAGGAAGCAGGCGAGTTTGGTCAAGTTAAAAGTCTTGGATAGTTACTTGTTGTTCTGCAGATGGGTGTTTCTTTGTAGGCGCCTAGGGTGTGACTGCGCTGTTTCGTGGAAACTCTTTCCTTCCAAGGCAATAGTTTTTTGCCGGTAATAATAATAATAATAATAATAATAATAATAATAATAATAATAATAATAATAAGAAGAAGAAGAAGAAGAAGAAGAAGAAAGAAGAAGAAGAAGAAGAAGAAGTACATTATAATGATGATAACGGTACTATATCATACTGTTCAACAGTATACGCTCTGAATTTAAAAGCGTACAATACAGCTGATTCACTGAGGGATAAAGATACGTGTTTATCGGTACGACTGAGGAAGTGTGACGAAGCCTAAAACATGCAGCTTTCCAACATCTCGAGCTATTTTAGAATCGGATTGCGCAACATTCTTAGTGCTCAAGTGAGAAGGATTAATTTAACTGACTTTGACGCCTTTAGCTATATATATTACTTCCTAATACTTTCCTCTCAAGAGATCATTTAATTTCTGATTTTCTTGCTCGTGGTTTTCAAACCTTTGTTCTCGATTTGACACGTTGTTATTTACAAGTCTGTTGTAGTTACTTAGGCGAAATAAACATTCTTTTTTTATATTTAGCAAAAATAACATTGATATTAGTTTGCGAGATATAATTTTAATGATGATGGTTTCTAGGTGATAAATAATTTTAGTTAGCACTTTAAAGATTAGTAAAGGCACATTTAAATGATCACCAGTAACTATTAAACAAAATCTGTCATCTGAAAAAAAAATTTCTTAAATAAAATTGGTATTCACAACCCCCCAACAGAAGAAAAAAGGCTAAATAAGTATATAACTGTTGTAATCTTTCTTTAACCACTTACTAAAACCGTTGTTAAATGCTAAACATAAATGCAACTGTTACAAGTGACTGATTATCTTTTACTCACCACTTACTAAAACTGTCGTGAAATTCCGGCTAACAAAACAAGTACATATGCGACCATTGCACTGCACACGGCTAAGAATTAAATCACCTTGCATAAGACCACTGAGTCGAGTCTGGCAAGGCGAACGTGAAGTAGGGTATGATTTGCTACAAATCATTTCCCCTCTCTCTCCCTCCCTCTCTTCCGTATAATGAAAAACATCTTTCGAGTTCCTTACAGCCAGATACCATCCTATATAGACTGTTGAACAGAGAGAGAGAGAGAGAGAGAGAGAGAGAGAGAGAGAGAGAGAGAGAGAGAGAGAGAACTCTCCAGGTCTTTTTTTTTTTGTTTTATCCTCGGAAATATGGAATTCTCACATACGAATGCCAATGAAAAAATCAAAGAAAAGATACATGGAGAATTCTCTCTCTCTCTTTCCGTGTAATGCAAAACATCTTTCGAGTCCTTACAGCCAGAGAGAGAGAGAGAGAGAGAGAGAGAGAGAGAGAGAGAGAGAGAGAGAGAGAGAGAGAGAGAGACTCTCCATGTCCTTTTTTTTTTTTTTGTTTTATCCTTGGAAATATTGAATTCTCACAAATGAAGGCCAAGGAAAAATCAAAGAAAAGGTACATAGAGAATTCTTTCTCTCTCTTTCCGTATAATGCAAAACATCTTTCGAGTCCTTACAGCCCGATACCATCCTTTATAGACTGTTGAAAAGAAGAGAGAGAGAGAGAGAGAGAGAGAGAGAGAGAGAGAGAGAGAGAGAGAGAGAGAAAACTCTCCACGTCTTTTTTTTCATCCTTGGAAATATTGAATTCTCACATAGGAATGCCAAAGAAAAATCACAGAAAAGGTACATGGAGAATTCTCTCTCTCTTTCCGTATAATGAAAAACATCTTTCGAGTCCTTACAGCCAGATACCATCCTTTATAGACTGTTGAACAAAGAGAGAGAGAGAGAGAGAGAGAGAGAGAGAGAGAGAGAACTCTTCATGTCTTTTTTTCTTTTGTTTTATCCTTGGAAATATTGAATTCTCACATATGAATGCCAAGGAAAAATCAAAGAAAAAATTCATGGAGAATTCTCTCTCTCTCTCTCTCTCTTTGTTCACCATACTATAAAGGGCATAACACAAGCCGAATAATGATAAATATTTTCTAACATGAGTTAAACCTGAAAGCCAACAACCTCTCTTCAAAATTAATCCCCTTGAACAAGAGAGAGAGAGAGAGAGAGAGAGAGAGAGAGAGAGAGAGAGAGAGAGAGGAGCAGGGTACAAGTACAAAGAATATTGACAAAACGCCAACGATCTCTCCTAACATATAAGTATCTTTAAACTCATTAGGAGCTATTTCTGTCAACATCATTTCGGTCCTAAAACTCTCTTAGGTCGCTGGCGATGTTTGCCAATAAAATTACAAAGAGAAAGGGTCTACGGTTTCGGCTGGCTGGAGTTTAAACCAGTTCTAGTGTAACAGTTGGAAATATGGAGAATCGAGACCTTCAATATCTCATCCGTAATATTCAGTTTTCGGTCGTGTAAAGAACTCGAACCAACTTGAAATCACATGTAATTCTGGCTACCGTCACAGAGCGAGTTAGCAACGTTCCCCAAGGCAAGACTGCTTTTGTTGTTCCACAAAGATTGTCTCAGGTCATCTTGACTTTCAATTGTAGGTCACTGGAATTGTTGAAGATTGCCTGTCAACAATAGCTGATCCTTCAAGTAAATATATATCATTGTAACTACAACCTTTTTTAGACTCCGGTATTCTTCTGCGTCTAAATAAAGAAGAAAGGAGATAGAAAATAAGATCTAGAGAGACTAAAAGGATAAGGTAGAAAGAAGAAATGATAAGCGAAAGAGCAAATTTAAGCTGGTGCATTGGGGCTTCCTCCCAATCAACAAGCGGGTCAAGAACCTTCGAGTTTCATTTATAACTCAAGGACATGGCAACATAAAACAAAGAGCAGAATTGCACTGAAAAAAATAATAGAGCAATTAAAGTAACAATGAAATATTAAAGAAGTAAAAGTAAAGGATGAGGAGGAGAGGAAAAACGCTGGGCGGGCAAAAACCATGACGTATCTCCACGTGGACGCAGTAAAAAGTAAAAAAAAAAAAAAACAATAAATAAAAGCTATGTAGCTACGAGCTCCAAGCAAAATAAAAAAAAGGAAGAAAAAGAAGAAGAAGAAGAAGTAAAAAGTGGCTTGGTTGTTGTGGTGATCTGCTCCTCTCTCTCTCTCTCTCTCTCTCTCTCTCTCTCTCTCTCTCTCTCTCTCTCTCTCTCTCTTAGATAAACACTCACAAAACACACATATGTTTGTCTTTTGAAAAGAATCACTATCTAGAACATGATGCTCCTCCTGTGTTACTAACATTTCACGTATGTGTTTTTGTATCATAATTCAAGGTCAAATCTCCTTGTTGCGTTTTACTGTTGCTGTTATTGATGTCCTTAACAAGCACACACACGCAAGCTTCAGGCATGGGACATAGGGCAAGGAAATTTTAAAGCAACATACCATCGAACAGATTACCAATACGTGAGAAAAGAACGTGAAAATATATATATATATATATATATATATATATATATATATATATATATATATATATATATATATATATATATATATATATATATATATATATTTATATTTGAATACAAACAATAGTAGATCAAATAAGTAAATAAATGAATAACTCAACAGAGAAATAAATAAACAAATAAATGAAACTCACTACATAAAATGATAGTCTACGTTTAGGCTTGTCATTAAGTCCTACCTAGGTAGCCAAACTATCTCACCCCTGGCCTATATTTAAGTCTGCAGAATAACGGCACCTTGGTCTAAGCCTCGTGACCATACGCACCGTCCCGAGAATTGGCACGTACCGTCTTGACCAAGGTCTATGGCTAGACCCTTCCCTTTGTCTTTTAGTTGTGATGGTAAGGGAATCCAGGTGCATTAACATAAAACAAGAAGTCATGTGTGGTTGACAGCAAGCTTAAGGGTAAGATCTCCCACCCAAGACTGACGAATGCCAAGATACGCAGGATCTGCGGTCACCTCTAAGCAAATGGCAACAATTATTGTGAGAACCGAGATAAAGTCACGTATAGTCTGACCATTCAAGTTACGACAGTCACCTTCTCTCTCTCTCTCTCTCTCTCTCTCTCTCTCTCTCTCTCTCTCTCTCTATTTGAAGTCCCTCTAGCCCTATTACATTATCGCAGCTCCTTTTGTATTGTAACAGCCCCACAAAAGCGTTCCCCCTTACCACACCGTCTTGGTAACAACAGGGAGCGCATACTACCAAAACACATGCACCGCTTCCCGGAAACGCCCTGCATTGTGTGTTAAGGTTGATTAGGGGGCGCGCAGGGAACTTCCCACTGGAGGGTGTGAGAATGCAGTCGCCAGTTGTCCTGACCAGAGAGAGAGAGAGAGAGAGAGAGAGAGAGAGAGAGACCTCTGCTCTGGCCCCACCCTCCTCACTCCCCTCAGATTTAGGGATCCATGGGTATTTCATCCTTCTCCCTTCTCCTTCCCCTGACTTTTCATTTCCTTCTCTGTCTCCTTGGGTTTTCCTCCCCATCTTACTTCATGTTTCCCTTCTCTCCCTCTCTTCTCTTTGTGCTTTAACTTTCGAGCTGGCCATTTCTTCACCTTTCAGAGCGTCTTGATAAATAAGATCTTCATTGCGTTGGGATTTAACTTTACCCGTCTGTTTCCACAAATATATACGTATAATAATTTAACTTAAGTTACTAATGTAAACAGCGCATATTCACATCCGATGTCATAATTATAAGATCAAAGTTCTAATTTTGCTACAAAGACTCTCTCTCTCTCTCTCTCTCTCTCTCTCTCTCTCTCTCAGTGCTGTATCAAGTTTTAAACAAAGGCGAAAACAACATATCCGACTTTAAAATCCAGTTAAGGCTTGCCGATATGACTGCCTTGCCAGCCGTTCAATATGGTAAACAAACAGATCATAACCTTCACAGGTCACGTAACCAAGGTTGATATAAGAAGGTGCAGCTACCGCAGCTCTCGTTAATAATATTTCTGTCATTTCGTTATTATTCAGGATTCTTTCAAGCTTGAATAATAGAGGTTATGTTAGATGTATTTTCGACAATTAAACAGGAGTTCAAACGAGTAACAATGCGCCGAAGTTTCTTCGGCGCAATCGAGTTTTCTGTACAACGTATACTCAAGGCCACCGAAAATAGGTCCATCTTTCGGTGGTCTCGGTATAATGCTGTGTAAACCGCGGCCCACGAAACTCTCAGCCGGCCGTGGTGGTCTGTCCTATATCGTTGCCAGAAGCACGATTATGGCTAGCTTTAACCTTGAATAAAATAAACTCTACTGAGGCTAGAGGGCTGCAATTTGGTATGTTTGATGATTGGAGGGTGGATAGTCAACATACCAATTTGAAGCCCTCTAGCCTCAGTAGTTTTTAAGATCTGAGGGCGAACAGAAAAAAAGTGCGGACGGATTTATGCTGTCAGATTGAACGATGCCTCTAAGAAAGGGACCAGTCGATGTTTTGCTGAACTGAGCAAAGTATCTCTACCACAGTTTGTCTCTGCTGGAGTACTGGTTCATCTGAAGTGCTACATTGAGCTCTGTGACCACGGTCCTGGTCGTTTCGGCTGTAAGTCACTTAGGCCGTAACATCCAAAACATTGTAAGACGTAATGTTTATGGTATTTACCGTTATGTTTATGGTATTTACCGTTATTATTTTATGTTTTACGTACATCCCCAAGGGGTTGGTACTAAACACGGCGCCCATTTTGCACGTAAACGTGCTTACGGCCTAAATGACTTACGGCCGAAACGACCCGAACTCTGTGACCATACGATCAATGTTTTAAAATCTTGAACTGTATCATAACTTCTGTAACATATTGCTGATCTTTAATTTCCTTGTTTGAGGGCATGCAAGTTCCACGTCCCCTTCCTATACTGATTTTCAAACCTTTACTTACCTTTGTTTACAAGCAGTTTCACAAATTTTTTCTCATGCTCATTCCTTTTCCACATAATAAGTGCTTTACATTCTGTACAAGCTTATGGTTTTTTTGGATTGTTTAATGGGATCACGATATAATAATAATAATAATAATAATAATAATAATAATAATAATAATAATAATAATAATAATAATAATAATAATAATAATAATAATTATTATTATTATTATTATTATTAATAATAATAATAATAATAATAATAATAATAATAATAATAATAATTATTATTATTATTATTATTATTATTATTATTATTATTATTATATTGTTGTTGTTGTTAAACAAAATGGAAGTTCTAACAGCATTTATTTTATATAGTAAACGCTCATTTCGTCTTATCAGTTGCTTTTCTTGCGCTGGAATGGTTGCAAGCAATTGACCGATATTCATATCCGGTGGTTTAGTGATGTGTAGGAGGTAGTTCTCGTGGGGTGTCGACTAAGAAAAGCAATTGATAAGACAAACTGAGCGTTTACTATATAAAATAAATGCTGTTGAAACTGCCATTTTGTTTAACAAAACCTGTATTAGAGAAAGTCTCTTTCCTAATATTATTATTATTATTATTATTATTATTATTATTATTATTATTATTATTATTATTACATCTGTTTCCAAGGCAGTTAATTATTACAGAGTACTCTCTATTCATCTTACAATTTTCTTTTCATCTTCGTCAGACGAATAGAGAAGACTATACAAATGAAATGCTGTGGAAACAGATATAATAATAATAATAATAATAATAATAATAATAATAATAATAATAATAATAATAACAATAACAAAAATGTCGTATAGAGGACATAGTGATTGTCTTCCTATTGAAAGACAAGCGGGAAACACCGCTGAACAAACAAACAAAGGCACTGAGAAAGAGCATATTCTAACGACTTTCAGGTAACTGGAGCATTGAACACCAAGCATGATTACATGGACATGTTAGCAGAACATTAATCTTTTCAAAGCAGGATACAAGGATGTGTTTTCAACATGTGGAACAGACAGACACATTTGATTAACACCATTTGGGGTGTTCTCTCTTCTTTTCCGGTATGTCCTGTTTTCTGGTTATTTTTTATCGCAGAAAGTTACAAGTAACAAGACTAATAAAATTGTTATAATTATATATATATATATATATATATATATATATATATATATATATATATATATATATATATATATACATATACATACATATATATATATATATATATATATATATATATATATATATATATATATAGACATATATATGATATATTTAAAGCTATTTCCTCTAAATAAGTAGTTTCAAAGAAAAAAGCTAACAATCGTTGGCTCATTTATCTTTGAATTACTACATCTGTGACGAACCCCTGTGAATAAAACTCCCACATTATCAGCCCATGGACCTCTGTATACACAGTGGGCCCCTCACCTTTATCTTGTACCCACTCTCGCTCTTTGCAGAGATCCTACAACCTTCCTTGCTTTGCCTATTTTGTGAGACACCATTTCATCTAACCCATCCTCCATTTTATTGACTAACTAATATATATAAAAATTAACCTCTTTCATTCTTTTACCATCCACAACAACATTCACTGTTGCATCTTCCTAGATTCTTTGTAAGTTCATAACCTTCTGTTTCACCAGTCTCTGCAATTTCTTTTCACTACCATTATCTATAATCGTGTCTCTTGCAAATTAATTTACAGGGGACTCCATTCATGACCATTTTTAAATTCCACAAATTTGTATTACATCTCTTGCTCCATTCCTGAGTTCTGTCATCATTTCATTCACAAAAACGACGAACATTAATTGAAGCACAGAACACCCTTATCTTAGACCCAGTTACATGTCCTAACACATGCTTGACTTTTATCACAGAGACTCACAGTTGCTCTCATCAAATTACTCTCTAAACCAATACATCCTTAATACCAAGTACACTGCATCTCTAGTAATGCTAACATAAAGGTTTCATAGGCCCAAGTATGCCACATACCCATTTCTACCTTTGCTCTCAGACTTTTCACACAGTTGTTTCAGAACAAACACTTTATTCATACATCGTGTTCTTTGTGTAAATCCACACTGATCTTGCCTTTTCAATTCTTTAGGTGTCTGTTTTACTTCCTCAAAGTCCTTTCATAGAGCTCCTTAGGTATTTTAAGTAGCATTATCCCAGTAATATCATGCATTCACTCTATCACCTTTTCCCCTTCAAAAATAGTCAGCCTTACCTATACCTCTGAAGCATGTTCTCTCCCCAGAAATGCTTTGTCCACGAAATTCAGCTATACACGCCCACTGTCACCACCATACACAAGAATCTCACCCACTGTATAGTCCCCCATGATTCCTGTCGCCTTACCATTCTCCCTAATTTTATTGTACTACTGTCTTCTTTCCACTTATTACTCCTCAACAGTCATTTATGAAAGCATTCTCAAGCACTCTTTGGCCCTTTCCATTCACGCACCCTTTACATCCATTTTCTTTCAATCACTAATGTTTAAAACTTTCACAGACTCACTCCGTCGATCCATAATATTGTATTCTCTGCTGACAGCATATCAACCATTCTATTCAGCCACATTCATGTTAGTGCTATGTAAGATACAGACTATGGATTTTAGCTGAGTTTTTGTCAAATTTCAGATTTCATTTGAAAGATGAAATCACTTATGAAAGACGTTTAACAGAATACTGGAGAAAAATAAGGAGGCCAGGGAGAGGCAAAATACTTTTTGTTCAGGGAGATTAAAGCAGATCAGTCTAATAACACCAACAAGCGTATATAGAGTGATAACATTCGACTGAAGTGCTATCTAAGCTGAGGTACACATCCTCAAGGTACGCATTTTCACAAGTAAGCATTGCATGGTATTTGGGGAATGTTAATGTTCGTAAACACTTACACCAATAGCACGAGTTTGCTATCACATGCCGGGCCATAAAAGCAGTCAAGTACTTTACATTATAAACATTAAGAATCCTAAGTATAGGCACTCATCTCAATACACATAAGGGCTTGGGGAGAGTGGGGCAACATCTACAAGAACAGGAAATGAACAGATGTTCCTGTTCATGTTATCATTATTGCAGAGTTGAAGTCTGTGTTCTTAATAAGTAGTTTAATTTTTTTATATACACACACATATATGTGTGTGTGTGTGTGTGTGTGTGTGTGTGTGTGTGTGTATGTGTGTGTGTGTGTGTGTGTGTGCGCGCGCCAGTGTTATATATTTACTGTAGTCTAACAGCGTTCTATATAAGGTAAAAAAATCCAAGAATCACATGTTATATATATATATATATATATATATATATATATATATATATATATATATATATATATATATATATATATATATATATTTATCACACATTACCACAGGTGAAAAATGTGTGTGTGTATGTTTGTATACATAAATATCTATATCTATATCTAAATATATATATATATATATACTGACAGGTGTCATAGAGTTTACTATATATATATATATATATATGATAATATTTTATATATATATATATAGTTTATTTATATTTCTTTTGATATATATATATATATATATATATATATTGACTTTCAACAATTCTGTTCCCCAGTGGATGTACAAGTTGCAGTACGGACTACCACTTGTAAATGACAATTAGTTTTAAATAATAGTCATCTACTTAGAATTTTTTGTTTTTATGTACAACGAAAAATGTACTGCCACAGAGGTGTCTTTGTAACAAATAATGATTTTTGTATCACATAAGAAATGTTGACCCATGTTAGGAGGCTATCAACTGGGAAGGGGCAAAAGGATTGTATATTCTAATAATGCACTGGAAAGGAACATCATTGAATCTAGCTTCATAAAAGAAAGTTACAACCATAATATGAATATCAGTCAAGGGATGTATAAACTTGATCCTTTAATATCAAAGAAATTTGTAAATTGAGGTAGGTGTGAGCGCGAGGTAGTAAGGTTAATGGTTTCAACTCCTCCTTGTTCCGTTCCTTCCTCCAAGTCCTCTACGACGACAATATATCCTCATATACACATCCTTCTGTTACTTGGCAGCGTTCTATAGAATTGAAAGATCCATAAATCATAAATAACAATATATATATATATATATATATATATATATATATATATATATATATATATATATATATATATGTATGATCATGAACTATTTGGGCTACAAATGACAATTAGTTTTTTAAATAATAGCTTGTTTTTATGTAATATCAAATTCACAGAGGTGTCTACCTAATGATTTTTTATCTCCGATGGGAATTATCACCTGATTCCTTTCCCAGCTCTACAATATATATAAATGGATATTCACGAGGTAGCGTGAATTTCTATTGAACGACATTCATAATTCATGATTGTATATAAATCACGGTGTGATAACAAAATTCATATATATATATATATATATATATATATATATATACAAATAATATATATCAGGATTATCTATATATATATATATATTATACATTTATACATACAGTATATATATAATATATATATATATATATATATATATATATATATATATATATATATATATATATATATATATATATATATATATATATATATCACTTTTTCAAACGATTTGAAAGTGACGTTACTCACAACGGAATTTATCTTCATAACCACAATTTTTCCATGATTAAACAAGACCGACTGATGAAACCACCTAATTTTAAATATGTCATTCATGTTCACCACTGTTTTTTCCCGTTGTTACTCTAAGGGCAAACATGCCATGGGTAGCCATCTAGAGAATAAGCCACGTTCGTATTTCCCCTCCAATACAGACTCTCTTACACCAAGTGATGTCTAAATACTTGTAACAGGTGGTGGCCGTTACCTCTCCGTCCAGCAATTAAAACTGAACCAACGGAAATTTCTAAGAAGCCTTTGTAATATACTACAAATTTGTTTTTTCTTTGTTTGTCAAATACTGAACGTTATATGAAATTTGGTCCACACACATATGTACCTTAGTGTTCGCTGACATTTTAGGTAATGATTATGATTAGTTAGTTACCTAGATTTAAAATGAGTTTAATTTATTCAACGTATCAGATACGGGCCTTCGTCTGAAACCAGACGTGTGACGCAGCGATAATTTTCTCTTGTTGTTTATTTCTCTCTTTTTTGTTTGGTGTGTTAATTCTAGGTAACATAACACAGAAAATAACAACACGTGTCCATTACTGAAGTATGTTCGATCCTGAATTGGTAGTTATGTTTTGAACCAAATTCCAGCTGCCACCTTTTTTTTTTTTTTCCTCACGAGGTTCTTGACCTGATGTTGAAAAAAGGCTGAATCAGGCTGGGCCAATAATCTCCAAGGTTACTGATGCGTATCTTGAAGATATCTCAAAAGATATTAGACGACTCAAACCCACATATGTATCGAATAACTAAGAATGTTCTTTGCAGATATAGTATATTATGTTCATGCAAGCAAGTATATTTCACGCGCATATATATGATCAATCAATACTTTTCTGGCTCTCCTCATTCCTATAGAGACCTTGGCTGTTTCAGGAACCCAGCCAAAGGGATCTACTGCCAACTCCCCACCCCCAAAAAAATTTGTTAGGGTTACTCTCCCGGAATCTCGTCACGTTCAGCTCTCCTGTCGGTCTGACTGTGTCCATGGATGCCTTAAGATTATTTTACTTAGGCTATGTCATTACATATATAACTCGAGATTCCTTTTATCGTCGAACTCATTCTTTGTTACTTCTCTTAACATAACTTTGATCTAAAAAGGATATATATATATATATATATATATATATATATATATATATATATATATATATATATATATATATTTATATATATACATATATACACACACACACATTTATATATATACATACATATATATATATATATATATATATATATATATATATATATATATATATATATATTTATATATGTTAGCCATGACTTCTGACACCTGTGTACCTGGCATCAACTATCACATGTGCAGCTGTTCGTCTCTAAGGCAAAAAGAAAACAGCAAACTGCCAAGTGCTTTCGAGTTATAAATTTATCCCTCTCATGGCTAATATTTATATATGCACACACACATATATATATATATTATACATACAAATATATATGTGTATATATATTATATATATATTTATGTACTTGGCAGCCTTCTAATTTCATTTCGCCTTAGAAGCGAACAGCTGCACATGTGATAGTTGATGCCAAGTACCCAGGTGTCAAAATTCAGACAACAAAGCATCACCTTCAGGGTTCAGGGTGCCGTGAAACCTGTCTACTAATCGTTTGATACTGACGCGATAATGTACAAGGTGCTTAGCAGCAAGAGGAAGGCCGCAGACACCTCAAATGTAAAGTTATATCTGCTGTCTAATGTCCTGAGTTCTTCGTTGGGTGAGTGGGTTCCGTTCCCAGCTAGCACTCTGCTGGCCGCGAGTTCGAATCTCCGACCGGACAGTGAAGAATAAGAGGAGTTTATTTCTGGTGATAGAAATTCATTTCTAGCTGTAAAGTGGTTCGGATTCCACCATAAGCTGTAGGTCCCGTTGCTAGGTAACCAATTGGTTCTTAGCCACGTAAAATAAATCTAATCCTTCGGGCCAGCCCTAGGAGAGCTGTTAATCAGCTCAGTGGCCTGTTTAAACTAAGATACACTTAACTTTGTCTAATGTTCTTGACCTCTGGTAGGAACCTTCAACAACTGCAGAACCACAAATGCTTCTTAAGAGCACTGCAGTCAGGAACTGAGTGATGGCATCTACCATTATCAAGTCCATTATCAAAATGTGCTTAAACACAGACCAGCGCAACTGGGCAGTAGACATTGTTAGACCAGGGTTAGTTTTCCATGACTTGATAATGGAAGATACCATTATCAAATCATGAACAATTTTTTCAGGATCTGATAGCGTCTATTGCCAAGCTGGGCTTGTCTTTGTTTTAGCGAGATAGCTTAAGAAACACTGAACTTAGCGAGATAGCTTAAGAAACATTGAACTTAGCGAGATAGCTTAAGAAACACAGAATTTAGCGAGATAGCTTAAGAAACATTGAACTTAGCGAGATAGCTTAAGAAACATTGAACTTAGCGAGATAGCTTAAGAAACACTGAACTT
Source organism: Macrobrachium rosenbergii (assembly GCF_040412425.1). NCBI lineage: Eukaryota > Metazoa > Arthropoda > Malacostraca > Decapoda > Palaemonidae > Macrobrachium > Macrobrachium rosenbergii. The sequence goes on along the minus strand of NC_089754.1, from coordinate 26,227,505 downwards.
AGCGAGATAGCTTAAGAAACATTGAACTTAGCGAGATAGCTTAAGAAACATTGAACTTAGCGAGATAGCTTAAAAACAGAATTTGCTTAAGAAACATTGAACTTAGCGAGATAGCTTAAGAAAACATTGAACTTAGCGAGATTTAGAAACATTGAACTTAGCGAGATAGCTTAAGAAACATTGAAACAGCTTAAGAAACACAGAATTTAGCGATAGCTTAAGAAACACTGAACTTAGCGACATAGCTTAAGAAACACTGACCTAGTGAGACAGCTTAAGAAACACTGAAAAAAAAAAAAACCTGGAAGATCACTGATTATGCGTTATTTTCAATACAAATTACTTGTATGGGAAATCAGCTGTGATCTCTTAGCACAGAAGCTGTATAATTCAATATAAAACAAAGGGACTCAATATGCCCAGTATAAAAATAAGGATTTTCGTTATAAGAATGGCTTTTATTAATTTGTATATTGATACGAATTCTGTATTGCATATTTGTATAACAGATTGATGCACATGATACACATGAATTACGCCTTATAAGAAAAAAAAACTAATACGCTCAATGGTGCAATTTTATTTTGATGAGTCATTTCTTCATTGCTTCGCATACACTGTTTATCAAAGTCTATCTGACTGAGGCACATGGCAGTGCGTCAGAGAACTTTGGACCTAGCGTAAGTGCATGTAGTAAGCATGAAACGTTGTGTTTGTAAGTTCGTGTGTGTGTGTGTGTGCGTGCGCGTGTGTGTATGGGACTGAGGATTTCTCTTAATTTACTGGTAAACAGTGGCTTATCAGCTATGTGGAAGAACCACAACACCCCATGACCTTCTTCCTTGTCATCACGAGCTTATCATTACACCGGAAAAAGTGACGGATTTTATTGACAAATAATTGATATCAATAGATAACTGAATAAGATAACAGATATTTGCCAGAAACTTTGCTAGCTCCCAAATTATTCTGGCAATTTTTTATTACAAAATGTTGATGTCTATGGTTGAGGAATTAGGGGTAGCCTAATTAAAAAAATCGTTTTTAGGACAGAACCGGAAAAGGATCCGCAAGAATGAGCGCAAAGCAGAGGTGAATGGTGCAGCGTGTGTACGGAGTTGACGTGCTGCTGATGTGGCAATTATTGTGCAAGTATTCTGTAAATGGGCTTCCCCATGACTCAGAGGTTCAAGTATGAATGTAGTAGTGGTTGTTGCGTTGTTCCTTTTCGGGAGCTATAACTGTCAGCTTTATATATGTATGTACGTACAGTATGTATGTGTATATACATATACATATATATATATATATATATATATATATATATATATATATATATATATATATATATATATATATATATATATATAATTTATATATATATATATATATATATATATATATATATATATATATATATATATATATATATATTTCTGACTCACATCTGGATCGAACCCCAGCCTCTCAGTTGAGAGGACAGGGCGCCCTGGTCTTTCATTTGAGAGACTAGGGTTCGATTCCAATATGAGTTAGTAATTTATTTCTGGCAAACACGTGCTCATATGTTTGTTAGCTCCATATATATATATATATATATATATATATATATATATATATATATATATATATATATATATATATATATATATACATACACACGTGTGTTTGTATGTTTGATGCGCGTGGGTATTCCTCATCTCACGGAAGCCTTCAACTACACCGCCTGGAAATAATACTCTATAAGCACAGATTTGTCCTTTGCCTCATAACACGAGTTACATAACGTCGATATTCAGTTGTTATGGGGCGACATTTAGCAATCATCATGCAGCATTCTTAGAAAAAGTGTTTCATACGCTTAATTACGGAGTAAAAATAAATAAAACTAATTGCATTCCCGCTGCAGTATATCCTGCCATCATCACTGCAGTACTCTCTCTCTCTCTCTCTCTCTCTCTCTCTCTCTCTCTCTCTGGCTCTTTTATGCTGAGTTCCCAGTAACCCCTTTTCAGGTTGCCAGAGCCAAGCTGATACTCCGGGCTTAAAGGGGTATTATTCCAAAACAGATTCTTGACCAAGCAAACTCCAGTTACATAAAGGCCACGAAAGCACCCCTGCTTGCATCGGATTTTCGAATGAAAGAACATTGCATTAACGGTTTGGATAATACAATGACTGTTTCGTCAAACATTACAGAAACTGGCTGTGATAACATTGATAAAAAAACAATGTTATCATAATTATTTTAATGTTTAATAGCTGCAATAACAACAACAATAGTAATAAGTACAGTATATATACTGTATATATATATGTATACATATATACATATATATATATATATATAGTATATATATATATATATATATATATATATATATATATATATATATATATATATATATATATATATATATATATATATATATATATATATATATATATAAAACAACCATATTCAACTAAAAACAGGTTCTATAGAAGTACAATAAACCCTCAAGCGAGTATCTTAGTTACTTTGTAATACAAAGCAGTTAATCACCATGGTATCAGTTTTCACACACACACACACACACTCGTCTCCATACTGCATGCAATATCACACTTTTTGTATGTGAAACCTTATTTGAGTCCCATGTTAAAGTCTCATTCAGACTGTGGTAGATATTAAAAGGACACGATCTAAATGATGATTGGGGTAGGGTTGGAGAATACGTCCACCTACAGAAACATCAACAGCCATTGCCTAGCTCCCCCAGGTCTCACTTGAGTGGAGAGGGGCTTCTTTAAACCCTTAAACACTCTCTGTCCAACAATGTCTCGATTTTTTTCCTCCCACCTCCTAGCACTAATGAAATATAGCATTTTTTAATCAGGCTAACTTTTCGTATTCTCCCTACACGTCCAAACCACGTAAAAGCACTTTCTCACCATTTCCTTCCTCGTATGTCTCTAGTTCTTGCTCTTTCGATCCTTCTATCTCAAAAACACATCATCAATATGCATCTCAGCAACTACACTTTTACCATTCATATTCACTTCCATAAAAGAGAATTAGTCAACATTCCTTCATGTATATTCCTCTTCTATTAAACCTTTTCCTAGAACCCGATGCCTTTTTTGCTTTATCTATTCAGTGAACAGGTTCTCCTCTCCTCGAATTATCATCAGTTATATTCACTCATAAAAACTAATTCGGGTTACATTCATTTCTCCATCTCCCTCCTCGCGTTTTCATTCATGATTTTCGTTTTGCTAACAATCTCTTACAACTTTTCATCCCACAAATTTTCAGATGCTTTCGCCGTTTAATCGTTTGCTAAACGTTCATCAAGCAGATATGCATAGATGTAAACAAAATTTTCTCACTTTTTGCTTAACGGAATTATTTTGTTTTTTATTTAATTCTTACTGGATTCTACATCATCATCTTTGAATTGTATCTTTATCTTGTTCAATTTCCTTGTCCACTAGGCTACTGTACCGTTATAATATTACATGAAATGAATCGCAGGGAGATTTTACCCAACATCCACAAGAAGGAATTTGATGACCATTACTGAAGAAGGCCATTACACCCTGCAGAAAAACTTACAGAGCAAGATTCTTATTGTTCTTAACAGAAGGAAATTAACTCAACTCCATTTAATCTCTTATAAGAAAAGTTCCAGTCACTTCTACACAAGAGCCATCAAACAGACCACTACAGAAGCATCCCACAATATCCTGTAGAAGTGGAATGTTGACAGTGGAAATGACTCCAGCTTGATGGCCAAAAAGATTATGTAGTACACTTATTCAAGTAAACACAAAAACAAGTAGATTAATTACAGTAATTGACTGTTTACATTAATTAAGGTACTTTAACAAAATGCAACTAGCTCATAAAAAAACCGATTGATTACATAAAAAAAAATAAAAATAAGCACAGATTGTAAACTTAATTAGTCGCCCAATAACCCGTGTAATAACAAGCAGCTGCAAGGACAATGTTTTGTGTAAAAAAACTCAATTAATATTACAAAATTATCATAAAAACAAGCAGCCTCATGTTCAGATAATAGACTAATCACACACACAGAAATGTAACAAGTACAAAGAACCCTATAAACTCAAGATCACATGTATGACCAGGAAGCCGTTGTAATAAAAACTGGATTAATATACAAAAAATAGGCTCAGGCTCACACACACACACACATACACACGCTCTCTCTCTCTCTCTCTCTCTCTCTCTCTCTCTCTCTCTCTCTCTCTCTCTCTCTCTCTCACACACACACACACACACACACACAACCCAGGTATACAATAGGGAACAAGTTCAAAGACCTCGTTAACCATGCAAACGATTTTGCTCGCATTGTCTTTGCAAATTCCAACAATCGAACCAATACACAATAAGGCCCGCGTTTACGAGAAGCCTCTGGTTCGAGGAAAAATCGGATGGCAGCGAATTCCAAGGGAGAGCCCCGATTCCTGGAGCGGAGGAGACAAACGATAACAGGATTCTGTGACTATTCCCGGAAGGCCATCGGGGAAAACTTTTCGTCGAATGGAGGGAGTCCATCGTGTCCAGTACGCGGCGTCAGTGAAGCGAAAAATCGTATTTTCAGCGGAGCTTATTCGGGTTTATTCTTGAAATTTTGTCAAAGGAAAATACAAGATATAATGTTCTCTCTCTCTCTCTCTCTCTCTCTCTCTCTCTCTCTCTCTCTCTCTCTCTCTCTCTCTCTTTCTTTCTTAATAATCGTTCCGGACAATTCGTTCACCAAACGTCTTGAAATGACTATTAAGTTGTGCTTTACATTTGCACTTCTGTAATAAATGATGTATAGATGAATGTATATAAGCAATTACTCAGCATTTTCTATATATACATATATATATATATATATATATATATTATATATATATATTATATATTATATATATATATATATATATATATATATATATATATATATATATATATATATATATATAATGTCTTTTACTGTCATACCACAGTGTATATATGAACGTTGCAAACATATATTTCCAGGACTTCCTTCTGTGCCCATATTTTACCAGTAAACAAGGGCACAGAAGGAAGTGCTCGAAATATATGGTTGCAGTGTTCAAATAGTGTTTTATGGGCCTTTTTATCTTCTTTTATCTTATATATATATATATATATATATATATTTCAATATATATATATAATGTATATATATACAGTATATATATTATATATATCTAATATATATATATATATATATATATATATATATATATATATATATATATATATATTTAGGTGCATTTTTCAAGATCCTTTCGTATGTATGTATGTATGATGTATGTATATGTTGTCTGTATGCATGTGTATCTGAAATTAAAACCAATCCCATTGATCTACGTACGCCTGAGCTGAATAAAGCTGGAGTATCACTCTCACCATCATCTACACTTGTTCGAATCCCACGAAGGGCAGTCAGTATTGCTTCTTTTATTTTCCCCTTCAGATTAAATTGCTCAGGTATGTGGATCAGAAAGATATGAGGAAATGAAAAGTTAACAGATCATCGTGGCTTTTAAAAATAGAACTTCACGTGTCTGATGAATAGGTCTGGGAGCTTTTTGTATATTTCTCAGCCTCCTAAGCAAAAAAGAAAGAGGATAACTCAGATATATTTCTCAACATTCATAAAAATAATGGTCTGGTAGTTTTTGTATATTTCTTTTCCTAAAAGCAATATATATATATATATATATATATATATATATATATATATATATATATATATATATATATATATATATATATATATATATATATATATATATATATATATATATATATATATATAATCTATATCAGTATATAATTTTCAGCCTATGAAGCAAAAAACATTAATCTGGCAGTTTTTGTATATTTCTCAGCCTACAAAGCAAAAAAAAAAAAAAAAACATAATCGGGTTGTTTTATTTAAAATTTCTCAACGTACAGAGCAAAAAATAAAACAAAAGAATCTGGTAGTGTTTTACATTTCTCAGTCTACAAAGAAAAATTTCCAAAAACTTTGTTACGGCGGCGAGAACGGGTTCTTTTCGGCCCCAGCAAATTGTTTCCCCTAAGTCTGTTCTTTAAATAAATTCTTTTCCTTCTTCGCAGCGTGGTAAGAAAAGCAGTAACCTCACTTTTACAAGCGTGTGTGGGACTCGGTCCCACCGCAGCAGAAAAGAGTTATTTTCATTTACTTCAAGGATAGCAGTGGCAAGTGTATACAAAAAAAAAAAAACAACAACGAACCCAGAGGTCAAGAGGTCATTGTGGCTATGAAAAATACAGGCTTCAGGTGAATGGTAATAGCAAATTCTCTCTCTCTCTCTCTCTCTCTCTCTCTCTCTCTCTCTCTCTCTCTTCCGAGAACCAGTGCTGTTTCACACGACTACTACGTAGCGTTTGGGATAGTTGTCTTCCATTCTTCATCAAAAAAAATATACACAAATGAATATTTTTACTTTAGAATTGCAGAAAACATTTTCCATGAATAATTTTAAACGTATCTTATGTTAAAACAAAACAGATAAATAGAACAACCCAGGGAAAAGCAATGCTTGAAAAACACAGTATGACTTTATTTCATCAAATCATCAATTATGATGCAGATGAGTATGTTCAACGAAAACAGACTTCTCAAGAAAAACAAATGGTAAAAAACAGGAAGAAAATTTAAATATAACCTAATTAATTTTTTACTTCTTTTTGTACTTCCAGTTACCTGTCAATTCTTTCAAATGAACACCGTGTTCTTTGGAAGCTTGAATTTCAAGTCAATGGCCCCTGTGGAATTGTTCCATATGAATAGGGCTCATTTTCTGAATAATAATAATAATAATAATAATAATAATAATAATAATAATAATAATAATAATAATAATAATAATAATAATAATAATAATAATAATAAACTCAAAACGGGACAATTCCTCGACTGTCTCTCAAATTAGGAATGTAATTAGAAACTAGTACTTGAATTACCTGAGCAATTTGACAACGTAATTGTAATCACAGTATGGAGATATTCTCCCTTAATTCTGTTTTTATACTGTATTAACATTAGAATAAAGATAACAATAATAAGATTAAGGAATTCGAATACTAGTGCACTTAACTTTTTTTTCTAAAGGTTAATAGAACGACAGAAACAAGGCATACAGTACTTATCTTGCATTTATTCTATCCCTGATAATCAAATGCTTCTGAATATGTAAATAAAAGAAGATACCCTTTAATATCACTAATGAAGCCATAACAAATACAACCCATCTAATTACTGTCCCTAAAGGAAGAGTATCAAAATATCAAATATTTTTTGTTGCTATCTAATCATTCAATTTCTTTGCGAGCAGTATGAAATCTTGCCAAAGAATATTTTCCAAGCACCTTCCGATGGATAGGGAGCAAATTCGATGAATGCAAACCTTTTAGAATTTTTCTGTCTCGATACTGAACGTGGTTATATATATACAGAGAGAGAGAGAGAGAGAGAGAGAGAGAGAGAGAGAGAGGGAAATCCCCCTCTCAGGAGGAGAGAGGTGAGCTACCCGCTATCGGTCACAGAATTGATTAACGGCCGATCGAGAGAAGGGATTCGTCAGCTAACGTAAACAGCTTACAGAAACGACGGTCGTGTCCGGCAAAACAAACGGAGTCATTTGTTTGTCACCGGACAGAGCTAGATTCATATGGCATCCCCTGATCATTAATTTGCTATGAAAATGAAATGGAAAACGAAGTAGTATTGATGGAAAAATCCTCCTTGCTTCCAGAAGTTTAATGTACTATATATGTAATATATGTTATATAAGTTTAATGTATTATATATATAGTTTAATGTATATATATATATATATATATATATATATATATATATATATATATATATATATATATATATATATATATATAATATTCATTATATAAACGTGGAACGTATTTTCTCTTGGTGGGTGTGGAGTAACAGAAATTATTGGCAAGACCTAGTGTAATGGCTGCCAAAATGTTTGACAGTATTAATAACATTACATTCTGGCGCCCAGTCATTGATCACGTCTCCAAGTCTTTCAGCGTCTCTATGGCGGTGTTTGGAACCTTCTTAGTTTTTTGTCTGATGATGTACCTCATATGTCATTTGTTTATCATTTGGAAAAAAACATGCTGCATTTTTTTGCTTCGTGTGTGTATTTGCACGTTTACACATTTAAATATTTGTTATAGTTAGTATCATTTTTTATATTTACTTAATATTTGATATCACTGTAAATATATGAGTTTCATTGTATAAAAAAAGGCACGTTGAATTGAAATAAGACTTTCATGAAATAACATTTTCAGAGGAGGACACAGATCTGCGTTTAGTTTAATGAAAAATGAAAACCTTTTTTACATAAACCTTTGTAAACAAATTCGTAAAAACATGTGTGTAGTGTGAATATTGTTTAACACATGTACACAAAACGCATACTCACACACACATACTTATATATATATATATATATATATATATATATATATATATATATATATATATATATATATATATATATATATTCTAGTATATATCAAAGCCAGTTGAAGGTACCGAACCCTAAGATACTGTACATATATAGGTTCATAATTACATTAACATTAAAAGTGTGAACATAAACTTGAGTTTTTCTTGAGTTCATCTTGTGGTAAAGTTCATTAACCAACTGGATGGATTACACTTACACATAGAATAAGATAAACAGGTATATGTAAGTATAATCATCAATAAATGAAGACCTAAGGAGTGACATTGTTCAAGTTTCCTTTCTGGTTGATAAAACAGCAAATTTTCCTTATATCCAAACGTCCTCAAGCAGGATCATAATTTCCTACCAACCTTTGTATCAAAATTGCTCAGATTTATAGACGTTGCTTTCTTTCGAGTACAGTAGCATATTACTTATCAGTTGTAAATGTTGTGAAAATTTGGTCCTGAAAATAATGTGCATTTTTACAAATCCGACAAGATTTAAGAAGCAGAACCCCGAGAACAAGAGAAGCAATTCTGTACATTTTTGTACTTAAGACCAAGTAGATTTCAAGCAGCCTGTGAATGACAACATCAGGCCTAGGATTCAGTTTAATACCTTGGAAACAGACAGCAATGACTTAAATGAACTGAAAGACAATTATATTTCACTTAGAGGAATTTTGAGTATACGTGATGCTATCTGATGCTGTAAAATCATTGCCAGTAATGAACAGAACTAAAAATATTTTAAGATCTTTGAACAATGAATGCTTTTCGTG
>NC_089754.1:26208177-26215677 GCF_040412425.1 Macrobrachium rosenbergii | reverse complement strand
TATATATATATATATGTATACATATTGTTATATATAATATATATATATATATATATATAATATATATATATATATATATATATATATTATATATATATATATACTTTATGGGACTACACAATTGTTCTGTGCATTAATACAATTACTAACAGGACCTCATTAAAACTGGATGGTATCTAGCGGAGATATTTATTCAGGGAAAGTTACATAGCTTTTGGGACTAACAGTCCTCATTGTCAAGCATCCGCAGCTTGACAATGAGGACTGTATAGATCCTATAAATATATATAACCTATATATGAATAAATATCTATATATATATATATATATATATACATAATATACCATGTTACAGTATATTCATATATATATATATATGTATATATATATATATATATATATATATATATATATATATATATATATATATATATATATATATATATATATATATATATATATATAAGCTGTTACTAACAGGACCTCATTAAAACTGGATGGTATCTAGTGGAGATATTTATTCAAGGAAGGTTACAAACTTTCTAAGACTAACAGTCCTCATTGTACATACATATATGTCCATATATATATATATATATATATATATATATATATATATACAGTATATATATAAATTAGTATATATATATATATATATATATATATATATATATATATATATATATATATATATATATATGTACATATATATATGTGTGCATGCGCTAGTGCGCATGCGTGTGCACTAAGCATCCTAGCCTATCTAAGAAACTGTAGATAAAACAAAATATATACTCGTTGTTTAAAAGAAAAACAAAAACTTGATTCATATGGTGTCAATTAAGAGAGAGAGAGAGAGAGAGAGAGAGAGAGAGAGAGAGAGAGAGAGAGAGAGAGACGCTGCCATTGCAGTGACAAGCACAGTAAATTGTAAACAAAAGCACGTGAGCTGGTAAGCACATGGCTTCACATGCTGCACCACGTGGGAGGGTCATTACGGGTCTCGGTGGGAGGAAGGAAGGAATGCGCCCACGCTCCACTGCGCGAACAACACCAATCCCCCCCACCCCTCCCCTTCTTTCCCCCTTCCCCCCACCCGTCCGAACAAACGCCGACAAGAACGCGACAAGCAGCTCAGCGCGGGGATGAAAGCAAATCTGTTGCGCAATGGGAATTAGTGAGATCCGTCTTATCATCTTCGCTACATGTCCTTGTGTGTGTTATTTACTTTGTTTGTGCGGGATTTGTGATTCTTCTGTTGTTGAATAAAATTGCTGTTAGGACTACGTACTCTGAATAATAGTAGGGTTTTAAATAAGAGATGGTAGTAGATGTATTAACTTGGCATCAATAACTATGACAAGTTGAGGAAACGTATGAGAATATATATAAACCTTCGATTAAAACTGAAAATATTATATACATTGTATATATATATTCATTATATATATATATATATATATATATATATATATATATATATATATATATATATTAAAATGAAAATATTATAATATATACTATTATATATACCAACCCGATATATGGCCGGGAAAACTATGGATGCAACAGAAAATTTCCTGCACCTCCCTGTGCTGGCAGTCCCTATTATCCAGAAATTACTGTACTAAACTGACCCTTTTAAATACAATCCAGATATTAAAATGTAAAATTAAACATCAGAACTAACCCAAGAATTAAAATTATCCATGTAATTACTGTTGCAAGAGAGGACTACCCTCTTTATCAAAGATAGTTACTGAAGATAACTGAATTAAAAACCTTTTAAACCACCGTTCAATATTACAGAGTGATTCTTTGAGTATATACTGTCCCATTTATCCAGGAACGACTGGCTAATATAGAAAAAGAACTGTACCATTTATCCATGTGATGGCTGGTGGTGACCTTCCTTGTTTTTATCTGTTTGTTCTAATTGATCGGCCTAGGTGTTCAAACTGACTGTCCCATTTATCCAGGCATTACTGTACTGACGGTCCCTTTTATCCAGGTGGTATTACTGTAGTGTTAGTTCTGATGTTTAATTTTATTTCATTTTAATGAGTGTTTTTATCCAGGTTATTTTACTGATGATAGTGACTGTCAATAAAGAATTTATCCAGGTATTATATATAGTGACTGTCCCATTTATCCATATATATATATATATATTACTGTGGTGACATTCCCTTTTATCCACTATGGACTGTCCTGACTATCCCTTTATCCAGATATTACTGTTCTAACTGTCCCATTCATCCAGATATTACTGTTGTAACTATCCTCTTTATCCAGGAATTACTGTACTAACTATCCTTTTTATCCAAATATTACTGTTTAGACTGTCCCATTTGTCCAGGTATTACTGTAGTGACTGTCCCATTTATCCATTAATTACTGTGGTGACTTTCCCTTTTATCCAGGTATTACTGTACTGACTGTCCCATTTATCCAGGTATTACTGACTGTCCCTTTTATCCAGGTATTGACTGTGTCCTTTTATCCAGGTATTACTGTACTGACTGTCCCATTTGCCCAGGTATTACTGTGGTGACTGTCCCATTTATCCCAGGTGACATTCCCTTTTATCCTATTACTGTCTGTCCCTTTTATCTGTTCAGGTATTATTGTTCTGTAACCATCCCTTTATCCAGATATTAACTGTCCTTTTTATCCAAATATTACTGTTGACTGTCCCGTTTGTCCAGGTATTACTGTAATGACTGTCCCATTTATCCATTAATTACTGTGGTGACCTTCCCTTTTATCCAGGTATTACTGTACTGACTGTCCCTTTTATCCAGGTATTACTGTACTGACTGTCCCATTTACCCAGGTATTACTGTGGTGACTGTCCCTTTTATCCAGGTATACTGTACTGTCTGTCCCTTTTATCCAGGTATTATTGTTCTGACCATCCCATTTATCCAGGTATAGTGACTGTCCAGTTTACTATTAGTGACTGTTCATTTCTAATCCATTGTTCCTTTTATTGCTGTGGTGACCATTTATCCAGCTATTACTGTGTATTATCTGTGGTGATGACTGTCCCATTTATCCAGGTATTACTGTACGGTCTGTGACTGTTCATCTTATCCAGAATTAGTGTGACTCCCCAGGTATTACTGTGGTGACTGTCCCATTTATCCAGGTATTACTGTGGTGACTGTCCATTTTATCCAGGTATGACTGTGGTTACTGTGTATTTTATCCAGACATTACTGTGGTGGCTGTCCCCCGGGGTATTATTGTGTTGACTGTCCCTTTTATCCAGGTATTACTGTGGTGACTGTCCATTTTATCCAGACATTATTGTGGTGACCGTCCCATTTACCCCCCACTAAACCTAAACACCCCACCCATGAAACCTATACACAAACCCTGATGCAGAATTATTAATCACAGGAAAGAAAAGCATTTTTAATATATTTCTACTATGGTATCTAGTACATGAAATGAGGTATGATAAACCCGTAGATTGTTAACCACAAGTTACAAAGGGAAGTGGGAGGGGGGGATGGGGAAGGGGAAGGGGACACATGTTTGACACCTACCCTATTATCTAAGTTGGGTCAAATGATGGCCACGTGCCAAATTTTGTCTAGATCGGTCAAGCGGTTACCACATAAGTTACAAAGGGAAGGGGGAGGAGGGATTGGGAAAGGGGAAGGTGAAGGGGGTAAGGGTTTGAAACCTACCCTACTATCTAAGTTGGGTCAAATGATGGCCCCTGCTAAATTTTATCTAGGTCAGTCAAGTAGTAATCACATAAGTAACAAAGAGAAGGGGTAAGGGGGATGGGGATGGGGAAGGGGAAGGGGGGGTACAGGTTTGATACCTATCCTATTATCAAAGTTGGGTCAAATAATGGCCATGTGCTAAATTTTGTCCAGATTGGTCAAGCGGTTACCACATGACTTACAAAGGCAATGGGGAAGGGGAAGGGGGACAGGGATGGGAGAAGGGGGGAGGGGTTACAGGTTTGAAAAGGGAAGGTCAAAAACATGGCCATGTGCCAAATTTTGTTAGAGGTTTGAAACCCACCACAGGGAAGGGGATGGAGAAGGTGAAGGGGAAGGGGAACGTTTTGAAACCGATTTTATTATCTAAGTTGGGTCAAACGATGGCCACGTTCCAAATTTTGTCTAGATCTGTCAAGCGGTTACCACATAAGCCTAAGTTAGGGGAAGGGGAAGGGGAAGGGGGATGGAGAAAGGTGAAGGGGAAGGGGATGGAGACAGGTGAAGGGGAAGGGAACGTTTTGAAACCGATTTTATTATATATATATAAGTTGGGTCAAATATATATATATTCTTCGTTCCAAATTTTGTCTAGATCTGTCATATATATTATATACATATAGTTACATAAGGGAAAAGGGGAATGGGGAGGGGGGAAAATCGGGGAGGTGGGTATGGGACCATTGAAACGGTGAACTGTCAGCTCTATTATCTAAGTTGAGGTCAAATGATGGCCACGTGCAACGAGCAAATTCTGGCTCTCAAGACATTCCTGATATTTTGTCAAGCGTGTTTAGGAAAATTTTCTAATAGCATTATCAACAATTTTTATTTTGTTATGTTACAAAATTTCTTATTGAACAAAATTAGTTAGAATAGTTTTATTTTATATTTTGTCATTTTTTTTTTTTTGTGAATTTTCTTTAAGTATATAATTATTATCAATGAAGGAAAGAAATAGTTTTCATTTTCATTTTGTTGTTACAGAATTTTATTTAATTATATACAATTTCTTCTATTTTTTATTTTCATATATATTTTGATGTTAGCTAAAAATAAAATATCATTAAAAACTGATATATATATATATATATATATATATATATAAGATATATATATGAAATTATATTCTTCAGTTAATTAATTACATATCATTATATCTTTTTATGACTGAATAACATTAATTAAAGCTTCTTCATCACAAATTTTTAAACTTTTGAAATGTATATATACATATATATATATATGGCATATCACAAAGAAAAACAAATGTTGTCTTACCTTTGTAATGGGGTTTGAGCACTCTGTAATATCATAGGTTTCAGGAATAATGTGTCCCAATGCTTGTGGAGAAATACACGTTGAAAATTTTAGATCTTCGAATTTCCCAGTTGCTAAAAACGTAATGTGGCTCCTAAATGGGGAGAAAAAGTTTCGTATCTTTCTTCTCAATAATAGGTAAATTAGTATCTTCGTCCATCCTCAGATAGTTGAACCAAAATCGTTCTTCTAGCAATTGGTATGCGAGAAATCATTTCTCTTTACGATTTGCTCCACTTTGACTTTTTACGTTTTTCTCTTCAGCGACAATGCTTAAAAAAATCGTCTGTGTCTAGGTCTGAGGATCATCTTGACGTCGGAAAAAGCCAATCGAGTGAACTGTCAGCGCGAACGAGTGCATCTAAGATACAGCAAAGGTAAACAGTAATTGGAGTTTAACTGCTTTTCTTTATAATAATAATTTCCCCATAAAATGTCAAGGCAAAACAAGACATATTTCATATATATAACGAGTTAAATCTTAAATGTTTAAAGTAATTGTTTACTGAACGTTTTTTTATGGAAGAGAAGAGCCCTTGCTAAATGCTTAAGATTCCAAACAAAAGTTGTGGAAATTTGTGTTTAGTACGAGTGAAGTAAGCAAGGGCTAAATATGGATAGTTTTAATAAATAGCATTTTTTTTAGGATAGTGAAAAAGTTTATAATATCAAAATCAAGGAAAGAATGAGGAGGAGACCTGGAAAATGCTGAACCTGGGGAACGTACTAGTACTAAGCAAAAAGCGTTAGGACTTCATGAGAGAGTGGTTCAGTATATGGAAAATTCGAAATTCAGTCCTATGAATTTGGGAAGAGAATGTCATATTGGGATTATATATATATATATATATATATATATATATATATATATATATATATATATATATATATATATATATATATATATATAACATAACAGGTTTTTCCCAGATAGTGAACCCAAGGGTTTTAACCTGGTATGTATCCACCTTTGCGGATTACCGTAAAAGCATAGACAAAAGACTGTAAATATCAAAGATAACGACCCCCAAGAAATATTAGTCCTAGATAACGACCCCCGAACTAGAAAGGATCCTAATATACATGCATGTGTTTACACAAACACACCCATATATATATATATATATATATATATATATATATATATATATATATATATATATATAATGACTATTTTTAAACAAAATCAAATAATAGAAATTGATCCCTACATTAAGTTTGTTTACGTGGTCATGAATCTCTCACCAAGTGTGACGTTTCAGAATTTCGTTGAGAAACCACCTTTGATAAAATGTATTTTGTTAAACTAATACTGCTTTTACACGTCTAAAACTAAAATAAATAAATAAATAAAGATGATGGAATAGATAATAACCTACAGGCCAAACAACCAACAAAATACAACAGCCGCCCTCATGCATCACGATGACTTGTTTAAAATTCGAGACTAGCTGACAGAACCAGTAACCTATAGCCTAAGTAACCTATAGCCTAGGCCTAGGCCTAACAAACTGGCAAGGTATTTTTTTTATTACATTTTATATTCTGTGGCATATGTAAGATTAATGAAGTCCTGATTTTAAAACTGAAATCGACACTTATGTTCCCTAATAATATACTAAAAATATACGATATGTTAACGAAGAAAACGTATCTACTGTTAAGAAGACATTTAACTGCCCAGCACAAAATCATGGGTAAATAGAACTCAGTAAGCTTTGCTGACCTGTGAAATGCCATTCCATTAGCTCTTGAATAATTTTTGTGTCCTTTTCTGCAATCGTAAGTTGCACGACGTAACTCTTTGAAGATAATGAATGGAAAAACAACTCGCAAGACACACTAAACACTTGTTCAATTTTCACGTTTACCGGGTGTTGGAAGACGGCCGTTGGGCCGCAAGGCTCTGCTTCTGCTGCTAGCATCGCCGCCTGGTGGCGCCACACCAAACTACATAGTACAAGTCTACATAACATTTCCATCTATTATTAACGCTATGATTTTGCTACAGTATTTTCAATATTATATATATATATATATATATATATATATATATATATATATATATATATATATATATATATATATATATATATATCTGGAGAAGTTATCTGTATGCAGTACTATGTAGCTTTGGTCTTCAAACACCCGGGAACCTCGGGAAGTGAATACGTGCTTGTAGTGTGTCCAGTGATTTTGCTTTTAACATATTCATAAAGGTACGTCGTGCAACTTACAATTGCAGAAGTGGACATAGGAATTCTTCAAGAGTAAATGGAGTAGCGTTTCCCAGGTAGGCAAAGCGTACTGAGTTTTATTTATCTATAATTTTGTGCTAGTCAGTTAAATGTTTTGGTAGCAGAAGATATGCTTGCTCCGTTACCGTCTTATGTTTTAAACATATTATTGTGACACTTAAGTGAAGTGATGATTTCAATTT